>NC_060125.1:292752185-293057926 GCF_021461395.2 Schistocerca americana
TGGGAGTGCAAAGGGTGAGGAGACAATAGAGCAGACATGAAACACGGTAGTCTCTACGGTTTTCGGCACGTAGCTAATATAATTGTCGGTAGGCTGCTGTGATATGGTCGAAAAAGCGTATGTCACTAATATATAATACGGGAAAATTAATCGCTAGTTCTAGGCTGCGTCAGATTTCGTACGAAATTCTTTGGAGAATGCCATCTCCTTAGTCAAGTATGGGAATATTAGTGTCGCTACAAGCTTGTTTTTAAGTGCGAACGGAAATACAAGGGCTATTGCGATATTAAGGGATGATCGGTCGCGAAACGGAAACTACAGTGAAAATCCGAAGAACCTTCGTACAGATGTGTGCGCGTAAACATCAAGTCACTCTTGTCAGTTTTGAGCGCACAGTGAGAATGTAAAGATGCCTAGAAAATAGTGTCTCCCACCAAGCAAGGGTGCCAACGAGAGCAGCAGTTCAGTGTAGAAAATTGTCGGAAAGGACAGGTTGCCTTCTACGACGAGGCTATTGGAAAGTAAGTACAACACTTCTCATTCTAAGTCGGAGAGGCTGCTATCTAGAGAAGCAGTTAGAAGCTTTAACTAACCGTTGCCAGTGAAACAGTTTAGATATTCACTGTGGTTTCCATTCCGCGACCGATCATTTCCTACTTCCTGAATTGCCTTTGTATTTTATTATATTTCTTTAGTGAGTGGAGTAACGCTAACATCTTCTCACAGACCTTTTTGTTCTGAGGTGTTACCCCAAAAGGATTATCGGTTGCACGATCTGACGTGTACGACCAAGTGGTGTAAATCAGCTCGATAATATTTTTAAGCGTTTCCCGGCGGGTGGAATTACGATCAATTTTCGTGACTGTATCAGGGGTATTATTTAATCTTTTACCGCTGTTTCGGCTGACCGCCTTTCAGCCATTTTGATGTCGAGTCGTTTGCAAGAGTTTCACTGTGAAACAAAAGCGTTTGCGTCAGAGATAACAGTGTTGCTAACAAGAGTCTCAGCCGTAGATAAAACTTTACACCTCAGACAAGTAATAGTAAGGTAAATCAAGCGCAGAGTCGGCGGATGCACAGTGCTTACGAAGTATTTGTTCGATTGTTATGATCATGTGTATGTTTGAAGGGCTGACAGTGAAGACTTAGAGCAATATTTCCTTTGAGAACGAATATATACAGTGAGCGTTTTCCAATGATATACCGAGCTTGAAACTCCTGGCTCGGTTGTGCAGGGTGTGTGCTAATCGTATTTTCACGGTCTCCTTGAACTCTGAATCAGAGTAGACTGGTGTGACCGTTAATTTAACTTTCCTGTAGTCCACGAGACTGGATGAGGCGTGGACGCCCTACACCTTGTCGTCTACTTGGGCTTTCGCCGTCCTTCAATAACTCCCCATAGAAGCGTACAACGGTGGATGGAGAACACACACGTAGTTTAACCATTTTCGAGATGTTTTCTCCCAGGTGCCGTGCCGTAATTACAGACCCATGTCAAAGTCGCCCATGTCACTGAATTTCCAAATTTTACACCCGTATCGTCACTAGAATTTCTTATTCGTTTCGGCTCTCTTTATACAGTGTTTCTCTGAATTTATAGGTCGGATATCTAGAGTTGACAGATCACACCACGGGAAACAAGTTTTGTTAGAGACAAAATGTTTATTGATGCTTCCTGGTGGAGGGAGGTGTCTTTTTTTATTACCTGCCTCGGGCTTGGAGGTGTGTGATGTCCTTAGGTTGGTTAGGTTTAAGTAGTTTTAAGTCTAGGGGACTGATGACTGAGCCATTTGAACCATTTGATATTACTTTTCGGAAAATCCATTTTTTCATTTGTGTCGGTGAAGTACTTTAAGCTAAGGTGAATAAAATCCTGGGATACCTCCCCATATCGTGGCGGACATCGTTTTGCCTGGCATAGTGGAACTCCACATAGCATGGACTCAACAATTCGTTGGAAGTCCACTGCAGAAATACTGAGCCATTCTGCCACTATAGCCGTCCATAAGTGCGAACGCCTTGCCATTGCAGGTTATTGTGCACAAACTGAACTCTTGATTATGTCCCATAAATGTTCAGTGGGATTCCTGTCGGGCGATCTCGGTGGCCAGATCATTTACTCGAATTGACCAGAATAGTCTTTAAATCAGTCGCGAATTGTTGTGCCCTCGTGATAGGGGAATGTGGTTTCGAAACAAGAAGTCCGTTGGCACCTGCAAATCATCTCCAAGTAGCCAAATGTAACCATTTCCAGTCAGTGGTCGAGTCACTATGAACAGGAGACCCAGTCCATTCTACGTAAACACAGCCTACACCATAATGCAAAAACCACGAGCTGGCACAGTGCCTTGTTGACAAACTGAGTTCGTGGCTTCATGGGGTCTGCTTCACATTCCAAGCCGGTCGGGGTGGCCGAGCGATTCCAGGCGCTACAGTCTGGAACCGCGCGACCACTACGGTCGCAGGTTCGAATCCAGCCTCGGGCATGGATGTGTGTCGTGTCCTTAGGTTAGTTAGGGGACTGATGAACTCAGACGTTAAGTCCCATAGTGCTCAGAGCTATTTGAACCATTTTTTTTTTTTTACACTCCAGCCCAACCGTCGGCTTTTACCAACTGAAATCTGGACCTATCTGAATAGTTCACATGGTCACGGCTCCAGGATAAACGCTGCTTGCAATTTCGTGGTGTTTGCAAAGTAACTCGCGTCGGGCAACTGCTGCCATAGCCGATTAACGCCAGATTTCGCTACGCTGACCTAACGGATATCCGCATCCGGTGACGCCGGTGGACTGAGCATGACACGGCAGCCGGTAGGTACCGTAGGGAGCGCCAGGGCCTGTAGACGGAGTTTACTTTTACGTTCCAACTGACACGTTCGTTGTACGCCCCAAATTTATTTCTGTGGTTATTTAATGCATTGTTGCTTGTGTGTTAATACTGACAACTCTACGGTAACGCTACCGCTCTCGCTCTTACGTGAAGGCCGTCTGCCACTGCGTTGTCCGTGCTGAGAGGTGATGCCTGAACAAAGTCTGTTTATTCTCGTTGAGTGACCATAACAACATCGGACAACATTTCACATGAATCACATGATTGTAAATGGCAGCTTCACCAATACACATCTGTTTTATACCCTGTGTACGCGATGCTACCGCCATCTTCATATGTGCATATCGCTAGCGCATGACTTATCTCCTCAGTGTAGTGTTACATGCAGTCCGGTTGAAAGCTGAGTTGTTATTTGTACTTGTCAGTTAATTTTATTTGTTGGTTGGCTGCATTTGTCGGTTAGTGCGCACTTTCCACTGATGGACATTGGGTTCAGAGCACCATGGTACAGTTTTATTGCGGTCTTTTTGGCTTACGTGCAGGCTCTTGATCGGTGAAGAGTATCTGTTGGCTTATTGTTAATTCAGAAACTAGCATCGTAATTAGTGTTGTCACGTCATCGTTGGCTAAACAGCTTTTCAGAGCAAGTATGCTGCATCTTTAGTCTGTGCGAGCTCCATTGCGAATGCCGTTTCCGAGGGACGTGAAATTGTTTGGACGCTCTTTCATGTACCACGAGGGGCTGCCTCAATTTGTTTTATCTAATTTCACTTGTGATGACAAATTTTAAGAATTATTGCGTGCCTGTGGATGGAAAAGTTCCTTGTCGCCCTCTGGATGTAGTTGCTTTGTTTATTACGGTTACTGAATCTGTGGCGGAAATCTTGTTAATTTTTATAAGTTGTTTGTTACGCACGGCACATATTACTCAATACGGTTTATCGTTGGGGATGTCAGTTGTGGTTGGAGCATATCCATAGGGATGACAGTATAAAACTCCGATGACCAACAAAGTAAGAATCCACCACAGATAAAGAGGCAAATTAGTTTAAAACAAGGATACTGGAAGACACCTAATTCAAATCACTCACATAAATATATTATCTGGGGTCGGTCTACCAGCTGTGAAAGGAAAGTAATGGTCTCTATAACACACTACTAGCCAGTAAAATTGCTACACCACGAAGATTACGTGCTACAGACGCGAAATTTAATCGACAGGAAGAAGATGCTGTGATATGCAAATGATTAGCTTTTCAGAGCATTCAAACAAGGTTGACGGCGGTGGCGACACCTACAACGTGCTGACATGAGGAAATTTTCCAACCGATATCTCATACACAAACAGCAGTTGTCGGCGTTGCCTGGTGAAACGTTGTTGTGATGCCTCGTGTAAGGAGGAGAAATGCGTACCATCACGTTTCCGACTCTGATAAAGGTCGGATTGTAGCCTATCGCGATTGCGGTCTATCCTATTGCGACATTGCTGCTCGCGTTGGTCGAGATCCAATGACTGATAGCAGAATATTGATCGGTGGGTTCAGGAGGTTAATACGGAACGCCGTGCTGGATCCCAACGGCCTCGTATCACTAGCAGTCGAGGTGACTGGCATCTTATCCACATGGCTGTAACGGATCGTGCAGCCACGTCTCGATCCCTGAGTCAACAGATGGGGACGTTTGCAAGACAACAACCATCTGCACGAACAGTTCGACGACGTTTGCAGCAGCATGGACTATCAGCTTGGAGACCATGGCTGCGGTTAACCTTGACGCTGCATCACAGACAGGAGCGCCTGCGATGGTGTACTCAACGATGAACCTGGGTCCACGAATGGAAAAACGTCATTTTTTCGGATGAATCCAGGCTCCGTTTACATCATCATCATGGTCGCATCCGTGTTTGGCGATATCGCAGTTAACGCACATTGGATGCGCGTATTCGTCATCGCCATACTAGCGTATCACCCGTCGTGATGGTATGGGATGTCATTGATTACATGTCTCGGTCACCTCTTTTTCGCATTGACGGCACTTTGAACGGTGAACGTTACATTTCAGATGTGTTGCAACCCGTGGCTCTACCCTTCATTCGATCCCTGCGAAACCCTACATTTCAGCAGGATAATGCACTAACGCATGTTGCAGGTCCTGTACGGGCCTTTCTGGATACAGAAAATGTTCGACTGCTGCCCTGGCCAGCACATTCTCCAGATCGTTCGCCAACTGAAAACGTCTGGTCAATGGTGGCCGAGCAAGTGGTTCATCACAATACACCAGTCACTACTCTTGATGAACTGTGGTATCGTGTTGAAGCTGCATGGGCAGCTGTACCTGTGCATGTCATCCAAGCTCTGTTTGACTCAATGCCCAGGCGTATCAAGGCCGTTATTATGGCCCTAGGTGGTTGTTCTGGGTACTGATTTCTCAGGATCTATGCTCCCAAATTACGTGACAATGTAACACATGTCAGTTCTAGTATAATAATTTTGTTCAATGAATACCCGTTTATCATCCGCATTTCATGTTGGTGTAGCAATTTTAATGGCCAGTAGTGTAGTAACAATTATTATCTTTAAATCTAAAAATTGCTTTCTGCTATTCATAGACTACCTTGAAATATGGACAACGGATTATAACTCTAAGGTATAGCATTTGGCATAGATGGATAGGAAGGGTGAAACACTGTTTCGTTGTTATATCCAGGACGCAGCCACTGACTTAAGATGTAGTGACTGAAGATGTACAATCTACACGGAAAGATTGCCAAAACGCGCCATTAGAGCAACAAGCTGCATGCCTGACTTTAAAATCGCTTACTTGGCTTCTGATGGTAGCGAATTAACTTCGCGTTTGAACAACGTCGGCAGGCATGATGATGGTTCATCTTACCAAAACAAGAAAAGCATGTTATAAGGAATCCGGCAGCTGCAGAGGCTGGATAATATAATTTCGACCCTGTGTTTGTATTTAGTTTTTACGTGCAGACATACTTCAAACGGCAGCAAGCTGCATCTCATCTGTCATCTGTCCTGCCCTAACCTAAAGTCTTTATTTTCAGAAAATCTTCAGTGAAATCATTACTGTGCAAAAGCCTAACATGGCGTGTGTAGTAAAATGAAATGTTTACTCTACAAAACACACTAGCCAAGTGTTCAGTTCTGGTTGCAGTGTAGCTTTCCTGTTTTTCTCCAGAGCATGAACTTGCTGGCTAATGTTGGCAAAGATTGTGAGCGCCAACTAGAAGAAATTATGTTAAACATTCTCCTTATTTCGCAGATTTTTCTTTTTCTTGAACCAATAGGACTCTTAGGTGTGGAGGAAGGCAGAAAATATCTCCCACTCCAAAGCACAGTTTTGAAAAGGACCTATCTCGTGCTCTGTACGGAGACATAGCGAGTAAGTGTGGCCTCTCCAGATGATGACAGTAGGACCCAATGTGAACACTAGATTCTTAAAGTTGTTGTCCCACTTTGGCCTACGAAGAGTTTACCACTCTACAAAAAATCTACAAAATGACTGCAAAAGATTTTAATCGTAGCCGGCAGCGGTAGACGAGCGGTTCTAGGCGCTTCAGTCCGGAACCACACGACTGGTACGGTCACAGGTTCGAATCCTGTGTCGGGCATGGATGTGTGAGATGTCCTTAGGTTAGTTAGTTTTAAGTATTTCTAAGTTCTAGGGGACTGATGACCTCAGATGTTAAGTCCCATATGCTCAGAGGCATTTCATTTTTTAATCGTAAACAAATTAATGTAAACACAGAAATGATGGCTCTGTAGCATGTAAAATATACATTATGTTAAGAACTGGGGCTCTTAGTCCTATAAATACCACTTTATTTCAGTTATGTGCAAATATGACTTGAGGTCCATGCCCAGAAAATTTTATTATACGTTCGGGCTCCTTTACCTGATGATCAACTCACGGGAGATCTAAAAGGCAAAATTCATCAATATTTTCGATGAAGTTAAGTGAGAAATAAATCTTATATTAGTAGTGATGGGTATCGTTAGCAGACATGAAAATAAATGGTATAATAATATCGTGTGACGAGGGCCTCCCGTCGAGTAGACTGCTCGCCTGGTGCAAGTCTTTCGATTTGACTTGCGCGTCGATGGGGATGAAATGATGATGATTAGGACAACACAACACCCAGTCCCTGAGCGGAGAAAATATCCGACCCAGCCGGGAATCGAACCCGGGCTCTTAGGATTGACAGTCTGTCGAGCTGACCACTCAGTTACCGGAGGCGAAAAATTAGTGGTCAACGCCATACATTTGCATTATTAGAATACATTTCTACAGTTATAGGCGAGCGCTACGATCAGTTACGTTTATAGTAACGTAAGTGATTATAATCCCTGATTTATATGGCGGCTCAACATCTCGTATTTTCTCTGTCATTTCTATTTCTTTCCCAATTTAAAATAATCCATTTTAATCAAAAACTGTTCTCGAAAAACAACCCTGAAACTTACAAGATTACGAGCATAATATACTTTTAATTACTTCAGAAAGCATATTTTTTTTCTAACTCCACTCATCGAAATTCTAAAGTTTAATTCATGTACTTCCTTATCATGCCTATATTAGACTCTACGTTACCTCTGCTCCTACTGTTACCAGTTCTTAATTTTTGTGGGTGATACGGTTTCTGTGTTTAATAAATGGACTTCCACCGGACGATCGTCGCAACTCCAGCGAACAGCACAAAGCAAAAGATCTACAGAGACAACAGCAAACTTTTTGATTTCATCTCGACAAGAGAAGTCACTACAAAGCTTACTGCGACCCCACATCTGAGCAAACCTCTGGAGTACCAGTTACGTATACTATCGTCCTCGCTTCTCGTAACTGTGAAGGTAAACGACGCATCCCGGCGACGGGCAATCCTTTTCAAGTTGTAATCATAGGACAGATAGATCGCGTATCTACCTACTTCCATTAGCAAATATCTGTACCGCTGCCTCGCGTCGAACAAACCATTTACGAACAAATTCTCTCTTCACAGTGCGACCTCACAGCTGGCATACTTAATTATTCACTGTTGCGCGGAAACTTCCGCTAGACGTCGTTTGATATTCTTGCTTTTAGTAGTTGTAACAAATTACATTGCTCGAAATTCCAGGTAATTCAACATGTAAACCCTCAGACGTCCTGGTACGGCATCTAACACACGACACACACATGTTGTACTCCATTCACACAGTTCATCTTATGTAAACCAATCTCACAGACAAAACCCACACGTAACACGAACTGTGCTCTGTCGTACTTAATTATCTCTGTGTGCCGGCTCCCGATTGGCCACTTAACACTCAAATCCCAGCTCTCCCAACAATTCCTGTAACTGGTTTTCTGCAGATATATCTCTGCCGGCGAACACGATCTCTCTCCTCATCCTAAGTGGTAATTTCACAAAGCAAAGCTGTAATATCTCCTTTGGCCTAGATGGATCATCTAACATGCTGTTTCTCTTGACCATAGCTTTGAAATGTTTTATTGGATTGTTCCATTCCAGTCTCAAATACTTCGGCCGTATACAGTTGTCGCAGTTCCTTTATCACTGTGGCTATGGAAAATAAAAGTTATGAAACAGGTTCACGAAACCACTGAATTTCTTCAAAACAATAATCTCCTGAATCATGCTATATCTGAAATCTCTTTAAATGTGTTTTGAAACAGTCACTGCATAACTTTTGTGAAAATGCATCTAGTGCTGCTGTCCTTAAAGGCGCCATGGTGGCGTCCTTTCACAGCAAACTTCAATCTGGGGGTCAACCAGAAATTGGCAGGGGCCAAATCCAACGAATAACGTGGTTGATCCACGTTCTACCAAAAGACCGGCGCGCTGTCTTCACCCTGTGGGCCGCGGCGTTTTCGGTACTCAGGTATAATTCGACGAATGCTCACCTACAAACACAAAAACTAACACAAAATGTGATGTTGCCTCGTTGCTCCACCGTCATTTTCTGACGAGTGTCAGACACATACTGTCACATTCGTGGCTACGGAGAATTCTAGCTAGCGCTTTGACCTTCTACGCAGTTGTTACTGAAACCTCAAGGGTCGTAACGACGCAACTCGGCACAGGATAGAATTGCTGTTTGGAATTTCACAGAAGCAGTTCTATCGAAACTGGGACACACTGCGTAAAAGAAGTATTCCCTTTTCACGTTCCAGGTGTGCGTCTGGCCGATATTCCTCCACGAAACCTCTTCGAAATTCATTAAACTTCAGAGGTTCGAATGCTCTGACTCTCCACATAGGTGTGTACACGCGAAGTTAAGTTTTTGGTGTTGTGACTATGATAGCGATAGAATGTGGTCGAAATAAATGACTCAAATCCTTGGGTGAAGTTCGTCGGAGTGATCTGATTCGGAAAAAAAAGACTTGCATTCAGGTTTCCAATAGAAGATCCACGCACCACTTCGTGTTCGATTATTACTCGTCTATACTCAACATTTCCGCTCTAATGTAGTGCAGTGACTAATAACATTTTCCTCACACGTGACGTGCAATTTCCGTCCCGATTCTATTTTCCTCTTTCAAATCAGGATTCATATTCAAACTAGTTATTGCTTCATTTGATTGTTGCGTCTTTCATCTAACAGCTTCAGATCTTGCCTGATTTTAGTCAGCACTTCCATCACTGCTTTAATGTGAATCTTTACGTTCTTCACTTCCGATTGCAAATCCGCCAAGGCACTGCGTTACTCTTGCGTTGCTGTTGCTAATTCCGAACCTAATTGGTGCAAACACTTTGTCTAGCGTCGCAGAAATTTTCTCTTCGGTCTGGCGGAATCGTCCAGTACTCTTCTCTTCCAAATCTATAATTCGTTTCTTATCACGTTTGTCTTGTGCCTTCAAATGTCCCAGGTATGTACTTCTAAGTCGGCGTTAAATTTTTCTAACGCAACACCTTGCCTCCCTGAAGTGATTCTCAGCTCTTCCGTTGCTGTAAACATTTCGCTTTGCTTCTCTTGTCGCTTCGCGATTTTCTCCAATAACTCTTCTGTTTTTCTATGAATCTCCACATACTCTACATTATTTTGAAAGTTTTCCATTACACTAACCGGCACAATTCACTGGACAATTCACGGTTCGTGAGTCCAATTCTGCCTCTCAGTTGGTGGTTACTGCAGTTGCAGTTTCAACCATTTCTGTTACATCAACAGTTTGTTCCCTCGCCACGTGTAGTTTCCTACGCTCATCTTCGTCGCCCTTCTTCACTTTCATATGATTTTTTCCTTTGCTGATCTGCTGACTATCGATATTAAGCTTAGACGTTTCCTGCTCGAGATGACGCGTCTTCACACAGTACTCGGGTGTTTGGTGAAAACTTTTCACCTCGCGATCTCACGCACTAATGATGCATTAACATATTTCCCATAAAAGAGTCGCTGTCCAGTGCTAATCATATCTCTGATCTTTCACCTACCGAAATGCGGTGCATTTGTTTCCTGGTGCCCGTACACCACTACGGAACATTACTTCCTTTCCTTCACAGGTCACATACTGCACTTTGATTATGCAACCCTGATATAACAAATGATCGAGAACAAGTATTCCATATCCAATGATACAGTTGTCGCAAATGATACGTAGGATCACAAACCAAACCAAAAATGTATGAAGCGAAAAATATTTCCGGGTTTTCTAACGCTGGCCTCGTCTGTTTGTATGCTCGGTACAATTTGTTGTTCAAGTTGCCAACCAACAGACCCCTCAGTACTTGGCGCACGTAAATCCTTAACCTAATCCGTAGCATATTGCTCTCCAAAAACAAATCCATAACTACATTCACTTCTTCGTACATAGTCAAGCAAATTCTTGACAATCAGGTTTGCAAGTTTCACAGAATTCGGGTAGAGATTGGTAACAACGTGCGCTGCTTCCAGTTAGATCGCATTGGGTGCGCCTGGTTGGATGTAAGCTATACATTCGTGTGTGTTTCATCTGAACTGATGCACATTAGGCAGTACAGTTTCCTCCACCAGACTCGTATGGTCTGCTAGATATCACAATATGTTCCGGTCTCATGTACCGGATGGTTCTAATTAAACCTTACCTCTTTAACACGTTACAACAGCTAAATTACGGGTGCGAAACTTGGTAGCATTGATGTCCAAAGTATGAGGTGCAAGATTTCCATGTTTCACAGCGCCAACGTCCAGTTCCATCTATGGCCACCAGGCGCCGTGATCAGTCATTGTGATTCATAGTCTCTCACACCTCACCAGTCGCAGGGAACTCGTTGACGCGTCAACATGATCTTGGACAAAAGGAGCAGAGCATTATTGGTGAAGTTCTGTTATCAAAGCAACAGTAACGCTACTGCAGCACTTCGAGAATATCGCCGACTGGAAGGATTACGCAAGCGGCCTCTTTCTCCACCGGCTGTGCAGAGCATGATGAAGAAGTTCCAATCAACTGGAGAACTGGGCGTTGCTCCCGGAAGAGGATGACAACAGGTTGTACCACAGGTGGTTGATGAAATCATTGTTGCTATGGCAGACAACGTTGTTGGCAATTCCCGATCGTCAGGCAGTGCGCGTATTGTGTCATGACAGTTGAACATCCCGTGGTCCACTGTGCGGAAGGTGCTTCGAGCCATTCTCAAATAGTATCCGTACAAGTTCCATATCGTACAGTAGCTTGCACCACAAGACGCTCAACGACGTGTTGACTTCGCTCTCCACTTTCTCACAAGGACTCAAGTTGATAAGGACTGGCCCTGGACAGACGAAACTCATATATCTCTGAGGATGAGATGAACACACAGAATTACGTAGAGTGGGAGATCTTCTCCTCCAATCACTGTGCATGAAATTCCTCTGTATGGTGAACGTGTCACCCTATAGTGTGGCTTCACGGCTACATTCATCAATGCCCACTCTTTTTTTAACAGGCTGGCGCTCAAGTAACAAAGACGTGCAGGGTGACTGGCCAGCCTTACTGCGATATACTTCGCCAGCGTGTCATATCCGCCCTACAGGAGAGAGCCGCATTAAATTCAACAGTTTTCATGCATGATAGGGCCCCACGGCACACCGCTCGTGTTCACCTGCTTCTGCGAAACACATTTGGAAACGATCGAACTATCAGCTGATCGTTTCCAAATGCTTGGCTGGCACGATCAGCTGAACTCACTCCCTGTGATTTCTGGTTGCGAGGCTACTTCAAGGACAGGGTTTACCAGGGCAAAATTGACAGACCTGAAGCGCAGCATATCAAGACAAGAAGGCCGGCCGGTGTGGCCGTGCGGTTCTAGGCGCTTCAGTCTGGAACTGCGTGACCGCTACGGTCGCAGGTTCGAATCCTGCCTCGGGCATGGATGTGTGTGATGTCCTTAGGTTAGTTAGGTTTAAGTAGTTCTAAGTTCTAGGGGACTGATGACCACAGATGTTACGTCCCATAGTGCTCAGAGCCACTTGAACCAAGCCAAAACAAGAAGGCAGCGTACCTACGGACATGCTGTGCAAAATTCAGTCCAGCGCTTTCAGACTCTTCTGGACACTGATGGGCGCCATAATGAGCCCCTTTTGTAGCATTAATGATACCAATATGTAATGGTATGACGTACCGTAACAGCACATTAAAAGAGTCGCAGTTGAATTGATTCTGCATTATTACTCTTTCTCATGTCCTTGACATTAAAGTAACTCGTACAGTAATTACTTTCTATGTAATAACGTGTTAAATAGGGAACGTTTAATTATAACAACGCGTTACATGAACCATTACTCGACATTTAATCCCACAGAGGTCTTATAGTTAATATCTCACACACGAAACAATACCTAAAATAACTCTCAGGGATACAAACACATTAGAAAATAAAATTTGACAAACAAATTCATCTCCTATATTTCACGAACCAAAATAAAATTCTGACCATACACATTATCACATGAAATATTACTCCAAACATTTGCACGACGGGAACTCTGGACAACGTTGACTTTTTCGCCCCAACCACTTGTTGTTTGCTGCGAAAATCCACAAATAAGTACGAGTATTTAAAGTTGGTTTAGATTGAGTGATGTTTAGTTATTATGGTGATGGCCCTATTTACCCAGTTACAATTAGTTAAAAGAAAATTTGACTACGAGAATCAGAAGATTTTGATGATTAATCCTGACAGCAGGCGCCAGAATCATATGTGGCGTGTTCGTTGTGATGCACAATACCAACTCTGGTGACCAACAGAGCGAGGAACCACAACAAATGAATCTGCGAATTTATTTAAAACAAGTATACTGACACACAATAGGAAGACAGTAGCGAACACCATGAGATTGCCAAAATGCTCATTGAGAGCAGTAATCTGGATGCAAGAACATAAAATCACGTACTCGGCTCCTGAAGGGAGTGAATTAACTTCGCATCTGAAGTCTTTACTTTCCGATAATCTAAAGCGAAGTGATTGTTCTGCAAAAACCTATCATATAGTATTTACTTTACGAAGGATTAAAGCGCAATGTTTATCCTAAAAAATCTTACAGGCAAGTGCTCTCCTCATGTCTGCTCTGGAGGTTTGCTGTTTTTCAACATTACAGGAATTTGCTGGCCAATGTTGGTTAACAGTGCGATCGCCTAGTAGTAAAACTGACGTGAAGATGTTAGTCTCCTACTCTCGTAGATTTTCTCTATATTCAACCATCAGGGCTCTTAGCTGTAGAGAAAGGCGGAAAATCTCTACCAGTCCATGATACGATTCTGGAAAGGACCTAGCCGATGCTCTGCACGGAGACGCAACGAGAAAGCACTGGAATTCCAGAAAATGATAGTATACCCCAATCAGAATGCTGAATTCTGTAAATTTGAACCGAACATTACTCTGAGGCATCGTAACGAAAATTCACACTGGCCGAGGGATTTCATACCCGACTGGAGATTTCGTGTCTTGCTAGAAAGACTTCTGTGAAGAATTCCACGTTTCTTCCGACAGAAAAAAGGGCGTCCCGTATCCCGCTTGAAAAGTGAGTTGGGAAATAAAGTCTGTTTACCTGCAGCTGCAACGCCTCTCACCGCTAGTAGTAAGTTTTTGTTTAAGCTGTCGGGGACGAACCCGTGTATTCTCAGGCAGGAACTAGCTTGAGGTACTAATTTTATTTTAGCTACGCGTGGGGATTATCCCCTCTCTTCCCACGCAGATTTTAGCGTGAGTCAAATTAATCTTATTCTACAACGACAGTCAAAACTAGACAGTGGTCGGAGTAATGAAGCTATTCGACACTGGTAGATCATTTGCGCTATAACGTCTACTCCTTAAGATTTAGTAAGACTTAAACATGGCGATGTAACGTGGCCATTATCATATTTCAGAGGATGATAAGCAATATCTCATGCTCAAGAAGCCATTCAGTTACACTGTCTGTAATTGCAGGTGCAGATTAAAATCACCAGTGACTGATTTAGTTACACTGTTCGTTTTTCTGCCTTTCCTATGCGGTAAGGTGGAGGTTTCGAAGAGTTGGCTTCATGACATGAGTCATTTTAAGAGGAATTTACCGTCATAAAAATGTTTGAGCCCTGAATCGGGGTTAATAGCTATCTTACTCGTGTGTGATCTAAAGAATTAAGTCTGACAAATGTGAAAAAGAGAAACTAAATCAAATCACTTATACACTAAATTGCATTAAATGTTCTACAAAGGAAGCAATACGGACAAATTTTGAGCAATGTGAATAATGGAAATACGATAGGAGTTGAAGGAAAATTAAAGAGATGGATTGAATATATCAGTGTCCTTTTGTAAGGAGGTAGAAGTGATCTTCTTATACCTGACACAAGAATCAACGAAATCAGTCCTGAAATGCAAAGAGTGAGGTAGGACCTGCCAGTAAGCTATCGAAGAATGGCAAAGCAACCGCATCGGACAGGTTTACCCTGAAGTTACCAAAATTGTAGCGAAACAGGAATCGATTGTCCTCAGATTCCTAACATCGTTGGTCAGTGTTACCTGTGCGCCAAGAAATATATCTGATGATTTTTATACCATTTCCGAAGAAGACAAACTCCTCACAGTGTCATGACTGCCGTATGATTACTATGATGTTTCACGTACTCAAAATATTTCTGCGAGTCATACAGATGGGGATTTACAAGATCTGTGAGTCCCAAATGGGCATGGTTTCCGAAATTGGTTTGGAACTCGTGAATCACTGATTAAATGTACTACGGAGGAAGTGCAGAGATATCAATTTCGATGCGTATGATTGTTTCACTAACTTCAAAAAAGCCCTTGACTGTATGAGACATAAAAAGGTGGTGGTGATTTTGAGGTTAATTGGTATTGACCAAAAAGATTTAGGCTGTTTGGAATCAGACCGCAGGTTTAAAAGCTGCCAAGTAACATCAGAAGTTATCACAAATTAGTAAAGGCGTTGTTAGCCGGCCGTTGTGGCCGAGCGGTTCTAGGCGCTTCAGTCTGGAACCGCGTGACTGCTACGGTCGCAGGTTCGAATCCTGCCTTGGGCATGGATGTGTGTGATGTGCTTAGGTTAGTTAGGTTTAAGTAGTTCTAGGGGACTGATGACCTCAGATGCTAAGTCCCATAGTTCTCAGAGCCATTTAAAGGCTTTGTTCAGGGCTGTATGCTATCACCTCACTTGTTTAACATTTACTGAGAAGCAATTTTCAGGGAAATTCTGGCGGAAGCAAGAAACGGGATGATTATGAATTAATTTATAGCATGAAAAAATTCTTCGTAAGATTCATTTTATTCTGAAAATGAGAATGCGAATGATTAGCTGATACGTGTTCTCCATTTTTCTGTATGATAGTGAAAGATGGATCCTTGACCAATATCTACAGAAACGAACTGATACATTTGAAAATTACTGAATCGCCGCCTCTTACGCATACCTTCGGTGCTGACAATTTCAATCTAAGAAGTCCTTCATCGATGAAAAAGTAAAAAGAACTATTGGTCACTGTAAAAACAAAGAAAACTCAATATGTAGGATACAGTATAAGAAGAGATGATGATGAGGTCCCATACTCCGTGAGCGAAGGTGACTATGCAGGAGAGCCGCACCGACGTATTTGCAAGGTCCCATTGCCTTCCTCCGACCGAAATGGGGATGAATGACGAATATGATGACGACACAACAACACCAAGTCATCTCGAGACCGGAAAACTCCCTAACTCCCGTCGGGAATCGAACCTGAGACCCCATGCGCGGGAAGCTAGAACGCTACCGCCAGACCACGAGCTGCTGACCTACAAGAAAAGAAAGATAGCAATTACTGCAACTCACCACTAAAGGGAAAATAAAACGGGAAACGTCTGTTGACGGATAAAGGAACTCGTGACTGAAGGACAATTGAAGATTGTACAACGGCACATCAGAAGACGCCTTCCACGTTGCAACGTCACGTCCTGAACTGGCTACGTGGACCGTCAACCTCCGTCAGGGCGTCTTAAGAAGAAGTTTTGTCATCCCATAGCAAAAGACTGTTCGTGATATTACCTTAACTTGCGGCTGGCGAAATTGTTGCATGTGAACCAACTATACTTGATGTTAACTTTGATCAGCAGCCACTTGTTCTATGTTCCGTATAGGTGTCAACTACTGGTAGGTTTTCCTCTTTTTTTTCCAGTACAATTTTTGTTAATTTTCCACCTACTTTTAACTGACACTTTTAATGCCACTACTGCTATTCAACAGTGCCATCACGTGACTTGTGTCAGTAGGTAGCTTTTGAAACAGCAGCCCGCCTTCAGCTGAGCACCGATGCCACAATGTACTGGGTTGGCTTATAAATTCGTAGCATTTTATCGTAAGTTTAACAAACACAGAAGATACACTAATAGACTTCAGTCATCAATAATATACTCTCCTTCACAATTTACAAGAGTTTTCCAACGGTGGGGTAATTTTTCGATTCCGCGATTAAAGAAATCACGTCGTTTTGATGCGAAGTCATGTTCGGAGCGCATTTTCATCCGGAAAGGAAGTTACTTGAAGGTTGATCGAGAGAGACCGGAAAAGGTGAAAATCCGAAGGCTCAAGATCAGATGACTTCCGAATCCAATACCTGTATAGCGTTTTCTGTCAGTCTAGCTGAATGCGGGGGGGCGTTATTGAATAGCATCACTTCACGCAGTCTTTCTGGTCGTCGTACTTGAATTGCGTCTGCAAGACGTGATAATTGCTGACGATAAATGACAGCAGTGGTGGTTACAGCTCGAGGAAGCATTTCCTAGTACATCAAACCGCCGCTTTTATACCAGATGTGTAACATTATCTTTTGTGGATGCGCGCATGTGTTTGTCTTAGAGTTGTGCTTTGTTTGGGCACAGCTTTTACTTTCTTTTTTATACGCTAACACAAAAAAACTATTTGTCGTTAACAGCAACGACACGGAATAGGAATGGTCGGTGTTATTTATGAGACAAGCAGAGTTCAACGTATGGTAACGCACTGATTTTTGTGAGTTTGGGTTAGAGCATATCGTACCCGTACACCCGATTTTTGAACCTTCGCCATTGCATGCAAATGTCACACGTTCGTGGAATAACCACAGATCGTCACTTTAGTCAGTTGTCGTGAATGCTGACGTTCATCACTGTGGACTAATGCTTTTAAATGATCTTGATGAAAACACGAAGGTCTTCCTGAACGTGGAAAGGCACTGATGTCAAAACGAGCCAACCTGAAACGAGAAAACCAATGGCATTATTCCTACACGGAGCAAATGTTTCTGGCTGCCTTCGCAACTGTCATCCCTCTATTGAACTCAAATGGAAGAATATGTGGGAAATGTTCCAGTTTCTCCGTCTGACACTCCATTATATAGCATCCACAGCTCCACTCACTATCTCCAAATGACTAAATGACAATACATAAACTCAAATAGCAACAGTGAACTACAAATAAAAAATGGTAATCGATATAAAGACCTATACCTACCGGTGTAACAACATGCATAACAAAAGCCTTACGAGTTTATGCCCCAACTTAATAATTGTGATACGCATACTGTGGATTTTATACAGTGAGTGTTTATAAATACTTTGACTCTGAATGTTGTAATTGTGTTTCATTTGGCAATTGTTCTGATGACAGGCTTAACAGAAAATCTAATTTTCAACAAAATGTAAGCTGTTGATTTGAACCACCTTCTAAAGCAGACGTTCTCAGAAAGATGACGGCTACAGGCTGCGTCTTCTTAAACACCTGCTACCTCGGAAGTAAACGCCCAGCCACGGTGAGCGAGTAATATAAGCAACTGAGCGAGAAATATAAACAAACGAAACAACAGAGGCGGCTCGTAAATAATAATTTGGATCTGCTTTCTGTGTTTTCTAATGGTGACATCCCACCGATACCAACCTGATGAAAAGAAAGAGAGCTGGTTTGACCCGTCGCTTTACCGCGTCGACCTACAGGACTGTTTTATCTAGAATGTCTTACAGTATTGGAAGGTGTTTATTGATTACAAGCATGACAGGGTCCCTACGTATTCCAGTCGCCAAGTGGCGCATCTAAACCTCACATTCCCTGGAAGATAGATAGGTAGAAATGGTCACATTGCTTTGCCAAGCCGGCCGCGGTGGTCTCGCGGTTCTAGCGCTGCAGTCCGGAACCGCGGGACTGCTACGGTCGCAGGTTCGAATCCTGCCTCGGGCATGGATGTGTGTGATGTGCTTAGGTTAGTTAGGTTTAAGTAGTTCTAAGTTCTAGGGGACTGATGACCTAAGATGTTAAGTCCCATAGTGCTCAGAGCCATTTTTTTTGCTTTGCCAATAAGGTCCATGTACCTTGGCCCTTTTATTTCTATAGGAATGGCTGACGGGCGGCGTTTACAAATAAAAAGAAAGCTGTTCATTCGGATTTCTAAAGGTGATTCCTCCATTAAAGAAGGGCAAGACGACCTCAGAAAAGCAGTATGTGGTGACGTTTGTGAAAATCAGTGTTGAAACAAATTATCGGCCTTTTTATTTCATGTGTATTTACTTTCCTTACATTCTAACCGCTGTATCCCTGTAGCCTATAAAATTTTGACACGTGTTATATGGAATGTTTTCTTCAATTTACTTTATGCTGTGACTACCGAGAATATGTACTGTTCCTCCTGAAACACCTTGCATATTCAGTTTTACAGTGGTTAATTCAAACAAAAGTTATAGTGGTGAACTGGCCACTAAATGCAAAGATCTTCCGTTTAATTTGCTACTACTTGTGGCTTTCCTATTCCCGATAACGTCAAATATCTATGTGTTGCATGTATCGAGAATAAATTATATGTTTAGGACGTTCATCACTCTTTAGAAAAGTTCATTGTATCATCGCTTGAAGGTATCTATTTCTCCTGAAAATTTCTGTATTGTACAGCAACAGTATTTTTTATTTACTTTAAAGTATTCAGAATGTCGATTAATTTCATAACCTCTCAACAATAACAAGTTGTTAAAGGAACTTAGCCGAACAAGTACCTGGTGAGTTCAATTGATCATCAGTACAGCGACGGGGAATCACCGTATCTTGGCTGAGGCGTCTCAGACCTGCGATCACACGTTCTCAGGTGCACCTCGAAGCAGTAGTTTCTAACGTCTTTCAACGGAGTAGCTGAGAGCACGTATTAATTTAATACGACCTAAATGTTTGCACAAGTGGCGTTATCAGTGTAAGATACACGACAGCGACAGCATGTGACGTTGCGCGCCGTAGAAGTTCGATTCTACGCAGTTACGAGACGTCTTGCCCATTTATTAGAGATCCGGAAGTACGTACTTACCACTTATTAATGGGGTAGCTAACAGTGAGGAAACTTATGCGAGTCAGTTTTCTTTTACTAGGAACTCAGTTTAGTTATCTCGCTAGATTTGTCAAACGGTGAAATATTTAGCAACCACTGAATTAAACGACACTTCCATTTAAACAGATTTGCATCATGTCGTAAGAGTGTTATAAAGCATCTAAGGTTTTCAGAACAAATCTTTCACCGTGTATCTCAATGTAAGCTGTTTTGAATCTTTCTGGAAGACTATAAGTATTGTCAGTATCTAGACTGGAGACCGTAACCTATTCTTTCGTTGGCAATGCTGTTACCGATTAATCTTACCATGCATGCTCGCACTCACAGCCTCAAACCTGCTACAGATACATCACAGACGCTTTCCTGCATGCCTACCGAGCGAGGTGACCCAGTGGTCAGCACACTGGACTGGTATTCTGGAGGATGGCTGTTCGAATCCTCGTCCGACCATCCAGATTTAGGTTTTCCGTTATTTCCGCAAATCCGTCAAGGCAATTGCGGGGATAATTCATTTGAAAGGGCATGGCCAATACGCTTTTCCATCTTGAAATGAAATTCGAGCTTGTTCTTCATCTCTAATGACCTCATTGACGACGATACGTTAAACCCTTATCGTCCTCCCTTCTTCCCGTATACCTTGCGGGACTAACACAACTGGAAAATAGGATGTCGCACGCCGGGGAAGCTTCTGGCCTCACATGTCTGACGTAGAACTATAGTATGATCACAGAGTCGCACACAGGAAAATAAATGAATTGTAAATAGAAATTGCACTGCGTCCGTTCCAACAGCCACCTTAACAAAACAACATAAATATTACCCTCAACAAGCGAAGCCAACACTGCAATAGGTGCAGGTCATATGACGTCTGTAATATAGCGCAGTTCATTGTTTGGTAAACATGTGTTTGCCCAAGAGCAATGAGTTTTCGATCTTGAACGACCTTTTTATGTAGTCTGTATAAAAGTGTAGCAGACGCCTCCGTTGGAACTATCCAGATATCAAAGTGCAGAATAATTCAAAGACAAAGAGCTTAATCTCCCGTTTCGGGAAATTCTTTATGAGATAATTGGAGTGGTATGTTTCCGTATCGTCTCTTCGAATAGTGTGACTTAGTTTCCTTGAAACTAAAAGAAAAATTTTCTGTACGAAGACACCATTAAATGGTTTATTTCGTTTGATGAGAGGGATTAATACTGTTGTTGGTTCTAGCAGGACAGTGCAACTTTTCGACACACCTTATGAAACAAATCATCTCTTCCGGTGATACAGATATCTCGAAAGGATTTTGGCCTGCAAGTTCTCCACATGTAAAGTCTCCAGGCTTCTTCCTGTAGCACTATCTTAAAGGAAGGGTCTATAAAGCGGGCCACACACTCTCGCGCTAACTAAACTTCTAACGAGGGTAACATAGTGTCAACGTGCTCTGCACAGTGATCTCAAACATGGTAAATAGAGTTGCTGCATGCGTTACTGAACGGAAGAATCATTTTGAGCATATGTTAGAGACAGCGAAATGAAATACCTATTACTAACACATATACATCCTTAATTGCATTACTTTGTGCGCTACCTTTTCTTCACGCTGTACTACCTTGCTACTAAGCTCCTAAACAGCGCACGCTTCAGTTCAGAGGAAGGATTCAATCTGGAAACAATCACATAGGCTGTGGCTTAGCACTTTCTGCGTGATATACTTTCTTCCAGGTGTGCTAACCAAGGCACCGAGGAATGTGACTGTGCGGTTTGTAAAGTAAGAGAGAGAGAGAGAGAGAGAGATTCTTTTTATGCTGTGAGGGCGTGGTTGTGAGTTGTAAGTGGATAACCTAGACGGTGAGAGCATCATACGTGGTGGGTAATGTTCCAATGCAGCATACTGTATTAATCTCCCACAATGCATCTCCTATCTTTCAGCGAGAAAATGCGTTTGCTCTCAGTTCCTTATTTTTCGTACGTTCTTTTTCCCAGATGAAGAGGCAGGTAGTTTTAGTTCCCTGCCTATTGTAGATATTGGATATGTTCACTCAAATCAGGAGAGTTTGGAGAGAGATAATGAAACTTTTAGCTGGGAATAAGTGGGAGGAGATTTCCCTACGTTTTACAAGAAAGGGAAGTATTCCGGAAACCTTGCTTGGAACTTATTTCAAACTGTAGTACAATTGTGTAACAGTAGTGTGGTAGCACGTATCTATTTTATGTGTGAACCGAAGACTGCTTCCCAGTGAAATGGTCCACATGAAACTGGATTGTACACAGAATTTCGCCGGTGTTTCCTCGCCAAATACTGCCCACCGGCTATATTTCATGGGGACAGCAAACTGACAGCAGCTTCCCGCCATACATCACACAAAAGGTGGCCGATCTGGCGTTACCCACCAGAGCAACTAATGGAACTGAAGAGGAGCAGTGGTTCACAATCCCAAGACATACATGAGAAGGTAAACGTCATCATTTCTATGTCTACATTATGATGATATAAACCACATTTATAAACAGCTGATTCAGGTTAGGAAAGGAATAATGTCTGCGGAAGTGGAAGAAATCAAGGGAATAGCTCACTTTTTGAAAAAAAAAAAGTTATATCTTGGTGAAATTTGTGATCTCTTCCAGTGATGTCTGCGGAAGCGGAACAAATCATGATAATAGCTTTCTTTTTGAAAAAAAAAAGTTAAGCCCCGGAGAAATTGGTGATATCTTCCACTTTCAACATAAAATATACGACCAGTGATTGTTGCAGTTAGTGTAGCGGTTACGGATTCCGGTGCGACTGATATGTGACGTTATTTAATAATATGAAATACTTATTGACAGAAATATAGCGCTGGTATTAACGATGATGATTTATAAAATAATTCAAAACGGAACATTATGGAAAGAACCTGCAACACTGAGAGAAGTAGGAAGTGATACGTCACGAACATCTGGATTGATCGTCCGCAGCTCGTGGTCGTGTGGTAGCGTACTCGCTTCCCGCGCCCGGGTTCCCAGGTTCGATTCCCGGCGGGGTCAGGGATTTTCTCTGCCTCGTGATGACTGGGTGTTGTGTGATGTCCTTAGGTTAGTTTGGTTTAAGTAGTTCTAAGTTCTAGGGGACTGATGACCATAGATGTTAAGTCCCATAGTGCTCAGAGTCATTTGAACCTGGATTGATCACAACCAAACTGATACTCCTGTAATTCCGTGCCTGTAGCAGATGGTAATTAAAATTCGATACTTTTTTTTAACTATGAGGGCGTGCTGATAAGTAATGCCTCCGAATTTTTTATGGGAAAAATCTTAACGATTTTTAAATGAAGCAAACTTTATTAACATTATACGTCTTTATTCTTCACGTCTACATATTTATTTCTCAACACAGTCTCCCTGGCGAAGAACACGTTTTTTCCAACCAGATAAATGTTTGTTGATGTCCTCACAGTAGAATGTGTGACTTTGTTGATGGAGACGGAACCACATTACAGCTTGCACCGCTTCGTCACCATCAAAGCGAAATCCTTGAATGCGTTCTTTATGTTTTGGAAATAGATGCAGATTGGATGGGACCAACTCGGAGTGGTCTGGAGGGTGATCAATGACAGTAAAGGCAAAGCATCGGATTGTTGCAGATGACGCAGCGCTGGTGTGTGGTACGGCATTGTGAGGGAGAGGGTACTCCATATGTAGACGAACTCTTCGAATTGTTGCTTTCAGTTTTCTGAGGATTTTGCAGTACTTTGCAGAGTTTGGCATGGTCTTGAACTATTTTGGCGTCGGTGATTCTTTGCGTAGGCACTCCACTGATGCTCTCTTGCTTTCGACGTCAAAATGGCGATCCCATCTTTCATTATGTCACGATGTTGTTATGGAAGTCATCACCCTCAAGCTCTAAACACAAGATAAATTGATGACAGATGTCCAGTCTCTTCTGTTTCATGTTAGGAGTGAGCATTCGAGGCACCCACAGTGCGCACTGTTCTCTGTACTGCAGTTCTGTTATGATGGCGACTACACGCTCTAGTGATATTTCACACTTACCTGAGAGCAGTGTCTGTGTTATGCGACGACTTTCTCTACTTTCATTAGACTGATTCTGATGAATCTCGTCGGTTGCCGTAGGCAGGCGTCCACTCTGAGCTCTGTCACACTTTGAGGTTAACACCACCCTTTCCTTCACTACGAGCATGAACAACCCTACGTCGCATGTTAATGAAGTCGATAGAATCGTCATTTATCTAAGCTTCTCTGGCCTTCGATTGGAGGTACGATTTCTGCGGTTAGAATTTTGATTACAGCACGCTGTTTCTCACACAGTGATATAGTTACGTTACTCAGCGCCACGTTAAATGCTACAAGTCGGTGCGTTCTAGGAGCAGAAGTTTTCAGCTTGTGTCAGCGAAGCGGGAAAGTCGACTGAGTAATATGTAAACATGATACTGATAAAAGAAAAACAAAATTCAGAGGGATTACTTTTCAGCAAGGCTTCTTATTTTAAATGCAGACAATGGCGTTCCTACGGGCGACGAATTGTGTTATTATATGATGGCTGTTGTGTATGTTGCGTTATTGGAACTGTCGAGGTGAGGATGCCAACACAGACTGCTCAATGGACGTGCACTTGCAGCTTATCACCACCTCCTGAACTTGACAGTCTGAGGCATGAGGGGCATTAGAGCAGCATATCGACGATTGTACGCTGTGGGCTGTGGTGCAATAAATGCAGAACGAGTGGTGACAAAATGGACACAAAACAATAATGTGGCAACAAGGGTTGGATCAGGGGCTGCCTGAAGAACTACTGGAGGAGAAGATCAGAAGATTGTTTGGCTAGGTCTGACGAGTAGGTGGTTGATAGCAGCCGAAATGCAGTTGGAGCTAATAAGCAGTGAGTAACCATGGACAGCCGGGTCCGATTCTCGGCCGGGTTGGGGATTTTCTCTGCCCTGGGACTGGGTGTTTGTGTTGTCCTCATCATCACCATCATCATCATCACCATATTTCGTAACATTGGTTAAATTGGCCTTTGTAAAAACTGGGATTTTGTAAGGGTGCTGATGAACGCCCAGTTGAGCACCCCACAAACCAAACATCATCATGAACAATCGGGGATACATAATAGGAAGTTGGCTTGAGTTCTCGAGCCGCACACCGTTGTTTACATAGAAATCATGCCACAAGTATCAGAGACATGCAGGGTATAGAATCAAAGTCAACTGGGATATTAAGCGGCCATCTCTGATGATCAGCGACGACTCTCGCTTCTATTTGGTGCGTTCAAGTCTATGACAGTGTGTGGTAGACGCCTTTCTGAATCGTACAGTAAGCAGGGATTCTTAAGAATCGCTAACTCTGGGAATCGTGTATGTGCGTAGCGATCCAGCACAGTGCAAGTTATGCATATTTTTTACCTCTTAAATATAAACTAAAGAAGTCAGATTTATCTTCACCTGTGCGTCTTCGACGCAGTGCAATCTAATAATAGTTCTGTGCATATAATATTAATGTGTACTACAGTAATCGGTGGGCAGTTCCGAATGGAACGGAAGTTTAATCATTTAGTACCCCTCATATGATAAACATCACCGTAAAATAAGATGAACATGGCACTGAACTTTTGCTTCATGATGTATCTTTTTCAGTTTCCGTTAGTGTCTATGTGGAGGAACATTTTTGTATTTGAGTACATAATTTAGCGTCAGTGCAACAGAAATACAGGGTGTATCAAAAAGAATCATTCGATTCGGCAAGTCTATATTACTGAAACTAATAAACACATAAAATAGATTTTGTTTTTTGCTAAACGGGAAAATCAAAAATAATTTTTTCATACCATTTCATGGGTGCTCAACATGCAAGATGCACGACATACGTCAATGCGGTATTCAAATTCTCAAATGGCTCTGAGCACTATGGGACTTAACATCTGTGGTCATCAGTCCCCTAGAACCTAGAACTACTTAAAACTAACTAACCTAAGGACATCACACACATCCATGCCCGAGGCAGGATTCGAACCTGCGACCGTAGCAGTCGCGCGGTTCCGGACTGCGCGCCTAGAACCGCGAGACCACCGCGGCCGGCTATTCAAATTCTTCCCACACTGCAGCAAACATGTCTTGAGTTACAGGTTCCGTAGCTGCTGTTATACGATGTCTCAGTTCATTCATTGTTGTTGTAACGCAGGCACATAAACAGTCTTTTATAAACCGATACAAAAAATAATCACAAACAGTCAGGCCCGGTGACCTTGGAGGACAACAATGTAAGGCTGAATCGCTTGGTCCAGTGCAACTGATCCCTCTTTCAGTAATACTTTGATTTAAAAATTCCCGTACTTCCAGATGCCATAGTGGAGGTGCCCCATCCTGTTGGTAAGTGAAGTCACTCGAACCAGTCTCCAACTGTGGGAAAATAATGTTCTCAAGCATGTCGAGATATGTGCTTCCTGTAAAAGTGTTCTTCGTTAGGAAAAAATGGACGACGCACCTTTTTCTGTGAAACTGCTCAAGACACATTAAATTTTTGACAGTTCCTCTCATGTGGTTGTTCCATACCCCATATTCTCACGTTATGACGGTTCGCCTTTCCATTTAAATGGAATGTTACCTCGTCACCGAACACTAAGCGTAGAAAAAAAGTCATCTTCCATCATGCCAAGAACAAAATTACAGAACTCCACATATTTTTGTTTGTCACCTTCATGAAGAGCTTGCAGTAGCTGAATTTTGTATGGTTTCATGTGTAAACGTAGTCCGCCCATGATAGCTGAGTGGTCAGTGCAACGGAATGTCATACCTGACGGTCCGGGGTCGTTTCCCGGCTGTGTCAGAAATTTCTTCCGCTCATGGACTGGGTGTTGTGTTGTCCTTATCATCATTTCCTCCCCATCGACACGCAAGTCGCCGTAGTGGCGTCAACTCGAAAGACTTACACCAGGCGATCGGCCTACCCGACGGAGGCCCTAACCACGCGGCAAAAAAGGAAAAAAAAGTATAAACGTCGACGCAACACACGCCAGACGGATATCAATGTTATGCTGAGTTGTCAAGCTGCACGGCGAACGGATTTCAGCGGACTCCTTGTGAAACTATGGCGGATGCATTCGACGTCTTCGTCTGACAGTCTGGGACGGTCGGGCGATTTGCCTTTACACAAACAGCCTGTTCTTCGTAACTGTACATCCCATCGTCTAATGCTCTGTACTGTAGGAGGATCCACATCGTACCTAGTGCAAACGTCACTCTGAACAGTTATAACTCACACGCACTGCGCAAAAGGTAGAACACAAAACGCTTTCTGTTGTCCCGACAACATTTCTACTAAAACTGAAGTGGGCGCATACAGCTGCTACCTAGTGGGAACCATGTAAAACTCGATATTTTGCTGTTTCTAATAGTACGTTCTTCACGCACATATCTGAAATAACGTAATAGTTATGATTTATTTTAAATCGGATTATTCTTTGTGGTACACCCTGTATTTCGACCATAGTCTCAAACCTCAGAACTTCCGCTGCTGGCGTCCTCGCAACAGTAGTGTCTTCGTGATACCCTGAGGTTGGATCACAATCAGCTCTGTGGCGTATTAGTTATTGAAAAGTTCACGGCTGCACTGATGGGAGCTCATAGTAACAAGTGCGCACAATATTTCGACTTTTAGACGAATCTCCATCGTCGGACGATCTTACAAATTGGCAAATGGTCACATGCCTGATGGCCGAAGCATTATGCCAGTTGGCCGTTACGAAACCCCGACAGTACACCCGTGGATTTATCCTATAACGTATAATGTACACTTGAACGACACTGAATAAAAAGTTGTAGGGTTCTCAGTCGTGCCAAGTGTTTCCTGGCGAAAGTGAAACTATTTGCAGCTATCAAGGACATCAATAGCTGTGGGCTGGGAATGTGTCTATGCAACCACTCTCCTCAGACAAACGTAATCACAGAAAAGGACTACAGAGAGGCAGAAAGGATGTTCAGCCACCTTTCGCAAGAACAACACGTTGCGGTCCACAGATCCTCAGAGCGCACCATCATCAACTTGACTGCGAGAGATATAGACACGTGCGAAATGTCAGCACTGAAGAAAGGTCTTAACTTTGTATCTTCGCCGCGGGACTAAGAGGCATCGAACAGGCAATCTGCATGCTGCCAAATGAAACAACGAGTGAAATAGGCATGAAACGAGCCGTATTCTCACAGAAGCAAAGTTACCAACTCCAACATGAACAGGGCTGAGCTCAGTGGCTTGAGATTACTACGTAATGGTAAAAGCTTTGTTGTTTTTCCTTGTGACAAGAGAAAAGCAGCCTAATTATGGAATACCCCGACAATGATACGGAGATCTGCGCGCTACTGGATGAAGATACTTATCAGAAACTACCACACTATCCAACATCGACAATAATAAGAAAGTCTTCTGAACTTCTCAAGCACTCTTCGGTGGTCCAGAAGCTTCTCCCACAGGCATCTAGACCATATACTGCTTTTACTTTGCCGAGGGCACGCAAGGAGGGGACGCCATTCCATCTCATCGTATCCACCATTGCTCACCAACGTGCAAGATGGCGAAGTATTGGGCCAGTCCCCTCTCTCCTCTTGTGAGGCACTGCGAACACAATATTAAAAATTCAGCAGATTTTATCAACCGAACTAGCTGTCTAAGGATGACATTGTGATCAGTTTTGACGTGGTGGTTCTGTTTACGAATTTGCCTGTCAAAGGCTATTTGGAACTAGTATCCCAGTCCCTAGTAAGTGGAGTGGGTAGGTATTCAGGCAGACTCTTATGTCTTCTTATTTTCTCTACAACGGCCAGTATTAGGATAAGGCGGAGGCGTTGCAGTGGGTAGCATGTTATTTCCAGCTCTTGCAAACCCTTTCATTTTGAAGGTATTCCCTTACACACGGTGCCATTAAAGCCTAGTTGTTTCGTTCGGTACGTTGGCGACACGTTAGACTTTTGGCCCCGTGGACGTAATAAACTTGACGTGTTCTTGAAACACCGCAACGGCATTAACAGTAACATCCAGTTTACCGTGGAGGTGGAGGAAGAGGATGCATTGCCCTACCTCGACGTCCTCGTCCACCGCAAACGAAATGGAAGCCTTGGCCACAGCATCTACATAAATTCCGACTAATCTATATTTGCACGCCATGATCCATCATCACAAGGTACAGAAATGCAGTTTTTACAAAAATTGGTGCATCGTACAAGAATGAAGCCAGACGCTAGTAACCTACCCCATGCGCTGAGGCACGTAGACCAGGTCTTCGGGAACAACGTCTATAGCATCCATCAAATAACTGAAATGATTTCAGGAAAGACTGGCGACAAGACCATCGACAAGGAGCCAGACAAAGAAACTTGCTTTCTTGACGTTCTGTGGCTCCGCGTCGGACAAGATAAGCCGCCAACTGGGACGACTCAAGATAAACTCCATCTTCAGGCCTCCGACAAAAATTCGTCAGTTACTGAGAACAGTTTGAGACGCACCGAGTCTCAGAACACCTGGACCCTACAAGATAACTTACGAGTGAGGCCAGTCTTACACCGGACAAACAGCATGCACTTTGGAAAATGCAGAAAGGAGCACCAGAGGTTCCTACGCTATACCGAGAAATTAGCTGTAGCTGAGCGTTCTTTAGAAAACCGACACCGGATAAAATTTGGCGAAACATTCATCGGGGCTCGCACAAGCGGCTCTTGGGATTGCGTTATTAAAGAAGCCATTGAAATAAAAATGACTGATACCATCCTAAACACAGAGGTTAATTTTTAGCTCAGCACGGCGTGAGATCTAGCGATCGCGCGGGGGAAACGGGTGCATAGATCTCCGAGCCAACGTATACCCGTACACCCGCTAGTGTATATATGGCGCACACCATCAGCCCAGTGACAGTCTTACCATGCGACAATGGCCAAGCAGTGCTTGGCCGAAAGCTTGTGTAATTTTAATCACTTCATACGGCTGAAAGCCCAAGAACATTTTATTCAAAGTTACCACCGTGAGACTCTGAAAGACACTGATCAGGAAATTGCAGTGGTATTCACAAAGAATTTGCTGTCCAACAGGTACACAGAAAATTACACTGATTAGTGATAACCACACTCGATGCAGAAGGGTCTCATTTAGTTTCGACACTACCATACGAAGTGGCACATATGCATACTGAACATAATTTAATGGAAGCCAGTGGAATATAGATGTAGATAAACACCTGGAGAGCCATTTTCTACGAAAAAAAACCAATTCTGAGTGTTCAAATATTACGAAAATGAAGCGTAATGTTATGAAATGGGTTATCTCAGTGCTGGAATCGCGTAATCACCGCGTCGTTTCTGCCGAAAGTGACCAATTATTGCACTTTACTTACCTTGAAGCCATTACCAGTCCATCCTGTCTTTATTCTAGACTGTGTGTAATGTAGATACTATTTGAAATAACTTACGGGAATTCAGCCAGGTAATATTTACAGCGACCGCCGATGTTTCGTCGGGAGAACTCCACGCCATTTTCAAGGCACCAACTGAAACTGACACGCGACTTACAAGCAAATTTGAAAGCTCGGATCTTGGAGTAATTCAGGACAGATAACACACACACACACTGAACGCAAGTGCCACCAAAGTCAGACGTATCGATAATGAAAGACTATGACCTAGGGGGTGAGGTAACACTGAATCAGTTCCTCTGTTTCTTTGACAGAGGAGAGAGCAGGCTTCTAAGCAGGGTTTAAAGAAAAACCTCCGTCCCTGTTACAAGGTTGTGTGGTGTCACCGCCAGACACCACACTTGCTAGGTGGTAGCTTAAATCGGCCGCGGTCCATTTAGTACATGTCGGACCCGCGTGTCGCCACTGTGTGATCACAGACCTAGCGCCACCACCAGGCCGGTCTCGCGATACGGGATAGCACTCGCCCCAGTTGTACGACGACATTGCTAGCGACAATACGGACGAAGCCTTCCTCTCATTTGCCGAGAGACAGTTAGAATAGCATTCTGCTAAGTCCATGGCTACGACCTAGCAAGGCGCCAATTGTAACAGTGCATGTATCTTACGAGTCTCATTTGTATAGTCCAGAGAGATGTATCGCAAGGAGTAAATAAAGTTAAGTATATTCCAAAGCTACGTATTTTCTTGATAGCAGTCATAACGTATCTTGTTCCAGACATGACGCCAGTCGGCGTGGGTGTACGCGTGCCTTTCTTTCGGCTATTTCAGTGTGGCGTAACAGTCTTGTTACGTCACAACAGGTTGCTCGCTAATTTTATCTCAACAGCTTATTTAATAACACTGTCCCAATAGCTGGACGTGAATGCCAATATAGAGGTACTGTTATATAACATAGGGTGACCATTATCCAAACAATGTTTGGCAGTAGCAGATCTGCTTGGCTGCTGTAAACGTGTGTGCCATTTATGCTCAGCACATTGGTCCGCCATGGCACTGATAGTCTGACCAATGAATACCATGACACATCTACAAGGAATACGATATACATCCGTCTTACGCAAACCAAGATTATCCTTAACAGAACCCAGAAGCACTCTAATTTTAGATGGAGGTCGGAAAATACACTTCACATCGTATTTCTGTAAAATACGACCGATCTTGCAAGAACTTCCTGCGTAAGGCAAAAAGGCAGCAGACTTAGGTATCAACTCAGTATCATCATCACTCACCCGATGCACAGTTGGTCGATAGCGCAACGCACGTTCAATCTGTCTTTCACCATAACCATATAGCTTCAAGATGGGCTAGCTCAGCTGCCAAAGTCTCAGTGTCTGAAATGACTTGTGCCCTGTGTACCAAGGTACGAAGCACCCCTTCACGCTGAGCCGGATGGTAACAACTATCAGCCTCTAGATAGAAAGTGTGAGTGCGTTTGCGGTAAACTGCATGTTCCAATGATCCATCAGCCTTGCTCCTAACCAAAATGTGAAAAAAGGGAAGGCAACCACCCTCTTCCACTGCCATCGTAAAACGAATTTTCGGGTGGATCGAGTTCAGATGTTCTAAGAAGGCATTCAAATTCTCCCTACCATGAGGCCAAGCAACAAACGTATTATCAACATATCCGAAGAAACAGGCGGGTTTCAAAAGCGCCGACTCCAGTGTACGTTCCCGGTGTTTCCTTAAACAAATTTGCAATCACAGGAGACAACGGTTTACCCATCGCAATTCCATGTGTCTGCTCTTAATACTTGTCACCGAATAAAAGATAGGTTGATGTCAACACATGTCGAGACAGATTAGTTAATTCAACACCAAACTGAACCTCAATTAACCGCAATGAATGAGACAGAGAAACACGAGTGAAGAGAAGGACCATATCGAAACTTACTAAAATATCAGAGTCGTTCAACCACATTCCCTCCAAACGACGTAAGAAATCAGCTGAGTTCCTGATATGATGTTCATAGCGACAAACTTGTGGGATTAACAGAGAAGCAAGATGCTTGGCTACACGATATGTCAGAGCGCCGATATTACTCACTTTAGGACGGAAAGGAGCTCCTTTCTTGTGTTCTGAAGGCCATATAAGCTAGGGGGAACAGCGCTATAGGTGTTAAGACTCTTAATAGTGTCCTGCGAGAAACCACTTTTCTTCAGGAGGATGTCGGTCTTTCTCTCAATACTTTTCTTCGGGTCACCGTCGATCCTCCGATACGGTGAGTCACATAATATACATTGCATCTTTCGTGCATAATCCTGTTTGGTTATAACAACGGTGACATTTCCCATTTCCGTAGATAAGAGGATGGTTGCCTTCACTTTCGTGACGTTTAGGTTAGGAGGAAAGCTGATGGATAATTGGGACATGCAGTTTACCGGAAAAGCACTTGTACTGACTTCTATTTACAGACTGATAGTTGTCACCATCCCGCTCGGCGTGAAGGGGTACTTCGTACCTTGGTGCACAGGGCACATGTCGTTTCCGACACTGAGACTTTGGCAGCTGAGCTGACCCATCTTCAAGCTACATTTCGTAAGAATGGTTATAGTGAAAGGCATATTGAACGTGCGTTGCCCGATCGACAAACTGAGTCGAGAACTAAGGTTACGCCGTTTCGCCTTAGGCAGGAAGCACTACCAACGACTTCGGTCGTATTTTACGGAAATACAAAATTTTGTTTTGCGACCTCCATCCAAAATAGAGGGTTGTTGGGTTCTGTTAATGAGGATCTCTGTTTGCGTATGGCGGATGTATATCGCATTCCTTAAAGAGGTGGCATGGCATACATTGGTCAGGTTATCAGGACCGTGGGGAACCGGCGTGCTGAGCTTAAACGGCACACACGATTACAGCAGCCCCGTAGGTCTGCTATTGCCGAACATTTTTTGGATACTGGTCACCCTATGTTACATAGCAATACCGAGTTATTGGCATGCACGTATAGCTATTGAAACAGTGTTATTTAGGAAGCTGTTGAGATTATATTAGCGAGCAACCTTGTAAACAGGGTTGGAGGTTTTCGTTTAAACTCTGCTTGGAATTCTTCTCTCTGCCTTGTCAAAAAACAGAGTCAATGTTACCTCACCTGCTAGTTCGTAGTTTTGTAGTCTTTCACTATCGACACCTTTGACTTTAGTGTTCTTTGGTGGCACTAGTGTTCAGTGTGTGTCTGTTATCTTTCTTGAATTACTTCAAGAAACGAAGTTTTAAATATGCTTGTACATTTCGTGTCCGTTGCAGTTTGTACCTTGAAAATGGCGGGGTGTACTCCTACCGAAATATCGGCGGTCGCTGTAAATATAACCTGGCTGAATTCACGTGAGTTGTTTGAAAATTGTATACAGCAGGAGAAACTCAGGCCTCACAGTGTACATACTGTCTTCTGAGTCTATGTGAAGTACTTCAAGTAACTACAGAGCCAAAATCTTTTTTTCCACCGTTAGTTTATTTTCACCGCCGATAAATGTGTGCGTCGTGGATTTCTGGTAAGCATACTACATCATATGTCCACCTACATAGCTGAGCGGTCAGCAAAAATGGCTGCCATGCGGAATGCCAGGGGTCGATTCCCGATACCACCAAGGATTCCTGGGAGGACTGTTACGGGCAGTACTCCGCCTCGTCATCCCGGCTGACCAGCTACTTAACCGAGTAGTTGGAGCTGCACGGTCTGGAAAGTCTGTAAAACGGCCGGGAGAGCGATGCGCTGACCACAAGTCCCTCCATACTGCATCTGCATGACACCGCATGGCAGAGGATGACACGGCGGCTGGTAGACGTCTCTTGGGCCTTCATGGCTTGGCACGTAGCTCGTTTTTTGCCACATAATATAATTCCGAGACGAAGGTCGTTACCTTTATTAACAAAGGTTATTAACAATCTATCAAATGAGTTTCTAAATTTTATAGGGTAGCAGATTCCATTTCTACTTCTGCATACCATCAGCATTAGCAACGAGATAATCAATATGGTTAGTTACTTAGATATGGGTTACACTGCTCAGTTGTCACTATGTCTCGTAATAACGTGGAACGAGAGGGTTTACAGAGTACTTAATATAGTTGCTATTTAAATATGAGACTATATGCTGATCATTTACAGACTAGTCCACATAACAGAAAACAATATTTAGTTTAAAAATAGAACTAATTTTGTAATGTTTTTATATACTACAAATTTCTCAATAAAGTATCTTATGTGGAGTGGAAGGAATTGTCCTGAAGGATCCTTTCCAGCTCGCATTCTGATTTATCTTTGCTCTCTGTCAAGCATTTAATATCATCGGAGAAGTTATCAACAATTCTAGTAATAGCTGCTCTCATAACAATATCAGACAGCCAAGGTTATGATAGACTGATTGATTTCCATCGAACGATATTATAGCACTCGCAATATTTGTTCCATCAATAGGCCATAGCTGTACCTTAATTGTAGAAAGTGTAGATAAGTGTAAACAAACAGGAAGGTATGAAACGACATCTTAACAATGTCGTAAGGTACTTAAAATAATTAAACAAAATTCACTTGTGGTACCAATTTAGTAATGTAAGCGAAGATACCCTGGGATACCTCCTCCCCCCCCCCCCCCCTCGTCACCCTCCTGCCTCCGCCAGTCACCCTATTATATTCTGAAGTTTCCCTAACGGAACCGAGTGAGGTGGCACACCGGTTGACACACTGGATTCGTATTCTGGAAGACGACAGTTCGAATCCATGTCCAATCATCCTGATCTACGTGTACTACGGTTTCCCTAAATCGCTCCAAGTGAATGCCAAGAAGGTTACTTGCAAAGGGTAAGTCCGAATTCCTTATCTATCCTTGACACAAATTGAGTGGTGCTTCGTCTCTCTTTCAATGTCTCTAAAATTTCCACTACTTCGTTTCCTTTCTTGGTAATATTTCCTAAATGTTTCGATGTGCCTAGCTGTACTGCAGCATTCTAAACACATAGTTCCACCTAGCCCCTGTTTTTCGTTTCAAGCTTGCCTGTATCACATTCATATCAGCAGTTTTCTTCATGAAACAGGCAATATCTTTGGTAGCATAAGTCGTCGAATAAAACTAATGGAACTTAGGTTTTCCAATATTCGTAAACTAAAGTGTGTTTCAGGAATGTGTTGAAAAAATGTGTAACGCATGAATAACACTGAAAGAATTTGAATACCTTGGGCATATTAACGCCTCAGTCAATGAACTTACTGAGCGACTGGGGCTTTACTGCAAAGTTAAATAATGTTACATCAGTTTGCCCATGCATTTACGCCTACAGCTTGGACAATGCGGGGCATAATACCCGGTTACACTTAATCGGCTTATCTTCGTATGTTTCGTGGTGGTGTTTTAGGATGACACAAAATGGTGGAGAATCCACATGTCTCAATTCTGAATCCCATTTTACAGCCTTTTGGCACAACTTCCGAAATCTTTTACCTGATTTTAATGTAATTGGACGAAGACCTCTATCACACGTATCTGTCCACTTTTTGGCTACCGTGGCTTTCTCTGAAGTTTATGATATTTCAGAACTTACATTGCTCTTCTGGTATGTGCCTGTAGATATATGGTGTCAGTTCTATCAGACGAGAGAGATGAGTACGTACCACAGTACCGGTAGCTGACATGATTTCTATGCTCATCAGTCACTAATAAAAAACTATTGCAGACACTGCTACGACCGCCGTCTTTCGCACCAAAGATATATTTCATCTAATGGAGATTCGCTTTCACACACTCCTTCGCCTCACGTTCGCTCTTTATGCCCTTGCAGTGGGCGACTGAGCGGCGATCGGGTAGCTAGAGTAGGCAGTCGGATGATTTAAGTACCGTATGCTCGAACGAGTGTGAAGGAAGTCAAGTGCAGTTGCTCCCTGCGTCTTAACCGACTCTATTGACGTGTGCCACGTTTCCGCAGAACTACAGGCAGCAGACAATTTGATGGAGCATGAACGCCAGATGCACGCTATTAATTCGTATACAGGATGAACATGTTTAATCCGTAATGCGGCAAAACACAGGTCATAGATGAGATACAACGAAATGTTTCAGGTAAAAGTTGTAGATACCAAAGATAATCACGCATTGCTACTTGTTCCTGCCACTCGTCGTGGCCTTCGGGTTTGTTTATTCTTACGTCGTATTCTTTCAACGTGCGTTCTAATTTTCCTTACATCATGCTCGTAGAAGTACATCATATCCGAAAGTATTGCTATCTGATCTCCTGGCACTATTATTTCTTCTCTGACAATACGCTGTCTTGTAGCAGGCACATGTAGGTGCAGGAAAGATCAAACAATAAATAAGATTTGATGACCTTTGCTTCAGCAACGGTAGATCATTTCCGTTATTGCACATTAGCAAAATTTCGATAAATTGCGTTATACGAAAATTAAAAAAAAAATGTAATAAAAAGATAAAAATCGGTTTTCGATTTTCATTACAGTATGAAACGTGCTGTTCTCTGTTATGAATCATTATGATGTCATGGGTAGATGCTACCATTCAGGAATACACGTCTACAGCGTAGCTAAATTTATTTGACTGTAGTTCCACCATGTGGTGGGAGTATGTCAGAAGCAACACCAAGCTGTACACAGACAGATAGACACACACACACACACACACACACACACACACACACACACACACACACACATACACATACTACTCTGTACATTGCTCTTGCTCAGAGCCAAACCTTGTAAGTCTCTGTAAGTCCACCTTTTTAGCGATGGTCACGGGACTCGGCCGTTCGATAGAGGATGTCAAATTAAACACCTTTCAGGCGTCAATTTGCAACCTTACTTTTTTAGGCAACCAGTTTCGGCGCTTTATTACGCCGTCTTAAAACAAAAAAAAACAAAAAATGTCAAATGTGTGAATTCTTAAGCGACCGAACTGCTTATTTCATCGGTCCCTAGACCTACACACTACTTAAACTAACTTAAACTAACGTATGCTATGAACAACACACACACCCATGGCCGAGGGAGGACTCGAACCTCCAGCAGGAGGCGCCGAGCACGCCGTCTTCAGGCCCCTGATCTGGTGATGTTTCAAGTGTTCACTGTAGCAAGTAGATATCTACTAATGCCAGTATTGCTGGCCCTCGTTTCGCTCGCAAGCGAGAAGCACCGAAACTGGTAGCCTAAGAAAAACTAAACATGGGACAGTAGTAAGGATCGAACCAGTGCCAAACGCAGAAGTCTCGTGCACTTTATCTTTGCTATGAGAACAGCTGTCATTAATTTTATCTGGCAGGCTGCTTGAATTGGTGCGAGTTACGGCCTGATTGGATAACCTCAGTGCTAATTAACTAGGAAACGGCGCAAGGTATCGATTTTTTTTTCTTAACAGTCATTTCACAGCACATCCTATCCTGCAACACTCTTACCAGCTTTTCAGACTGTTTCTCACCAGCCTAAATGCAACGGTTACAAGTGCAGCGCAATGAGCGCGTTTATGCCGGCCGGCCTCTGCTCTCACCTTCCCAGTGCGCCTCCTTCTGTCACATCCTGCGGACCCCAATCATTCGAGCACTATATTGAAGGTGGAGGGGGGAGGAAAGAGAGGAAAGGAAAGCCAAGGGATTATTGAAGTCAGCTGCATCGAGACATTATGCGGCATCAGTGGCGAAGAGTGAGAATGTGTGCCGGATCAGGATTCGAACCCGGGTTGTCCTGCTTACTAGGCAGATGCTTTGACCACCTTTTTCTGTTGATCTCAATTTGTTGGTTATTTTTAGTTGCATTTGTTCAGGATAGACGTCCCATGAGCCATTCACGTTCATCTTTGGTCGGTTCGCTCAGTTATTTTTTATTACAGGGGCAGCTAACTCTCTGATTGAAAACGCTGAGCTACGGTGTCCGCAAACACTGAGCCATCCGGACACAATGGTCAGCGGAACTGCGCGGGCATGTCGGAAAGAACAACCACCACGCATTTGTATAATCGTACACGCTATGTCGGAGTTCGGTGCCCACGTGGGAGTATCAGCGAGCAAAGTGCCCAACTTGCGCACCTGTAATATGAAGTAAGGTTATGCTTTCATCTACAAAGAAGAGGGAACTGCTTAATGGCAAGTGCTGTTACGAGACAAAACGACAAAACATCCGACCATATCTGACTCTGTTGCCGGTGGCGTTGCGGGCAGTGAGGAAAGTATACAGGGTGTTTACTTCAGCTTCGAGCACGTAAATATCTCGAAAAATAAGAATGGTACAAAAAAAAAGGTTCGAAATAAAATGTTATTATTTTCAAAGGTGACTTTTGTCTGTGCTAAAACTGGCCATCACCTAACCTTCCCCTCTTTCCAATTTTTCATTTTTATCTGGGAACACCTCTATTTTTATTGAGATTCGCTTCTGACGCAAAGAAATACCTAAAGTTTACGTGAAACATATTTATGCATTCATGATAGAAGGCGTTGTAATCGACAGTATTTCCTGCTTCTTACAATTAAGAACACACTCGTTTGATTCTACATTACTTTTGCGATGAAATATAAACTTTTCATTTCGAAACAGATGATATTTTTGCTGAAAACGTAATTCAGTTATTCAAATTGCTTTCGACAATTAAACTTTTAAAAATCTGGAAAATACGTTATTGGAATTACCAGACAAGTTTTACGAATACATGAGATGAACGGGAAACGCCATGCCAGAAGTGTAAGGACCGCTTCAATTTTTTGACACCACTTTCCTTCTCTCACCAACGATCAGTGTCAGGAGCAACTACCTAAGTATTTAACATGCTATTCTCTAGGTTCTTCGCATTTGTATCGTATATATAGTGAAAATACATAGTTTCAATTATATGCCTTTTTAAGGATCTCTCCCAAATACGTTGTTCCTAGTACTGTTTATTATGCTAGAGTGGTAGGATGTGAACGTCAGTGCTTTGCCAATGACGTTATGAGCCCATAATGAATGGTTAAAGTACCGTAGTTTTCTGTTCACTTTGCGGTTGGTATCAGTGTTTCCCCACTCAGTCGGAATGATTTCGGTAAGTCTCCTAAAATCTCACTATCAGTGTGACTGATTTCGACACGTTCTTCTGTCCAACCACCACAACTTATGCTCCTCCCTCTACGCGGTTACCGGCATGATACAATTGACAGTCACAGAAAGGAAAACTGTTCATAATAATAGTGACAGTCTCACTAGCCATGGATAAAATCATACCCAGAGAATTCTCATACGCACGACCCACCGATCAGCGCCCCCACCGCGGCTCCGGAGCTTTTACAAGTGCCTAACGATTCGGCACCACTTCTCTCCAGAACCTTTCTTGGCGCATTTGAGGTTATGAATATTTTATCTGCAAAAAAAAAAAAAAAAAAAAAGGAAATTGAAATAGTTTCGACTGATAGCGAGGCTGCAGCAAGTTTGGTCACTGTTGTAGCTCTCTATTGAGCCGAGGCCTTCAATATGAGTGGACGCCGGCCGAGGTGGCTGAGCAGTTCCAGGCGCTTCAGTCCGGAACCACGGGGATGCTACGGTCGCAGATCCGAATCCTGCCTCGGACATGGATGTGTGTGATCTCCTTAGGTTTAAGTAGTTCTAAGTCTAGGGGACTGATGACCTCCGATGTTAAGTCCCATAGTGCCTAGAGCCATATGAACCATTTGTGAGTGGACGCCTTCCTTCAACAAGAAGATCTTTGCGAGAATTTCGAGAGGTTGATTAGAGATACTAGCTGTGTGACGACGGGGTTGCGGCACGAATCAAGCTTAATGCTTGGAACTTTTATTTTGGTTAAAGGCCTCGCGAGTGTAGTAGGTTAAAGCATACATTTGCATGTAACTTTGTGGTATAGCTTGGTCAGCTAAATTACATGACGTAGTCTGTTAGCGTTCGCAATTGTAAAGGCTCCCTTGCCGTGTTGGGCTTGTTTTAATGATATGCATTGTACCTTATTAACGCGAACTGGCAGTTACTTTGTACACTGTATTTATTCATGTCAGGTAACGGAGTTTATCCTTGTATCAGTGCGTATGTGCCAAGCGCCCCTACAAGCAAAAAAATGTTCAAATGTGTGTGAAATCTTATGGGACTTAACTGCTAGGGTCATCAGTCCCTAAGCTTACACACTACTTAACCTAAATTATCCTAATGACAAACACACACACCCATGCCCGAGGGAGGACTCGAACCTCCGCCGGGACGAGCCGCACAGTCCATGACTGCAGCGCTTTAGAGCACTCGGCTAATCCCGCGCGGCGCCCCTTCAAGCAGTATAAGCTTTCGGTGTGGCAAACCATTGCTCCTTAAGCCCCTATTACACGATGCGCCTGAACCGTACACCTATGCACCAGCGTCCCAAGCGTGCATATCTGTAACTACATACTGGTTTACTTCGACCTATTACACCAGCCACGCGGGATTATCTGGCGCGCATGCGCTGTAGACCGTAATGGTTCAAATGGCTCTGAGCACTATGCGACTCAACTGCTGAGGTCATCAGTCGCCTAGGACTTAGAACTAATTAAACCTAACGAACCTAAGGACAGCACACAACACCCAGCCATCACGAGGCAGAGAAAATCCCTGACCCCGCCGGGAATCGAACCCGGGAACCCGGGCGTGGGAAGCGAGAACGCTACCGCACGACCACGAGATGCGGGCTGACCGTAATAACGCGCAAATAGGTGTATATCTTGTCAAGTCTTTCGTTCTACCGCCCGAAACTCAAGGGAGACCGTGTGATACATTGGAACGTTATTCGTTGAAACTATTTCTGTGAGCTCAAGTTCCTACTGAATAAGAAATTATTTTTATCGTTATTTAAGTAGTAATTGTTTTTCTTTTATTACGGTTACTTCTGCTCTGAATTACGGACGCAACAGTTAGTTTTATATTACGACACTTGGTTACAAAGGTATATGTGTATCTAAATTTAGATTTGTACTGCATTTTTCACATGGACAACCCACTCTCTTTTGGAGATGTTGCCCTGATAGTGGCAATAGACCTTCGGATTAGCGCAGAACGACGACGATAACGGAAAGCCAATGCCTGGGCCACTAAGAATGTTACAGTCCTCGACTGTAGCACTGGGTAAAGCTGCACGGACTTTCTCGCCTTTCAATGCCAGTTTCTCTTTCCTAGTATTCTGAAATGATGCTAGAGATGTAATAAAAACAAGCATGAACTTCCGTAAACTAACGCATTACAACACAAATCAAAAATCACCGTGTCGAGTTACAAGCCTATTTCTCAGAAATAAACGATAGCGACCGCCGACGTATCTTATTAGGACACAGCATGTCGTGCGGGTAATACATACACCTTTCCTCACTGTATGCTTGAATTAAGGCGCTTAACACCTCTTTTCTCCATTCAATTTCTACAAAACGAAGCATTCAATAAAAAAAATGCTTTCACAAACAGCTTACATATAGGACGTCTACTGGCAAAAAAAAAAGTTTTCTTTTTTTTTACTGAATTTATGAAAACCTAGTCACTGAAAACAATGCGGAAGAACCCCAATATGAAAATATGAAATTTGCCACTAGGTACCTAACAGTAAGCAAATAACAAGTAGAAAGTACTGCAGTACCCCTTTCTGCGCGTGCGCAAATTATCGCTGTCTAGCGCGCGTGTGCCGATTGACGGCAGTTTAGAACTGCTCTTTGTTCTGGCGGGTGGATAATATGTCTCACAAGCTGCGACACTGTCGCGAATAAAACAGTGACCCGTGTACACGGCTAACAAATAATGACGTTAAGGAAACGACCGATTAAATTTATAACATCAGTAATGCCAACACAAATAACACCATTAGTAAGTTCAGATCAAACAATCACTTCTCAAGGCACACAACCGGCTAAAATCGTAAAATCCACATTCAATAACTGACCAGTAATAATTTACACAAATTCAAAACTGATTACATTAATTTCGTGCACTCGCACAGAATGTAAGAAAATACGGCTAGGCACACGCTTATACACAGTTCAATTGCCTCGTGGCGACAAAATTAAGCGAGGCACTTTAACAAACCTTCTAACATAATAACTTTAACACAACTGTTATGTGTATATCTTAGTCCGTAAAAATCCAAGGTCAAGGCGCCGGTCTGCTCTCCTTTGTCACAGCAATATTACAAATACGGTTACCGCATTGCTCAGTTGGGTTACTCCATCAACCGATCGGTCCAGACCATTTGGACCGCCATAAACAACTTGAAATGTTTGCCCAACAATATAGAAGGGAAAGGCGACGAATTACAGAACCCAGGGAGTAGTGCACTGAAACGGACTAAGTTTGTAACATTACTATAGGGGGTATTCACGACGATCCACCAGGCGCGTAATGGGGCCCCTTAGGGAAATGGCAGCAAGAGAGGGGAAGAAAACCAATGTGCACTCCGTGTGCATACCGGGGGGAGTCATTCCAGATGTGGAAAGGGTCCTTCCGGATGCCATGAAGGGTACAGGGTGCACCCATCTGCAGGTGGTCGCTCATGTCGGCACCAATGATGTGTGTCGCTATGGATCGGAGGAAATCCTCTCTGGCTTCCGGCGGCTATCCGATTTGGTGAAGACTGTCAGTCTCGCTAACGGGATGAAAGCAGAGCTCACCATCTGCAGCATCGTCGACAGGACTGACTGCGGACCTTTGGTACAGAGCCGAGTGGAGGGTCTGAATCAGAGGCTGAGACGGTTCTGCGACCATGTGGGCTGCAGATTCCTCGACTTGCGCCATAGGGTGGTGGGGTTTCGGGTTCCGCTGGATAGGTCAGGAGTCCACTACACGCAACAAGCGGCTACACGGGTAGCAGGGGTTGTGTGGCGTGGGCTGGGCGGTTTTTTAGGTTAGATGGCCTTGGGCAAGTACAGAAAGGGCAACAGCCTCAACGGGTGCGGGGCAAAGTCAGGACATGCGGGGACCAAGCAGCAATCGGTATTGTAATTGTCAACTGTCGAAGCTGCGTTGGTAAAGTACCGGAACTTCAAGCGCTGATAGAAAGCACCGAAGCTGAAATCGTTATAGGTACAGAAAGTTGGCTTAAGCCAGAGATAAATTCTGCCGAAATTTTTACAAAGGTACAGACGGTGTTTAGAAAGGATAGATTGCATGCAACCGGTGGTGGAGTGTTCGTCGCTGTTAGTAGTAGTTTATCCTGTAGTGAAGTAGAAGTGGATAGTTCTTGTGAATTATTATGGGTGGAGGTTACACTAAACAACCGAACTAGGTTAATAATTGGCTCCTTTTACCGACCTCCCGACTCAGCAGCATTAGTGGCAGAACAACTGAGAGAAAATTTGGAATACATTTCACATAAATTTTCTCAGCATGTTATAGTCTTAGGTGGAGATTTCAATTTACCAGATATAGACTGGGACACTCAGATGTTTAGGACGGGTGGTAGGGACAGAGCATCGAGTGACATTATACTGAGTGCACTATCCGAAAATTACCTCGAGCAATTAAACAGAGAACCGACTCGTGGAGATAACATCTTGGACCTACTGATAACAAACAGACCCGAACTTTTCGACTCTGTATGTACAGAACAGGGAATCAGTGATCATAAGGCCGTTGCAGCATCCCTGAATATGGAAGTTAATAGGAATATAAAAAAAGGGAGGAAGGTTTATCTGTTTAGCAAGAGTAATAGAAGGCAGATTTCAGACTACCTAACAGATCAAAACGAAAATTTCTGTTCCGACACTGACAATGTTGAGTGTTTATGGAAAAAGTTCAAGGCAATCGTAAAATGCGTTTTAGACAGGTACGTGCCGAGTAAAACTGTGAGGGACGGGAAAAACCCACCGTGGTACAACAACAAAGTTAGGAAACTACTGCGAAAGCAAAGAGAGCTCCACTCCAAGTTTAAACGCAGCCAAAACCTCTCAGACAAACAGAAGCTAAACGATGTCAAAGTTAGCGTAAGGAGGGCTATGCGTGAAGCGTTCATTGAATTCGAAAGTAAAATTCTATGTACCGACTTGACAGAAAATCCTAGGAAGTTCTGGTCTTACGTTAAGTCAGTAAGTGGCTCGAAACAGCATATGCAGACACTACGGGATGATGATGGCATTGAAACAGAGGATGACACGCGTAAAGCTGAAATACTAAACACCTTTTTCCAAAGCTGTTTCACAGAGGAAGACCGCACTGCAGTTCCTTCTCTAAATCCTCGCACAAACGAAAAAATGGCTGACATCGAAATAAGTGTCCAAGGAATAGAAAAGCAACTGGAATCACTCAATAGAGGAAAGTCCACTGGACCTGACGGGATACCAATTCGATTCTACACAGAGTACGCGAAAGAACTTGCCCCCCTTCTAACAGCCGTGTACCGCAAGTCTCTAGAGGAACGGAGGGTTGCAAATGATTGGAAAAGAGCACAGATAGTCCCAGTCTTCAAGAAGGGTCGTCGAGCAGATGCGCAAAACTATAGACCTATATCTCTTACGTCGATCTCTTGTAGAATTTTAGAACATGTTTTTTGCTCGCGTATCATGTCATTTCTGGAAACACAGAATCTACTATGTAGGAATCAACATGGATTCCGGAAACAGCGATCGTGTGAGACCCAACTCGCCTTATTTGTTCATGAGACCCAGAAAATATTAGATACAGGCTCCCAGGTAGATGCTATTTTTCTTGACTTCCGGAAGGCGTTCGATACAGTTCCGCACTGTCGCCTGATAAACAAAGTAAGAGCCTACGGAATATCAGACCAGCTGTGTGGCTGGATTGAAGAGTTTTTAGCAAACAGAACACAGCATGTTGTTATCAATGGAGAGACGTCTACAGACGTTAAAGTAACCTCTGGCGTGCCACAGGGGAGTGTTATGGGACCATTGCTTTTCACAATATATATAAATGACTTAGTAGATAGTGTCGGAAGTTCCATGCGGCTTTTCGCGGATGATGCTGTAGTATACAGAGAAGTTGCAGCATTAGAAAATTGTAGCGAAATGCAGGAAGATCTGCAGCGGATAGGCACTTGGTGCAGGGAGTGGCAACTGACCCTTAACATAGACAAATGTAATGTATTGCGAATACATAGAAAGAAGGATCCTTTATTGTATGATTATATGATAGCGGAACAAACACTGGTAGCAGTTACTTCTGTAAAATATCTGGGAGTATGCGTGCGGAACGATTTGAAGTGGAATGATCATATAAAATTAATTGTTGGTAAGGCGGGTACCAGGTTGAGATTCATTGGGAGAGTGCTTAGAAAATGTAGTCCATCAACAAAGGAGGTGGCTTACAAAACACTCGTTCGACCTATACTTGAGTATTGCTCATCAGTGTGGGATCCGTACCAGATCGGTCTGACGGAGGAGATAGAGAAGATCCAAAGAAGAGCGGCGCGTTTCGTCACAGGGTTATTTGGTAACCGTGATAGCGTTACGGAGATGTTTAATAAACTCAAGTGGCAGACTCTGCAAGAGAGGCGCTCTGCATCGCGGTGTAGCTTGCTCGCCAGGTTTCGAGAGGGTGCGTTTCTGGATGAGGTATCGAATATATTGCTTCCCCCTACTTATACCTCCCGAGGAGATCACGAATGTAAAATTAGAGAGATTAGAGCGCGCACGGAGGCTTTCAGACAGTCGTTCTTCCCGCGAACCATACGCGACTGGAACAGGAAAGGGAGGTAATGACAGTGGCACGTAAAGTGCCCTCCGCCATACACCGTTGGGTGGCTTGCGGAGTATCAATGTAGATGTAGATGTAGAATGGTACTGGTCCAGCACGATAGCCATCTAGCGGTAGAACTGGTGAAACTAAGAAAATTAGCAAACATGTTATCCAATAAGTTCCGTTTAATTTACGTGTATGGCCACAAAATTTTTGTTGTCGGATTACCAGTTTCGGTCTATAAAGACCATCATCAGACCTGCAGCAAATATGGAAAAAATATAAATACACTCGCAGATTTGTACAGCTTAAAAACAATAAATAGACCATATATATATATATATATATATATATATATATATATATATATATATATATATGTGCATTTGTGCGCTCTCAGTATGAAGTAGCATATCTGTTTTATAAAAACAAAGTCCTAATGTACTGCAGCCATAGTGGCACCGTCAAACGAAATGTTAAATGAAAAATGAGCACCAGGATCGTTAAATATATATATATATAAATAACATCATACGCACGAGTCATGTTGTCAGTAGCACGACTGTTCAAAACAAGCTGCCGTACAGTAGCCACAAGATGTTTGTGTTGTAAGTTCACCAGATGTCGCTACTGTAGGAATACACTGGTTTCCAATGATTAATTTAACAGCGTAAAGTAAAGGGGGATACAACAGTTGAAGTGTCTAATGTGCTTATAATGTCTAAAAGGCATTACAGTAATGAAAAGCGTTGAAATAAATTATGTGCAGCACTATGTTTTCTTTCATTGTGGCTTTTTACCGATTTCTTTCAAAGTTTTTAATATTATTCTGTGCACTAGTGCACTATCAAAGGTATTTATTACTTATGTCATTATCTAGGATATTGGCACTTGACCATATGTCAACTACTGTCTCCTATCTCTTCCCCCTTTTAAAAATCTGACTTTTGTCGTGTTCTATTATTGGATAATATCTCTCCTAATTTATGTAGTTTCACCAGTTCTACCGCTACATGGCTATCGCGCTGGACCAGTACCATTCGCGGCGGATCGTCGTGAATACCCCTTTAGTAGAGTTACAAACTTAGTCCGTTTCAGTGGATTAATCCCCGGGTACCGTAATTTGTCGCCTTTCCCTTCTATATTGTTGGGCAAACATTTCAAGTTGTTTATGGCGGTCCAAATGGTCTGGACCGATCGGTTGATGGAGTAACCCAACTGAGCAATGCGGTAACCGTATTTGTAATATTGCTGTGACAAAGGAGAGCAGTCTGGCACCATGACTTTGGATTGTTACGGACTATGATATCCACATAACAGGTGTGTTAAAGTTATTATGTTACAAGGTTTGTTAAAGTGCCTTGCTTAATTTTTTCACCCCCAGGACATTGAACTGTGTATAAGTGTGTGCCTAGCAGTACTTTCTTACATTCTGTGCGAGTGCAAGAAATTAATGAAATCACTTTTGAATCTGTGTAAGATATTACTGGTCAGTTATTGAATGTGGATTTTACGATTTTAGCCTATTGTGTGCCTTGCGAAATGATTGTTTGAACTGAACTTACTAATGGTGTCATTTATGTTGGAATTACTGATGTTACAAATTTAATCGGTCGTTTCCTTAACATCATTATTTGTTAGCATCAAGTCTTGGCACCAATTCAGGGAGTTTCCAGTAGTTCAAGATGTTGATTGCCTTAATTTATATGTAAAGCTAACATCTTCCTAAAATATCATTTTATTGGGATTTGTTAAGGCCATTTTTTTATCTTTTTTAAGAGATCATTATTTTAAATAAATCTAGCCGAGATCTAAGAAAAATTTTCCTTAAGATTTCATTATCATAAATATCGAATTAAGCTTGCCAATTGTTAAATAAATTTTCTGTTAAAATTCTTAACAGTGAGTGACATTGCTGTTGTGTTACCCTCGGGTTCTCATTCCACACCAAAGCCTTTGTGCTGGCCTTTACCCTCCCCCTGCTAAAACCTTTTTCATCCATACTAAACGTTTTGCCCATAGTCTAAGATATCGTGCAACAATTTATCAGTTTACGGCGAAGAACAATAAAGAAACTGCAATACTAACTGCAGAGGCCGATAATCCAGTTGCGCATACCTGCGAAATATCTCACGAATCAGGATCTGTTTACATAAGTGATTGAGCGATCCTAAACAAATCACAAGTACCATTCCTACCATATCTCTGCACATCAAGATCTTCGTGGGAATGTTTTTTAGAATCGAGATTGGTTTGGTTGTTGAGCACTGACGCATTTGCAAGGAGACCCGGAGCTCTTTTGTCGAGTAACATTCATCGAAGTGTCAACTTTTACGGGCCACAGCAAAGTTAAACCTCATAAAGTGCATTATTAGACTGTGGAAAACACACACTGGATTCGTGATGTTAATCTTCACCGCCGTTGATCTGTTAACGTTTGGTGTCTTGCCACTAGCAACAAAGTCATTTGTCTCATATACTTGAAAGCCACACTGAACAGAAAATAATATTGTGGTGTCGTCCGAGCACAGTCGCCGCCAGACGCTACGACGAGTAAGAAACGTTGGAGTACACAGAACTGTTGACTATTTACGTCTATTTACGTCAGCGAGGAGTGCCGCTCATCCCGCTCTGCAATTAAAGCTGAAGAAGACAGAATCGTGTCAACACATAGCCAGCAGCGCGTGGGTTGTAAAATGGCTCTGAGCACTATGGGACTCAACTACTGTGGTCATCAGTCCCATAGAACTCAGAACTACTTAAACCTAACTAACCTAAGGACATCACACACATCCATGCCCGAGGCAGGATTCGAACCTGCGACCGTAGCAATCCCGCGGTTCCGGACTGAGCGCCTTAACCGCGAGACCACCGCGGCCGGCAGACCTAACTAACCTAAGGACAGCACACAACACCCAGCCATCACGAGGCAGAGAAAATCCCTGACCCCGCCGGGAATCGAACCCGGGAACCCGGGCGTGGGAAGCGAGAACGCTACCGCACGACCACGAGATGCGGGCTCGTGGGTTGTATTAGACAGAATTATGTAGGTATGTTTATAGCCAACTGTACTCTCAGGAAGGAGACTATTACGTGACTGATATGATGGTGTTCAGTCAGAGTAACAAATAGTCATGCAATTCTGTGAACATGGATTGTTACAAAGTATTTCATCTTGTCTATGTTTTCCAATATTTTTTACTTGTTGTAGTATCAACACGGTTCCTTCAAAACTATATCTAAGAACCTACCAGTGTGCCGACGAGTGTTAATTCGTCCGGCACTTCGTAACTTATTGCAAGATGAGCCTAAGTTCCGTACATGAATTCCAAGCACTGGTTAATAAATGTATGGAAATGGAAGTGAGTCACTGCATTTATTATGTATTACAATGAAGATGAGGTGCCCTGGGACTCACCAAAATGAAGAAACGCGAAGGTGAAAGTTGCCGAAAGTAAGCACCCCGATGGTGAATGCCAAGGACACTCACCGAAATGAAGCATCCCTATTTTGAGAGGCATCAAGCATCCTGAAGTTGGAGGCAAGGTGAATCACCGAGATAAAACACTCCGAAGGGAAGAAAAACTGTTACTAAAATATTCTCGGGCATAAAGCCGCATCAAGAGGTTAATGACCCAGGAGCTTTCGGCAGAGATCTCGTCTTCCACTGTCAAGTGGTTAATTAGCGTGATTATATCGCCGCGCTGCCGCCAGTGACGTTACAGGTACCGAGTCCAGCACTATATATGGCAGTGTGTAGGTTGTGCGAACGCCATGCCCACTTCAGCTCCTCAAACACAGCTGAAATATAACGCCCTTGTATGTTTCTTTTATTTCTATTGCTTCATTTACTGCGCTATCCCAGAAGCCGTTGGTCCGTTTAATAATAAGTATCGTCGAATGAAATTCATTTTCCAGTGCATGCTCCGTTACAGGGGATTTTTCGGGATAACGTAGGCGGAAACACCTTTCATGTTCTATGTGGTGCTGTTCTGTAGTGTGGACAGTGTGGTGGAAGTAAAACTGCTTCAATCCATCGAGTATCTTGTGGATGTGGTCAGTTTCACATCGATAACACTGTCTGCTCTACTGAACAGCACCGACACATTTCCCGTTTGAAAATGTGTCTTACAACCTGTAAAACCATTTTCGTACCGTGCATATCTTTCGAAATATTTGATTTATCCAAGTGAAAAGAGACTTCATTAACAATCTACATCTTTATTCTTCATGTTTACATGTTTATATCTCAACATAGTCGCCCTGTGCCCCCATGAACCATGGACCTTGCCGTTCGTGGGGAGGCTTGCGTGCCTCAGTTATACAGATAGCCGTACCATAGGTGCAACCACTGTCGAGCTGTGTCTGTTGAGAGGCCAGGCAAACGTGTGGTTCCTGAAGAGGGACAGGAGCAGTTGCAGTGGTTGCAGGGGCAACAGTCTGGATGATAGAATGATCTGTCTTGTAACACTAACCAGAAAGGCCTTGCTGTGCTGATACTGCGAACAGCTGAAAGCAAGGGGAAACTATACCCGTAATTTTTCCCGATGGGATGCAGCTTTACTGTATGGTTAAATGATGATGGCGTCCTTTTGGGTAAAATATTCCGCAGGTATAATAGTCCCCCATTCGGATCTCCGGCCGGGGAGTACTCAGGAGGACGTCGTTATCAGGAAAGAGAAAACTGGCGTTCTACAGATCGGAGCGTGGAATGTCAGATCCCTTAATCGGGCAGGTAGGTAACAAAAATTTAAAAAGGGAAACCGATATGTGGGAATTAGTAATGTTTGGTGGCAGGAGGAATAAGATTTTTGGTCAGGTGACTACAGGGTTATAAATACAGGATCAAATGGGGGTAATGCAGGAGTAGGTTTAATAATGAATAAAAAAATAGGAGTGCGGGTAAGCTACTACAAACAGCATAGTGAACGCATTATTGTGGCCAAGATAGACATGAAGCCCACGCCTACCACAGTAGCACATGTTTATATGCCAACTAGGTCCGCAGATGACGAAGAGATTGATGAAATGTATGATGAGATAAAAGAAATTATTCAGATAGTGAAGGGAGGGGAAAATTTGAGAGTCATTTGTGATTGGAATCTCATAGTAGGTAAAGGAAGAGAAGGAAACGTAGTGGGCGAATATGGATTGGGGGTAAGAAATGAAAGAGGAAGCCGCCTGGTAGAATTTTTCACAAGAGATAGCTTAATCATATCTAACACTTGCTTCAAAAATCATAAAAGAAAGTTGTATACATGGGAGAGACCTGGAGACACTAGAAGGTTTCAGATAGATTATATAATGGTAAGACAGAGATTTAGGAACCAGGTTTTAAATTGTAAGACATTTCCCGGGGCAGATGTGGACTTTGACCACAATCTGTAGATTACAAGTGGAGAAACTGCACAAAGGTGGGAATTTAAGCATATGGGACCTGGATAAACTGGCAGAACCAGAAGTTGTGAAGAGTTTCAGGGAGAGCATCCATTCATGTCCATTGTGCATTCTGACGGAATTCCAGCGACACCCAAAACGTCTACCAAACTCCACAGACATGAACGTTATTGAGCATATCTGGGATGCCTTGAAACGTGCTGTTCAGAAGAGATCTCCACCATTTCGTACTCTTACAGATTTATGGACAGCCTTGCAGGATTCTTGGTGTCAATTCCCTCCAGCACTACTTAAGACATTAGTCGAGTCCATGCGGCACTTCTGCGTGCCAGCGTGGGCCCTACACCATATTTGCCATGTGTACCAATGTCTTTGGCTCTTCAGTGTATATACATATTTACATGCCATGCATATATAAAAAGCTATGCCCCCCATCTAAGTGTGAACGTTTATTAGAGAATTGTGTAAAATTTTGAAGTACATCATTGTGCAACTACTCGAGATTTTTACTAACGATATTTTCCCTTTATACTGTATACGTTTATTTATCTGCCATATATATTTGAAACATACATAGCCTTTGTCTCTCTTAACGATTATTAGAATATCGTTTAAAAATTTCAGGCTAATTCGTCAAGTAATTTAGAGACTTTTGGTGACAATGTAGAACATCGACTTGTCTCTATATTATAGTATAGACTTTAAATGTATTTTGGTATGCCATATAAACAAACATGCCAACGTCCTTGCCGCAGTGGTAACACCGGTTCCCGTCAGTTCACCGAAGTTAAACACTGTCGGGCTGGGCTAGCACTTGGATGGGTCACCATCCAGTCTGCCGAGCGCTGTTGGCAAGCGGGGTGCACTCAGCCCTTGTGAGGCAAACTGCGGACCTACGTGACTGAGAAGTAGCGGCTCCGGTCTCGTAAATGGACGTACTGCCAGGACAGCGCTGTGCTGACCATACGGTATCTGTATGGTGCGAAAAGCGGCAATTGACCCTGAATAAGGGAAAGTATCAAGTTATTCACATGAGTACTAAAAGAAATTAGCTAAATTTCCATTATGCGATAAGTCACGCAAATCTGTAAATTCAACTAAATACTTAGGGATTACAATTACAAATAACCTAAATTGGAACGATTACATAGATACTATTGTGGGTAGAGCAAACCAAAGACTGCGATTCATTGGCAGAACACTTAGAAGGTCCTACAGTCTACTAAAGAGACTGCTTACACCGCGCTTGTCCGCCCTGTTCTGGAGTACTGCTGTGCGGTGTGGGATCCGCATCAGGTGAGACTGACGGATGACATCGAAAAAGTACAAAACAGGGCTGCTCGTTTCTTGCTATGGCGAAATAGGGAAGATAATGCCACTAACATTATACGTGAATTGGAGTGGCAATCATTATAACAAAGCCGTCTTTCGTTGCGACGGGATCATCTCATGAAATTTCGATCACCAATTTTCTCGTCCGTTTGCGAAAACATTCTGTTGGCACCCACCTACATAGGGAGAAATGATCATCACGATAAAGTAAGAGAAATGAGGGCTCGCACAGAAAAATTTAAGTGCTCGTTTTTCCCGCGCGTGGTTCAAGAGTGGAACGGTACAGAGACAGCTTGAAGATGGTTCATTGAACCTTCTGACAGGCACTTTACTGTGAATAGCAGAGTAATCACGTAGATGTAGATGTAGATGCTCCTCCATATCCGCATCCAGTGACGCCTGTGGGCGCAGGATAAAACGGTGGCCGGTCGGTACCGTTAGGCCTTCCAAGGACTGTTCGGACTGAGTTTAGTTTACTTTTATATAAAAAAATAGCTTATGCCCGTCTGCATGTTTATTAGACTTTTGTGTAAAAATCTGAAGTAAATCGGTCAACAATGCGCCCTTTTTTGTAGTATATGTATCGGGAGATCAAAAAGTCGGCATAAATTTGAAAACTTAATAAACCACGGAATAATGTAGATAGAGAGGTAACAGGGACACACATGCTTGGAATGACATGGGGTTTTATTAGAACAAAAAGAAAAGAAAAAAACCAAAAAAAACAAAGTATTGCTAGACGCGTGAAAGATCTCTTGCGCGCGTCCTGTGGTGGTGTGCTCAACCGCCACTTTCGGCATGCTTGGCCTATCAGGTCCCCAGACCTCAGTCCGTGCGATTATTGGCTTTGGGGTTACCTGAAGTCGCAAGTGTATCGTTATCGACCGACATTTCTTGGGATGCTGAAAGACAACAACCGACGCCAATGCCTTACCATAACTCCGGACATGCTTGACAGTGCTGTTCACAACATTATTCCTCGACTACAGCTATTGTTGAGGAATGATGGTGGACATATTGAGCATTTCCTGTAAAGAACATTATCTTTGCTTTGTCCTACTTTGTTATGCTAATTATTGCTATTCTGATCAGATGAAGCGCCATCTGTCGGACTTTTTTTGAACGTTTGTATTTTTTTGGTTCTAATAAAACCCCATGTCATTCCAAGCATGTGTGTCAATTTGTACTTCTCTATCTAAATTATTCCGTGATTTATTCAGTTTTCATATTTATACTGACTTTTTGATCACCCAATATGAACCTTATGTCTGCCCGAATGTTTATTAGAGTATCATGTAAAAATCTGAAGTAATTCTGACAAATATTTTTAAAAGTTTTGGTAGTAGTAATACGGAAGATACTTGAAGACGTCGGATGTATGAGCTACTCTGCGGTGAAGAGGTTAGCACAGGACCACATGGAGACAGATAAGTGATGAGAAAAAAGGTTTGTTCTTGTTGCCAACTCATAAATATGGGACGCAGGCCTCCACCACTCCTCCCTATCTACACTCGCAATGGATTCAATGCAGTTTGCGCACGTGCCCGGTTGTGACTTCACACCGTCAGTGTCAGTGAGGTAAGCAGCCCCTATGCCTCGTCTAAGCAGATCAGTTCGCAGTTATCTGTGGCGCGTGCAGCAGCCACAGGCCACGCAGCCGCGCAGCTGCGGCCATCGCAGCCACCCGCCGCTGCTGCCGCCGCCGCGCCGGCAGTGGTCCGCTGCGCGCCTCGGCCGCACCGCTCAGTCGCGCGCCGCGCTCCGCCCTGAGCGCCAGCCCGCTAGCTCCCGGCATGCACCGCGGCCACTGTGCGCTGGCGCCTGCCCGTAGCGAGCTGAGCTCGCGCGTCCGTTGACGGCCGCCTGCCGGCTCACAGACTGCGGCGTGCGGCTGTCAACCAACCCACAGAATACCTGCTGCACATTCGGGCGTCGTTGATGATTCGCTGAACAGCTGCATTGTTGAGCTACGCCGTACCTTACAACTGAAAACTCCGAATCGTAAGTGTTACGCTACTCAGATCATAAGTAATTTCTACACGTTGTAACACACGAACATTATAATAAAATTGTATCTTTTTCGTGAGTACATAAAATGTTCCGTCCAATTTCGAATAACGGTACTTAATACATAAGTGTCTATAGTTCAGTAGAGCTCATTTTTGTTGGTTTATTTCCTTGTTTAGCACGAATAGTTCGAGTAGTTTAAACATAGGAGCTTGCGTTGTGTCGACGGGATTTGAGTCACATCATATATAACATTTAGCGAGTTTTCCTTCGGCTAATGACAGAACATGACAATAACATTACATGGGAAGCTATATCCTCGTATTCTGAAACCACTATATATTTAATCTCTAACAGCTTTGCGCTGTTCAGAGATTTTCATTTTACATCTGACAATGGCCTAAGTAACGAAAACTAGTTTGTGAACAGATAAATATTTACAGAAAGTGTGTAGACCTTTGGTATCACTTCAGATACATTTTCACTGTATGAGAAGTCACTTTCCAGAGACAAAGGGATCACTAGGAAATATTCTATGATAAAATATTCCTCGAACATGACAAAACATCTCATAATTATAAATCATACATTCACTCTAAGTACCAAGTACTGTAGTATACAAACAAAAAACGTAAATTATCGGAAGAATATCTCCAAGTAATGACCTTCTAAAAACGGCCCTGAGCAATCATTGCTTCTGTAATTTTATTTTTTTTCCAATTATAAATGTATCAACTCTCGTGACGAATATCTCTTCGCATTTATGTTTCGTGAAAGCACAGTTCGCTAAAGATAATATAGCACTAACGAAATAGATTTTTTTTAAATCTGATGTGCTGTGTCCGTTTTATGGATACATGTACCGTAGAGTGGTAACTAAGGTTAGGCAAAGTGTGGGATAAATAAATACGGAAAAGTTAGTGGAATTAGTTTCGTGGTTTAATGTTGAAAATAAGAAAAAAGTTTTACACTCGCTAATGCCACTCTACAGTTCGACAGATACGTAAAGTAATAGGAGAAACTGGTTCGGCTTTTCCCCCATATTCCAGCATATGTAATTGCGCTTCACAATTTCATCACAATTCTCCCTTTTGTCTTCGCAAGATCCTATGCTGCGTTTTCATTGTAGCAACTCGCTAGGTCGTCATATATCATTCTTATTTATACAAAATACAAAAGCGAGCTGCAGTGAATTTTGAGAGTGGTGGATCAGACGGCTTGTCGACGAGTTTGCCCTCGGGGATAACAAGTAAGGTTCAAAGGAAAAAAAAAAAAAATTTGAACTCTGCCAAGCGGAGTTACACTTTTCACCTTCTCGCAGTTTTACTGCAGCATCAACTTGCAAATACCACAAGGTGTCGTAATTTACTTGTTTTGAAACATAATTTTTGGTCCCATTAAAAGAAACTGGAATCATTAATCGTTGTTTAGCGAGTATGTAGCATAATACAGACAACAACATAATTATTTTTACCAAAAGTTGATGATGGTGGAATAAGGACACAAAATACTTACTTGCCACGATCCCAAACGAAAGATATTCCGATCAGTAATTTCCGATCAGTACTTGTCTATTTCAGAGTTCTGCGGTTTGAAACGGTCGACTATTTTTAATGAATCACATGTTGTGAGAAGTGTTTATCAAATTGTCATCTTTACTTTCTGTCCCATTATCGTTTTTAGTTCTGTTATTCCACAGTATAGCAAAACACAAATTCCTGTTGGTCAGAAAACCATTTCCACAACCTTTGTCATTTAGCATTCTCGTTGGTGAACTATACAGGTGCAGAAACACAAATTAATGTACCTGTAGTCATAGTCCTTCGTCACGAGTTAGTCGAATAATAACAGACCAATGGACGATATTCGTCGAGTTCCATACGCAATCGATACTAAAAGAGACGCGATCACATGTGTAATACTAAATGACTGAATGTACGAAGATTTGATTGACTTATCGGAATGCGGGCGTATACTTTAAGCTGCAGTTTTGTCGTTGTTATTGGAGTCGAAATAACCGACTCGTTCGCATGCTAAAAATTATTGCACTATATAGGACCAGCGGTTTCATTGTCTATTTCGTTCATTACATGTAAATCATCAGACACGATCAATCATTTTTAGTTGTGGTCATTGACTTCCCTTCGTCATGCATCTGAGGCTACACTACAACATTGTTTCATACAAAAGACCAGTTGTACGTTTTACAAGTACTGCTGTCACGGTACTTTTAATTTAATACACTATTTATCTACAGAAAAATAGGTCTGCTGACGAAGCCCTCGTATAAAAATTGTATGAGACATAGATCGGGACTCCGATGGGACGAGGAGTAGGGCACATCTGCAACAGTAACAGTGCTTCCATCACTCTCCCCTCCATAGTTTTCTAAGATAAAGACGGAAAATGAGAGCCAGAACAGTTTTGCATTATTAATGGATGTAATTTCATTTCTTGACCCTTATCTGATTTATTGCGGAGTACAAAATTGTCAAGGTTTTCTTGTCAACTTGTTGACAAAGTGCCTGTTGGCTTCGGTTTCGGGTTTTTCGGCCGACGTTTGATAATTTTTCCGATCATTCGCCAGCACGATCTGCTGGCATTGTCAAAGCTTGACCGTCCGTTGCTAGTGGTGGACTGCATGCCAATAACATACCATAAAAGATCCTTAAAGATATAACTGCAAGGAGATTTAGTTTTCATACACGAAACAATCTTACGACAAATAATAATATGAAATTCTTTTCCGATAATGTTCATAAAAACCGATGAATTCTTATTCAGTCCCTGGGTTTGTTAATAGAAGCTGCTTAAGTTTATTAAGGACCTTTAAGGATATTGCTTCAAGGAACAGCACGAAATTCTTAATCGAAATGGTTCATAAAAACCGAATAATTATTACTGAGGCCGTAGGGTTTTAATAGGAGGTGCGTCCGATTTATTTCCTTACAAGTATTGTTGACCTGTACGTTCAAACTGGTGTGCACCTCAGTTACATCTTTCAGATATCAGCTTCAACAGCAGTGTCCAGATCTAGAACTGAAGAGTTACTTGATATGCAGAATTTGTGCTCGGGCCTTGAATTGTCGCCTCCGAAGATAACAACTGGATGCTTGCATGTCAGGGTGAGCTGAATCAACTGTAACTTATTGTACCTATCTGTTGTGAATTGTAAGACCGTTTTCTGTGCGTAGCTGTCGGAAGGGGAAGGTGACGGCGTACGTGCCTTTGGAATGTTCACGTTGCTCATAAATCGCTTTTCTGGGCGTGGAAGAAACGACTCTTGCATTGAAACGGCACATTTATGGACCTTTTCCATGTAGCGCAGAGCTAGCCCCTAAACGATTCTAACGACTTGGCTCGTTAGATGCAGAGGGTAGATCTCTCTATAGACTGAATTTATGTCGTTCTAGTTTTGCGGTAACAGTCTTGTAGATTCAGGTCCCACCTAGGCTTTTTATTCCTCTGCCATTTTAATATTCCGCAAATGTATTCGTCTCTACTTCTACGAAGGGAAAGGATTTGAATATTTTATAACTTTTCGGTAGACGCTAGCAGGGGAGAAAATACATTTGGAAAACTTTATAGAAGTTATCTCAGCAGTCTTCATACAGTTAGGAATTCGATTTTGCTAATGCCTCTACTACTGAAAGAAACTTCGCCACTGTGCCGCAGTTATAATAATTTGACTCCCAATTCGCTTCTACAACGAGGCGCCGCTGCTGGAGACGCGTACCGGCTTTTTCAGTCGGATGATCGACTTGTTTGCCGCAGAAAAACCTTTTAAAAGCAAATAGCGCGGCCTCTGTGGCCTCTCGCCAAACGCGCACCCACCTCACTGCTGCTGCCGTGTTTACTTAGCTTTGCTGCGCTGCGCGGGATCAAAACGATTCTCTGATTTCAGACACCGTCTGAATTACTCGCCCTGCCGCACTACGGCACAAATTTGTGAAACTGTGCATTAGTGAATTCATGAAGGATATCTGAATGCCAATTTTAGCTTCTTTTCAGGAACACTCTCTTACGTTTATATCCATACTCTGCGAATCACTTTGATGTCCATGGCAAAGTGTACATTGCATGGCACTACATGCTATGGTTTCTAGGCATTGCATTCATGTGTGGAACTTTAAGTTCCCCAGTTGATATGCAGCTACACAAATACTTCGTAAGCCACTGTACTGTGCGCAACCGAGGGTCCAACATGCAATTATTAGTTAATTTTCATCTGTATATACGATCTTACTGTGCCTGTGTTGTTCACAGGAAACGCTTGCATATGTGGTTCTCGAGGTTGTAGAAACATGGTCCTTGACGTATGGAAGTTTGCGTCAGGACGTGAGTTTTACTATGATAGCCTAGTGATAAGGCTACCGCTCGCGGGCCGGCCGCGGTGGTCTCGCGGTTAAGGCGCTCAGTCCGGAACCGCGCGACTGCTACGGTCGCAGGTTCGAATCCTGCCTCGGGCATGGATGTGTGTGACGTCCTTAGGTTAGTTAGGTTTAAGTAGTTCTAAGTTCTAGGGGACTGATGACCACAGAAGTTAAGTCCCATAGTGCTCAGATGCATTTGAACCATTTGAACCTACCGCTCGCGATAAGCGAGAAATCCGGATTCGCGTCCGCGTCCGGTACAAATATTCACTGTCGTCAATCCATGAAATAGTTGATGCTTGTCCATATTCGCAACTTCCAATACATTTCATTTATTTCGTCTCTATTCCGTCCTCTTATTGGGCGAGGAAAAATAAATGCCTAGGTGACGCTGGAAGTGTGCTAATATCGTACCTTTTCTCATTTTGCCTATTCGAGATTCTGGTGGTCGCTGAATGGTCACACACTCACCATCGAACGCATGTCCTGTAAATTTACTCACCAAGGTTTCGTGATAATTACTTTGTATCTCTTCGAGGGATTTCTCTTTTATCTTCCCCATAGTATTCCTTACTTGCACACACACACACACACACACACACACACACACACACACACACACACACACACAAACACACACACACACACACACACACATATATATATATAATGTGTGCGTGGTGCGTGTATGTTTGGAGCAGACCAAACAGCGAGACCATCGGTCCCGCACTTTAATATGGGCTCTTCAGTGTAGACTATACCGAGCTATTACGATCCCAGTATCACGTCATTGAGCTCGTTCGTTGTCTGTTTTGATACCTACTCGGTAAGTGTGCCAGATACTTCAAAAGGGAAAAGTGGGGAAAAATTAAGATTTAATTAGCGATATAATAAACGGTAGCACGTTAGAATCCTGCCTCGGGGATGTACACTCCTGGATATTGCAATAAGAACACCGTGAATTCATTGTCCCAGGAAGGGGAAACCTTATTGACACATTCCTGGGGTCAGATACATCACATGATCACACTGACAGAACCACAGGCACATAGACACAGGCAACAGAGCATGCACAATGTCGGCACTAGTACAGTGTATATCCACCTTTCGCAGCAATGCAGGCTGCTATTCTCCCATGGAGACGATCGTAGAGATGCTGGATGTAGTCCTGTGGAACGGCTTGCATTGCTATTTCCACCTGGCGCCTCAGTTGGACCAGCGTTCGTGCTGGACGTGCAGACCGCGTGAGACGACGCTTCATCCAGTCCCAAACATGCTCAATGGGGGACAGATCCGGAGATCTTGCTGGCCAGGGTAGTTGACTTACACCTTCTAGAGCACGTTGGGTGGCACGGGATACATGCGGACGTGCATTGTCCTGTTGGAACAGCAAGTTCCCTTGCCGGTCTAGGAATGGTAGAACGATGGGTTCGATGACGGTTTGGATGTACCGTGCACTATTCAGTGTCCCCTCGACGATCACCAGTGGTGTACGGCCAGTGTAGGAGATCGCTCCCCACACCATGATGCCGGGTGTTGGCCCTGTGTGCCTCGGTCGTATGCAGTCCTGATTGTGGCGCTCACCTGCACGGCACCAAACACGCATACGACCATCATTGGCACCAAGGCAGAAGCGACTCTCATCGCTGAAGGTGACACGTCTCCATTCGTCCCTCCATTCACGCCTGTCGCGACACCACTGGAGGCGGGCTGCACGATGTTGGGGCGTGAGCGGAAGACGGCCTAACGGTGTGCGGGACCGTAGCCCAGCTTCATGGAGACGGTTGCGAATGGTCCTCGCCGATACCCCAGGAGCAACAGTGTCCCTAATTTGCTGGGAAGTGGCGGTGCGGTCCCCTACGGCACTGCGTAGGGTCCTACGGTCTTGGCGTCCATCCGTGCGTCGCTGCGGTCCGGTCCCAGGTCGACGGGCACGTGCACCTTCCGCCGACCACTGGCGACAACATCGATGTACTGTGGAGACCTCACGCCCCACGTGTTGAGCAATTCGGCGGTACGTCCACCCGGCCTCCCGCATGCCCACTATACGCCCTCGCTCAAAGTCCGTCAACTGCACATACGGTTCACGTCCACGCTGTCGCGGCATGCTACCAGTGTTAAAGACTGCGATGGAGCTCCGTATGCCACGGCAAACTGGCTGACACTGACGGCGGCGGTGCACAAATGCTGCGCAGCTAGCGCCATTCGACGGTCAACACCGCGGTTCCTGGTGTGTCCGCTGTGCCGTGCGTCTGATCATTGTTTGTACAGCCCTCTCGCAGTGTCCGGAGCAAGTATGGTGGGTCTGACACACCGGTGTCAATGTGTTCTTTTTTCCATTTCCAGGAGTGTATGTGTGTGATGTCCTTGGCTTAGTTAGGTTTAAGTAGTTCTAAGCTATAGGAGACTGATGACCTCACATGTTAAGTCCCGTAGTGCTCAGAGTAATTTGAACGAATTTGAAGCACTACCCACAAAGAGGTTGTACGCTGCCTGGTGGCCCTGAGGGCACATAAGGCGGTAAGAGAAGTATATGAGCGTAATGGAGACGAATGGGGAATCATTTTAGCCTCGATAAAAGGCGCAAATGCGGAAATCCGCTGACTTAAGAGACTTTCACAAAAGCCAGAGTTTTGTGGCTCAGTACCTGGGAGTCAGCGTCTCGGAAACGACGAAACAGGTAGGCTGTTCCCGTGCTCCTGTCATGAGCATCTATCAGATGTGGTTGAAGATTGCTGAAACCACGTGTAGGTGACAAGAGACTGAACGTCCATACTTCATCACAGAACATAGGGATTCGAAGATTGCTCAGTCTCAAAGCAGGATAGGCTGCGGTCTGTGGCAGATCTGACGACAGTTCCGGTGCACACCATTCAGCGCACCAATGTTGAACATGGTACTCTGCAGCTAACGACCCCTACGTGTTCCCATGTTGACCCAAAATTGATTACAGTGGGCACGGGAACACCCAGATTGGGTCGATGAGAGCAGTATCATATTACGGTAGACATTAAACTGGGCTTCCATGGGACCTGTGGTAGTAATCGAAGGCACCGTGATAAATCTGAACATTCTTAGAGGTAACCGTGGTCTAGGGTTAGCGTCTTTGATTCATAATCAAAACGTCTTTGGTCCCGGGTTCGATCCCAGCCACTACCTAAAATTTGATAAATAATCAGCATTGGCGGCGGAAGACTTTCGGCATAAGAAGTCAGCCTCATTCTGCCAACGGCCTTGTCGAAGAGGGCGGAGGAGCGGATAGAGGTAAGGGCAATCTCTTGTCCTAGGGGTGGGAAATTGCCCCTAAGGGCGGAAGAATCTGCAATGATCAACGACATGAGGATGCAGAAGGCAATCGAAACCACTGCATTAAAGACACGTAACGTGTATCCACAGGACATGTGGCCTGTATTTGAAGAAGTGTCATGATGATCTCTCCATTGGCAAAAGGTTCCGGAATAGTCCCCCATTCGGATCTCCAGGAGGGGACTGCCAAGGGGGAGGTTACCATGAGAAAAAGATTGAATAATCAACGAAAGGATAACGTTCTACGAGTCGGGGCGCGGAATGTCAGAAGCTTGAACGTGTAGGGAAACTAGAAAATCTGGAAAGGGAAATGCAAAGGCTCAATCTAGATATAGCAGGGGTCAGTGAAGTGAAGAGGAAGGAAGACAAGGATTTCTGGTCAGATGAGTATCGGGTAATATCAACAGCAGCAGAAAATGGTGTAATAGGTGTAGTATTCGTTATGAATAGGAAGGTAGGGCAGAGGGTGTGTTACTATGAACAGTTCAGTGACCGGGTTGTTCTAATCAGAATCGACAGCAGACCAACACCGACAACGATAGTTCAGGTATACATACCGACGTCGCAAGCTGAAGATGAACAGATAGAGAAAGTGTATGAGGATATTGAAAGGGTAATGCAGTATGTAAAGGGGGACGAAAATCTAATAGTCATGGGCGACTGGAATGTACTTGTAGGGGAAGGAGTAGAAGAAAAGGTTACAGGAGAATATGGGCTTGGGACAAGGAATGAAAGAGGAGAAAGACTAATTGAGTTCTGTAACAAGTTTCAGCTAGTAATAACGAATACCCTGTTCAAGAATCACAAGAGGAGGAGGTATACTTGGAAAAGGCCGGGAGATACGGGAAGATTTCAATCAGATTACATCATGGACAGACAGAGATTCCGAAATCAGATACTGGATTGTAAGGCGTACCCAGGAGCAGATATAGACTCAGATCACAATATAGTAGTGATGAAGAGTAGGCTGAAGTTCAAGACATTAGACAGGAAGAATCATTACGCAAAGAAGTGGGATACGGAAGTACTAAGGAATGACGACATACGTTTGAAGTTCTCTAACGCTATAGATACAGCAATAAGGAATAGCGCAGTAGCCAGTACAGTTGAAGAGGAATGGACATCTCTAAAAAAGGGCCATCACAGAAGTTGGGAAGGCAAACGTAGGTAGAAAGAAGGTAGCTGCGAAGAAACCATGGGTAACAGAAGAAATACTTCAGTTGATTGATGAAAGGAGGAAGTACAAACATGTTCCGGGAAAATCAGGAATACAGAAATACAAGTCGCTGAGGAATGAAATAAATAGGAAGTGCAGGGAAGCTAAGACGAAATGGCTGCAGGAAAAATGTGAAGACATCGAAAAAGATATGATTGTCGGAAGGACAGACTCAGCGTACAGGAAAGTCAAAACAACCTTTGGTGACAATAAAAGCAACGGTGGTAACATTAAGAGTGCAACAGGAATTCCACTGTTAAATGCAGATGAGAGAGCACATAGGTGGAAAGAATACATTGAAAGCTTCTATGAGGGTGAAGATTTGTCTGATGTGATAGAAGAAGAAACAGGAGTCGATTTAGATGAGATAGGGGATCCAGTATTAGAATCGGAATTTAAAAGAGCTTGGAGGACTTACGGTCAAATAAGGCTGAAGGGATAGATAACATTCCATCAGAATTTTTAAAATCATTGGGGGGAAGTGGTAACAAAACGACTATTGACGTTGGTGTGTAGAATATATGAGTCTGGCGATATACCATCTGACTTTCGGAAAAGCATCATCCACACAATTCCGAAGACGGCAAGAGCTGACAAGTGCGAGAAGCATCGGACAATCAGCTTAACAGCTCATGCATCGAAACTGCTTACAAGAATAATATACAGGAGAATGGAAAAGAAAATTGAGAATGCGCTAGGTGACGATCAGTTTGGTTTTAGGAAAAGTAAAGGGACGAGAGAGGCAATTCTGACGTTACGGCTAATAATGGAAGCAAGGCTAAAGAAAAATCAAGACACTTTCATAGGATTTGTCGACCTGGAAAAAGCGTTCGACAATATAAAATGGTACAAGCTGTTCGAGATACTGAAAAAAGTAGGGGTAAGCTATAAGGAGAGACGGGTCATATACAATATGTACAATAACCAAGAGGGAATAATAAGAATGGACGATCAAGAACTTAATACTCGTATTAAGAAGGGTGTAAGACAAGGCTGTAGCCTTTCGCCCCTACTCTTCAACCTGTACATCGAGGAAGCAATGTAGGAAATAAAAGAAACGCTCAGGAGTGGAATTAAAATACAAGGTGAAAGGATAAGAATGATACGATTCGCTGAGGACATTGCTATCCAGAGTGAAAGTGAAGAAGAATTAAATGATATGCTGAACGGAATGAACAGTCTAATGAGTACACCGTATGGTTTGAGAGTAAATCGGAGAAAGACGAAGGTAATGAGAAGTGGTAGAAATGAGAACAGCGAGAAACTTAACATCAGGATTGATGGTCACGAAGTCAATGAAGTTAAAGAATTTTGCTACCTAGGCAGTAAAATAACCAATGACAGACGGAGCAAGGAGGACATTAAAAGCAGGCTCGCTATGGCAAAAAATGCATTTCTGGCCAAGAGAAGTCTACTAATATCAAATATCGGCCTTAATTTGAGGAAGAAATTTCTGAGGATGTACGTCTGGAGTACAGCATTGTATGGTAGTGAAACATGGACTGTGGGAAAACCGGAACAGAAGAGAATCGAAGCATTTGAGATGTGGTGCTATAGACGAATGTTGAAAATTAGGTGGACTAATAAGGTAAGGAATGAGGAGGTTCTACGCAGAATCGGAGAGGAAAGGAATATGTGCAAAACACTGATAAGGAGAAGGGACAGGATGATAGGACATCTGCTAAGACATGAGGGAATGACTTCCATGGTACTAGAGTGAGCTGTAGAGGGCAAATACTGTTGAGGAAGACAGAGATTGGAATACGTCAAGCAAATAATTGAGGACGTAGGTTGCAAGTGCTACTCTGAGATGAAGAGGTTAGCACAGGAAAGGAATTCGTGGCGGGCCGCATCAAACCAGTCAGTAGAATGATGACTAAAAAAAAAAAAAAAGAGACCACCTACAACGCCTTATGTCTTCCCCAACAGCTGCAATGGTTTGAGGAGCATGATAGTGAATTTTTGGTGATGGTTTGGTCATCAAATTCGGCTTATCTAAATCCGATCAAATCCAACTGGGACGTTATCTGGCGCCAGCTCGACGCCCACAAACCAACCACCCAAAAATGCGGGAGGTGTATGACCAGTGCGTAGACTTCTGGTGCCACAGCCCACTGCAAATATATCAAGTACTTGTCGAGCCCATGGCACCCAGAATTGGGTTTTTGCGTTTCAGAGGTGGGCCAATACCCATTTAAGTAGGTAGTCATAATGTTTTGGCTTATCAGTGTGTTTTAACTGGCATTTTATCTGAATTTTGCCTATTTCAAGACGGAGTCCGAAACTCGCAGATAAAACTGAAACTATAATGTCCACTAAGTAAAACAAGCAATGCAAATGGGCAGTCTTACGCGATCGTAATGTAAAAGTGCAATCCTTGTGGGGTAAATACGTGCGTTATTATTACACTATTAGCCATTAAAATATCTACACCAAGAAGAAAAGCTGATGATAAACGGGTATTCATTGGGCAAATATATTATACTACAACTGATTTGTAATTATTAAAAAAAATAGTTCAAATGGCTCTGAGCATTATGGGACTTAACTTCTGTGGTCATCAGTCCCCTAGAACTTAGAACTACTTAAACCTAACTAACCTAAGGACATCACACACATCCATGCCCGAGGCAGGATTCGAACCTGAGACCGTAGCGGTCACGCGGTTCCAAACTGAAGCGTTTAGAACGGCACGGCCACACCGGCCGGCCTTGTAATTACATTTTCACGCAGTTTGGGTGCATAGATCCTGAGAAATCAGTACCCAGAACGACCAACTCTGGACGTAATAACGGCCTTGATACCCCTGGCCACTGAGTCAAACAGAGCTTGGATGGAGTGTACAGGTACAGCTGCCCATGCAGCTTCAACGCGATACCACAGTTCATCAAGAGTAGTGACTGGCGTATTGTGACGAGCCAGATGCTCGGCCACCATTGACTAGAAGTTTTCAATTGAAGAGAGATCTGGAGAATGTGCTGGCCAGGGCAGCCTTCGAACATTTTCCGTATCCAGAAAGGCCCGTACAGGACCTGCAACATGCGGTCATGCATTATCCTGCTGAAATGTAGGGGTTTCGCAAAAATCGAATGAAGCGTAGAGCCACGGGTGGTAACACATCTGCAATGTACCGTCCACTGTTCAAAGTACCGTCAATGCGAACAAGAGGTGATCGAGACGTGTAACCAATGGCACCCCATACCGTCTCATCGGGTGATACGTCAGTATGACGATGACGAATACACGCTTCCAATGTGCGTTCACCACGATGTCGCCAAACGACCATCATGATGCTGCAAACAGAACCTGGATTCAGCCGAAAAAATGACGTTTTGCCAATCGTGCACCCAGGTTCGTCGTTGAGTACACCATCACAGGCGCTCCCGTGTGCAATACAGCGCCAAGGGTAACCGCAGCCATGGTCTCCTTGCTGATAGCTCATGCTGCTGCGAACGTCGTCGAACTGTTCGTGCAGATGGTTGTTGTTTGCACACGTCCCCATCTGTTGACTCAGGGATCGAGACGTGGCTGCACGACCCGTTACAGCTATGCGAATAAGATGCCTGTCATCTCGACTGCTAGTGATACGAGGCCGTTGGGATCCAGCACGGAGTTCCGTATTACCCTCCTGAACCCACCGATTCCATATTCTACTAACAGTCATTGGATCTCGACCAACGCGAGTAGCAATGTCGCGATACAACAAACCGCAATCGAGATAGGCTACAATTCGACCTTTATCAAAGTCGGAAACGGGATGGTACGCGTTTCTCCTCCTTACACATGGCATCACAACAACGTTTCACCAGGCAACGCAGGTTAACTGCTGTTTGTGTATGCGAAATCGGTTGGAAACTTTCCTCATGTCAGCTCGTTGTAGGTGTCGCCCCCGGCGCCAACCCTGTGTGACTGCTCTGAAAAGCTGATCATTTGCATATTACAGCATCTTCTTCCTGTCGGTTAAATTTCGCGTCTGTAGCACGTCATCTTCGTTGTGTAGCAATTTTAATGGCCAGTAGTGTAAAATGAGAAATACATGCCGACCGCTGTGTCCAAGCGGTTCTAGGAGCTTCAGAACGGAACCGCGCTGCTGCTACGGTCGCAGGCTCGAATCCTGCCTCGGGCATGGATGTGTGTGATGTCCTTAGGTTAGTTAGGTTTAGGTAGTTCTAAGTCTAGGTGACTGATGACCTTAGATATTAAGTTCCTTAGTGCTTAGAGCCATTTGAACCCTTTTTGAGAAATGCATAAATTCCATTCAACTTGGCTTCATTTAATTTACAGCACTAATGCTCGTAATGTACCGTGTTCCTCGGTGTATGATAGTTATGTAAACACAAGGTTTGATTTTTTGAACAATTCTGGGGCTTCTGAACAAAAACTGTCGACAATATTCCTATCAGAAGAAATCATGTTTAGCATAGACCAGAAATGAAGTTCACAACAAGAATAGGATTCATGCCACCCCTCCTCGTCCTTTAGACATTGAAGTCAGACTTTTGTTGTTGGATTATTGTAATTTTCAGAATAGACTGGACAGAGAAAGGGTTGTTGATTTTCCGTCAACGTACTTAAGTTTTGTTTTGCGTTTTTTTTTTGTTTGCTTTCTCAGAATCAAACAGTCTCTTTTGCGGTTTCTTTCTTTCTTGATCTCATAACTGGGATTCCAATTGCTTCTCGACTAGGATCACAAATACTGTTTCTGACTTCTGTCTTTATTAGCAATCTTTTCTCCTTCGCAAAGGGATTATTTATTTCGGGAAAACATAGGTACTTGGTACTGGTTGTCGTTCATTTGTAGATGCCTGTGAATTTGTTACTGGATAGATCACGCTTCAGCTGTTACAGCATCATTGAAATTGTCACATTCGAAGTCCGATTGTCTCCCTGAATATGTGACGATCGATTGGATAAATGCCTCATATCTTGAACGTCTCTGTTGTGTTCGTCATTGTTATCGTCTTATGATAAATAGTAATAAACAGTTCAGTAATAAATTATTGGTTAATTACATACATATGGAAGTTAATGGGCCACCGGTATCATTATTGTCAATAAAAGTTCTTCAGCGGCTTGAAGGAGCAGCGATCCAGTGGCTGTAGTTTGTTGTGTGGAGGAGTGAGAAGCACATAAATGTTGTGGTTCCTGCAATGAAGGATGACAGACCCAATTGCGAATTCCGACTCAAATGTAACAAGTGATTGTCCAAAATTGGCGGCATGAGTGGCCGTGCGGTTCTAGGCGCTACAGTCTGGAGCCGAGCGACCGCTACAGTCGCAGGTTCGCATCCTATCTCGGGCATGGATGTGTGTGGTGTCCTTAGTTTAGTTAGGTTTAATTAGTTCTAAGTTGTAGGCGACTGATGACCTCAGACATTAAGTCGCATAGTGCTCAGAGCCATTTGAACCATTGTCCAAAATTAACCAAACATTATTTGCTTCTGTTGACTGCGCACGTTTTCTCAAAATGAGGTAACTGTATGAGATGAAGATCTTAGTTGATGTATCCAATGTCAGCACCCGTGGTTAGTGACCCAGGAGTTGCACAGTTCTTCAAATATATCTTAATCTTTCCAGAGGAAATATTATTCCTGAAGGGACGTAAATTCCTACAGCTCCCATGCAACGAACAACCCTAATCAACATTCCTCTTTCTCCACATGAAATTTTGTCTACAAGCTTTTTGCAGCATGTGGCGATCACGCTGGTAACTCCATCAGGAACTGTTGTAATCACCGAATTATCCATGCTAAATGAGCGATGAGGTTCAGATGCATGTCGCTCGACTAACGTCGAAATACTATCAAAGAAGATTCTCGTCTGGTTCTTGTTGAGCCCCATCATACGTCGGAGGCTAGTTTTCTGTAGGATCTGAGGACTAAGGTTTCAAATGGCTCTGAGCACTATGGGACTTAACATCTGTGGTCATCAGTCCCCTAGAACTTAGAACTACTTAAACCTAACTAACCTAAGGACATCACACACATCCATGCCCGAGGCAGGATTCGAACCTGCGACCGTAGCAGTCGCGCGGTTCTGGACTGAGCGCCTAGAACCGCAAGACCACCGCGGCCGGCGACTAAGGTTTCGTCTTTGCATGAAAGCATAAGCTTCTTAATGTTTTCGTCAAATTTAATTTTTATGTTATTTCTATACGATCAATCATGAATAAACTTTATAAAATCTTTCAGCGTAATACCATAATAATATTTGTTCAGAAATCTACAGTGCACCTCACGTTCTAGTTCTTGTGCACCGGTAAAAAGTTCTTTTAAATCTTCCCAGTTTGGTTACCCTCAAAACCTGATAAAATGGGGGTAGGAGTATTAACCTTAAGCTTGTGTTTTCGTCGGCAACAGTCCCTAAAATAAGAAATTAATAGAATAGTCTCTTTGTGACTATTTCTGAGGGCACATTCGCTTCTTCCAAACTCCCTCAGTAGTTGTCGTTTTGATTTTCCATTTTTCAAGCCCTCTTTAGCAGCTTTAGCGTTTCTGCAGCGCATATCTTATATACAGTTTTTCTTTCTTAGACACTAAAACAGAAAATAATTACCTCTGTGATGATTATATTCGGTCTATAATATCCACCTGAAATGTAAGGTTTCGTAGAGATCGAAAGAAGGGTAGAGACACGGGTGGTAACACATCTGAAATCTAACATCCACTGTTCAAAGTGCCGTCAATGTGAACAAGAGGTGACCGAGACATGTACCCAATGACACCCCATACCATCACGCCGGGTGATACGCCAGTTTGGCGAAGAAGAAAATACACGCTTCCAATGTGCGTTCACCGCGATGTCGCCAAACACGGATGCGATCATCATGATGTTCTAAACAGAAAATAGCTTTTTGCCATTCGTGCACCCAGATTCGTCGTTGAGTACACCATCGCAGGTGCTCCTGTCTGTGATGCAGCGTCAAGGGTAACCGCAGCCATGATCTCCGAGCTGATAGTCCATGCTGCTACAAACGTCGTCGAACTGTTCGTGAATATGGTTGTTGTCCTGCAAATGTCCCCATCTGTTGACTTAGGTATCAAGATGTGGCTGCACGATCCGTTACAGCCATGCGGATAAGATTCCTGTCATCTCGACTGCTAGTGATACGAGGCCGTTGGGATCCAGTATGGCGTTCCGTATTACCCTCCTGAACCCACCGAATCCATATTCTGCTACAGTCATTGGATCTCGACCAACGCGAGCAGCAATGTCGCGATACGATAAACCGCAATCGTGATAGGCTACAATGCGACCTTTATCAAAGTCGGAAACGTGATGGTACGCATTTCTCCTCCTTACACGAGGCATCACAACAACGTTTCACCAGACAACGCCGGTCAACTGCTGTTTGTGTATGAGAATTCGGGTGGAAACTTTCCTCATGTTAGCACTTTGTAGGTGTCGCCACCGGCGCCAACCTTGTGTGACAGCTCTGAAAAGCTAATCATTTGTATATCACAGCATCTCCTTCCTGTCGGTTAAATTTCACGTTTGTAGCACGTCATCTTCGTGGTGTAGCAATTTTAATCGTCAATAGAGGAGGAGGAGGATATTAGTGTTTAACGTCCCGTCGACAACGAGGTCATTAGATCCGGAGCGCAAGCTCGGGTGAGGGAAGGATGGGGAAGGAAATCGGCCGTGCCCTTTCAAAGGAATCATCCCGGCATTTGCCTGAAGCGATTTAGGGAAATCACGGAAAATCTAAATCAGGATGGCCGGAGACGGGATTGAACCGTCGTCCTCCCGAATGCGAGTCCAGAGTGCTAACCACTGCGCCACCTCGCTCGGTGGGTCAATAGAGTAAAATACACATAGCTTGCTCTCAGATGTGTGCATACCGATATGTGAAATTAAGAAATTTACATTGCTGTAATGGCCAAGATGACATGCATGTCTCACACAATTCAGAGTCCTCTACATGCAGAGGGTAGCAACTTGCGTGGGAAAGTCAACAGACTAATATGCATTTTATGTAATACCTTAATCGATATAGAGGACTGAATAAAGAATGTGGAGGCACTACATTTCAGCATGTCCTCGTATAAGACCGACGTTTCGGCCGTTTTACAACTACCCCTCTTTACTGCAAAACTCCGGCGAGAATAGCCATTTTTCTGGAATTTTATTGCCCCTAGGTCATAAGTAAAGACGAGAGGAAAAGGGGTAAAAAGTGTACTATTCGTGGACAGTCCGGCTTTTCGATGATTGATGCCTCTCTGCATATCAGCATGTTAGCTTCCTGGCAGGAGGATTACGCGAAGAAGACAAGCTTCCGCTTGTGCACTTACCGTATGTGAAAGGCTTCAGTGAACGCCTAGGCAGCGTCGTCCGCCGACGAGCTTTCAAACCGATTGTCTGAAGAAACCAAAGGAATCACTCCATGATAAGTTATACCACGGATGCACCGCACGGCATTAATGCTGCAGTGAACAACCTTAACACTGCAGGAGTATGCGAGCTACGTTGTGAGTGCGGAGCTGGCCACATAGGAGAGACTGGGAGGCGGTCAGCACACGACTATCAGAAGATGAACGCTCCGTGCAATTAGAACAGCACAATAAATCGGCGACAGGGGAACAACACCGTGATTGGGAATTGCCTTTCATGTTCCAGGAAGCCCGTGCATTAGCAAAAGAGTCGTGGACGCCCTAAATCAAAATACGAGAGGCGATTCAGATATTAAGCAGCCTGGCAACACTGATTCGGAGGCTGGGTACAAACTGACGCCGTCCTGTCTACTCGCTGTCACAGTCCGAAGGGCCGCGAGCGATCGCGGGCCAGAAGGCTCAGCAGTGCGGACGCGACAGCCGAAACAGACAACTGCAGAGGGACTGTCAGCGCATTCCCACGCCCACCAGGAACGAAAACACGTCCACCGAAAACCGTTCGCCGATTTGCAGACAGATGCTAATTATCGACAAACAGGATAGTCAATGAATAGCCTCTTTTCTACCCTTTCTCTCTCGTCATAAAAAACTCAATTATATTATAGGGCCAATAGATTCCAGAAACATATTGATAGCAATATTTTACAATAATTAGGGGCACCTTTCTCCAGTGAAACCTGTCTTGCCGTTGTCGATTTTGTAAAGTATAAACTTTAAAGTTCTTTAAATCTTATACAATGACGCGGTACAACACCCAGAACAATTTCGTTCATCTTGACACCGGCCGCGGAATTTGCTCAACGAACCGTTCATATTTTCACTGGCATTTCATCTGACTTTTACTTATTTACAACAGAGCCCTAAAGTCATACGTAAAATCTAAACTGTAATGAGCACATAGCAAAACAAATAATGTATATTCGCACTCTTATCCGACCGTGGAACTGCGTTTCTGGCGGGGTGAATTTGCGCGTTATTATTAAAATGAGAAAAACATAGGTGCCATTCAGCTCTTCTATTTTATTTAATGTATAACATACATACACCTAATGTACGCTGTTTCTTAGCATTCTTTATTTAATTTATAGCATCATACACGTCTTGTACTCTGTTCTCAGAACACGATACACTGAAGAGCCAAAGAACGTGGTGTAGCCATGCATATTCAAATACAGAGATGTGTAAACTGGCAGAATACGGCGCTACGGTCGACAACGCCTATATAAGACAAATGCTAGGCGCAGTTGTTCGATCGGTTTCTGCTGCTACAACGGCAGGCTATCAAGATTTAAGTGAGTTTGAACGTGGTGTTATAGTCGGCGCGAGAGCGATGAGACACAGCATCTCCGAACTATTGATGAAGAGGAGATTTTCCCGCACGACCATTTCATCAGTGTAACGTCAATATCAGGATTCCGGTAAAACGTCAAATCTCCGATATCGCTGCGGCTGGAAAAAGATCCTGCAAGAACGGGTTCAACGACGAGTGAAGAGAATCATTCAACGAGGCGGAAGTGCAATCCTTCTGCAAATTGCTGCAGGTTTCAATGCTGAGTCATCAGGAAAGTTAGCGTGTGAAACATCCAAAGAAACATCATCGATATGTGCTTTCGGAACTGAAAGCCCGCTCGTGCAGTTTTGATGACTGCACGACACAAAGCCTTACACATCGCCTAGGCCCGTCGACACCGACGTTGGACAGTTGATGACTGGAAACATGTTGCTTGGTCGGATGAGTCTCGTTTCAAATTGTGTCGAACTGATGGACCGTGTACGGGTATGGAGACAACTTCATTAATCCATGGACCTGCATGTCAGCAGCGGACTGTTCAAGTTAGTTGAAGCTCTGTAATGGTATGGGGCGTGTACAGCTGGAGTGATAAGAGACCCCTGATACGTCCAGATAAGACTTTGATAGTTGGCACGTACGTAAGCGTCCTGTCTGACCACCTGCATCCATTCATGTACCTTGTGCATTCCGGCGGACATGGGCAATTCCAGTAGGACAATGCGACACCCCACAAGTCCAGAATTGCTAGAGAGTGGCTCCAGGAACACTCCTCTGAGTTTGAACACTTACACCCACTACCAAGCTCCCCACGCATGAACATTATTGAGCATATCTAGGATGCCTTGCAACGTATTGTTACGGATTTATCGACAGACCAGCAGGATTCATTGTGTCAGTTCCCTGTAGCACTATTTCAGACGTTAGTCGAGTAAACGCCACATCGTCACTTCTGCGTCCTCGCGGTGGCCCTACACGATAATAGGCAGATGTACCAGTTTCTTTGGCTGTATGTTAACATAAGATTTGATTTAAGGAAGAAGCTGGATGCTGGTGAACAAAAATTTGCGAAAATATTCCGACCAGAGGAAATTATGTTTAACAGTAATCAGAATTGAAGTGTCCACAACTTTCATAACCAGAACAGGATTCGTGCCGCCATTCCTCGCATTTAAACATTGAACCCAGTCTTGTGTTGGAAGATTATTGTACTTTTCAGAACAGCTTGTACAGTGAAACGTTCCTGGCTTTGTTTTCTTTTTGTCTGCTTGATCCGACTCAAACAGTTTCCCATTAGGTTTGACTTATTACCTTTCTTCTGTCTTTTTTGGCAATCTTTTCTACTTTGCAAAGGAATTATTTCTTTCGGATAAGAGTAAGGTACTTAGTCTTGCTTCTCACTTATAGGTGCCTGCTGGCTTTGGCTCTGAAGAGACTCATATTCAACTGTGGATGTATCATTAGAATTATCGCTCTGATGCGTAACAGTTGAAGTCAGGTAATCTTCCTCGGTGAGTACATGATGACTGATTGGATAAGTGCGCATATCTTGAACGCCTTTGTTGCCTTTGTTATTGTGGCCGTCTTTTGATAAACTGTTCTAAACGATTCAGCAATAAATTATTGCGTAACTGCATCTTCTGTTTCTGACTTCGGTATGAATAACTGACGAACTGTTTTCAATAACTAACTCTGTGATGCATCTTTCTTTTCATGTCCAATGCTATTCCCGTTACTCCATTTCATACTACTATTGATATCAGCCAATGTTCATTTGATCAGAAATGCCTCCTTCCATTTCATTTCAGTGACCACCATTATAATCATCTAGACCGAGCCCTTGGATTTCCGTTTTCAGTATTACCAAATTTCCTACTTGTATATCCAGGAAGGTTATTGAGCGGCTTAGAATTTGCTCTACAATCCTGCAAAAGACGGACATCGATATTAGTCTGTAATTCTGTGACTCGATCTGTGACCCATTTTGTAACCAGGAACTTCGTTCTGTTCCTATCCCTGTGCCCGACAATCTCGATGAATAAGAACTAGGAAATGATTTGTGTCCGTTGCGTGATCGCTGGGTAATCTCAGCGAAATTTCGTCAAGGCCTGGTGACTAATTCTCTTTAGGTAGTCGTGATTGTTTTCAGTGACGGCGGTGCTAATAATATTTCCTCTCAGTTGTGTGTGCGACTGTCAGACATTGGTACAGTAGGATCCTCTTTCGGAAATACAATTTTAAATGTGGTAATTGAAGTTTCTGCTGCCTACGCCAGACTGACTTACGTGTAGCTGAAGCTCGGACCCGTTCGTAGACACTCTGCGCGCTGTAGTTAGCCTCACCCGGTCTTTTTGGTCCCTTTTATTGAGTCGTTAGTTTTCTTACTAGTCTAATGCCACACACCACGAATTCCTCTTCTGCGTCAACCTTTTCATCTCAGAGTAGGTATTGCACCGATCGTCTTCAATTATTTGTTGTATATACTCCAGCGTACGGGTTTACTTGCTGTTTCTATTCCCTATGCATTCCTGAAGTGCCATGGACGCTATTCCTTGATGTATAGATACAGGGTGTCCATAATTTAAGTTCCAGTTCCAAAACGTTGTAGAAAGAGAACTACTGCTCATAATGTAGTCAAATTTAAACAGCATTTTATAGACGCAGAAGGAAAATTTTTGGGAAAAAAAGAAAAAAACGAAAATTATATTGATCGGTGGCACTATTGTTTAGGTACTCCCATTCATCAAGGCAAAGCCGTACCACTTAGAATGTCAAAAATAGGTTTTTAATTGTTCTGAGGCCAAAAACCGCACAGAATACAAAATTACATGGGTTGATGATTCTCGCGAGACTGGTGCAAGACATGTTCAATATGCCGTCCATCGTTTTCTGCCACAGCTGTGATCGGGAAACAGCATGTCCCACAACACATCGGAATGTCTCTGGGATCACGCTCAGAATGCGTTGCACAGTGCGTTCCTTCAATTCAGCCACGCACTAAACACAAGATCTTTCAGATAACCCCACAGCAAGAAATCATACGGACTAAGATGGGGTGATCTGGACGGCCAAGCTGCACGAAAATGACGGGTGATAATGCTGGCATTTCCGAAATGCCTCTGCAGCAGCCGCTTCAGTGGCTGTGCTTTGCGGGAGGCGGCATCATCTTGCATGAAAATGATCTTACTCACACATCCATGCTGTTGAATAGTTGGAATGACTTTGATGCGTAAAAGACTCATGACGTTTAACGGTCATAGTACAGGTAAGAGGATTCGCAGGACTTAACTCTTCGAAGAAATATTGCCCTAAAATAAACGATGCCGTCAACGAGCATCACACATTCGCCCTTGCAGAAAGAAGTTGCATCGGTTGATATGCGTCTGGATTTTCCGCCGCCCATATTCTTCAGTTTTCCTTATTGACATGTGCTTTTTCTGTCCAGAGAATGTTCCATGGCCATTCATTGTCCACTTCTATGAGAGCAATAAATGCCAGAGCGAACGTTTGTCTTGCTGGCAGGTCCGCAGGTAGCAACTCCTGAACATGAGTGATTTTGTATGGACAGCGGTGCAGGATGTTTCGTGCGCTGAGCTGGCAGGCATGACCAACGTTCGGGCAATCCCCCGTGAACTGCATGTTTGCACACAACTGGACGATCTCTCCTGCAATGCTGCGACCATTTCTTTGACAGAAGTCGGATCAACTGCTTCCCTCCCTCCGCCACACTGTACTTCAAAAGAGCCTGTCTTTTCTAGTTTTGTAATTATTTTCTCCAGACCCTTAGCAAACATCAGACCATTCATGTCTTTCAGTGAACAGAACTTCTGAATATCTAAGGCTTCACAATCACCGTTATTGTAAAACAGCTTTACCAGCAGTGCGCGATCCTTTATGGAGACGCTCATGTAGGGCGCCTAGGGCGCTAACTAAAGAACAGCCGTGAGTCGCGCGTCTGCTGGTTTGCATATTCTGACGCTTACAGCAGCGTCTATTCGGCAAATTTCCGTTAAATTCTTTACGTTTAATGACTTTTCCCCTGCGTCAGTAATATGCTGTTCCTATTTGACGTCATTCCTAGCAGTTATCCTATGTCTACAGCGGTTTTAAACTAGTTAATTACGGACACCCTGTCCTTTAAATGTTTTATTGATTTTTTCTAAATCTGGCTATCCGTAATTCTGCGCAACCAATAAATTCCATACGGAAATGTGCTTTAGTTGTCTGTTTAATTTTAAGTACAATACATATTAAATATCGCAGGAATCAATGTGGATATGACCTGAATAAAGCAGTTGCTCACAGAAAGAGACAAGAAGACTTAGTGAATATTTTGTTTCCTTTTACTTTGGTTTTACTTCTTATCTTCTTTGTACTGTACAGATTTCTTCTTAAAATGTGTAGCTTGTCTGGCCTCTTTATGCCATTCATCAGTTGCTTTATCTCCTACTGAGTTGCATGCATTACCGATGACATTTAGAGACGTTTCCATCAAGGCATCTCCTTCTTCATCTAAGCCGCCTACTGCGGTATGAATTATTGCAGTATATACAGAATTATAGAAATTGAAACACTCTTCATCATTGAAACTCCGGACAGAGACACGAACTCGGGACCATTGCCTTTCGCGGGAAAGTGGTCTACCATCTGAGCTACCCAAGCACGACTCACGCCCCGTCCCCAGAGCTTTACTTCTGCCAATACCTCGTCTCCTACCTTCCAAACTGTACAGAAGCTCTCCTGCGAACCTTGCAGAACTAGCACTCCTGTAAGAAAGGATATTGCAGAGACATGGCCTAGACACAGCCTCGGGGATGTTTCCAGAATGAGATTTTCACTCTGCAGCGGAGTGCGCTGATATGAAACTTCCTGACAGATTAAAACTGTGTGCCGGACCGAGACTCGAACTCGGGACCTTTGCCTTTCGCGAGCAAGTGCTCTAACGAGTCACGGTCCGGCACACAGTTTTAATCTGCCAGGAAGTTTTGTGGTGTCACCGCCAGACACCACACTTGCTAGGTGGTAGCCTTTAAATCGGCCGCGGTCCATTAGTATACGTCGGACCCGCGTGTCGCCACTGTCAGTAATTGCAGACCGAGCGCCACCACACGGCAGGTCTAGAGAGACGTACTAGCACTCGCCCCAGTTGTACAGCCGACTTTGCAAGGAACGGTTCACTGACAACTACGCTCTCATTTGCCGAGACGATAGTTAGCATAGCCTTCAGCTGCATTTGCTACGACCTAGCAAGGCGCCCTATTCAATTGATATTGAGATTCTATTAATGTATCATCAAGAGCGATGTTCTACATATGTGGATTAAAGTTAAGTATTCCAGAAGCTACGTACTTTTCTTTATAGCATTCATTACGTATCTTGTTTCAGACCTCACGCCAGTCTGCGTGAGTTTAAGCGCGTGCCTTTCGGCTTCCTCTCATTGTGTCTAGGCTGTCTTGCCTAGACACAACAAGTTTCATATTAGCGCACTCCGCTGCACAGTGAGTATCTCATTCTGGAAACATCCCCCACGCTGTGGCTAAGCCATGTCTCCGCAATGTCCTTTCTTTCAGGAGTGCTAGTTCTGCAAGGTTCCCAGGAGAGCTTCTGTAAAGTTTGGAAGGTAGGAGACGAGGTTCTGGCACAAGTAAAGCTGTGAGGACCGGGCGTGAGTCGTGCTTGGGTAACTCAGATGGTAGAGCAGTTGCCCACGAAAGCCAAAGGTCCCGAGTTCGAGTCTCGGTCCGGCACACAGTTTTAATCTACCAGGAAGTTTCATATCAGCGCACACTCCGCTGCAGAGTGAATATCTCATTCTGAAAACTCCTCATCATTCTTCAGTATTTCTGTAAAACACATCTTTCCACAAGGATTCTTTCGGACGATTCTCTTAAACTGCTATCTTCTTTTCATCAATAACACGAGAGCATGCTGACAAGTAATGTCTCCGAATTGTATATGTGAAAGCTCTTGAAGCTTTTTAAATAAAACAAACGTGATTAACATTTTACTTCTTTCTTATTCATATCTATACATTTATTTCTCAACATAGTCACGCTGGCTATGAAGAAATTTCTCCCAACGACAGACAACTTTATTGATACCAACACTGTGAAATGTTTTACTTTGTTGAAAGAGTCATAATCTCATCTCTACTTGCATCTCTTCATTAGTATTTAAGTGAGATCCTCGAAGGTATTCTTAAAGTTTTGAAAACAGACGAAATTCGCATGGGGCCAAGTCGGAACTATACGCTGGATGATGGATGACCGTAAAACCAAGGCGTCGGATTGTTGCAAGCATCACAGAGTTCGTGCGTGGTCTGGCATTGTCATGATGGAGACGCTGCTCCATACGTGGACGAGCTCTTCCAATTCCAAACTCAATAACAGCACAATGTTTCTCACCCACATACATAATTACGTTAAACACTCCCATTTTACATGCTATAATTCAAAGATCTCTAGCGGCAGAGGGTTTCAATTATGTACACACGAAGATTAAAAACGAGGGGATATCAATAGCACTTGTTTTATTTAAAAAGCTTTAAAAGTTTTCGCAAAAAGTTTGAAGGAATTGCCTTTCATTGCCCACTTGTAGATTCTGCTGCAGGGTACGCCTTACAGTCCAGTACCTGATTTCGATATCTCTGTCTGACCTTGATGTAATCCAGTTGGAGTCTACTCATATCTGTAGGCCTTTTCCTAGAATAACTCTTCTCATTGTTATTTTAAAAAATTTATAAACTATTAATAGTTGAAGCTTTATTGCAGAACTCAGTTTTTCTCCTTACCGAGCCCATTTGTTTCGCGACTCTGTTTTGTATTTCTTCCCTTAGCATAACGTTCCAATCACCAATGATTATTAGACCTTTAAATTCCTTTGTACACAGCATTACATTTTCTACGCTCCACGTCATAGAATATTACACTTTAATTGGCTTTTTATATTTCTCCTGGTCTTGTCTTAGCCCTTTGGCAGCCCCCCCCCCCCCCCCCCCACCCTTCTTCCTTTCCGGAGATTCCAATGACGGAATAATCCGGGAACTTTTACCTGTGAAGGAATCATTGTGGCAGTTAAATTGTAAGCTAAATGGAAAATGGATGCAAATTTTGTGTCTCTAATGCAGTGGTTTTCTTTTGTTTTTGCATGCTGTTACTGCTGGTCGTCGCTACTCATCAGTCCTTTATGATTGGTGTCTCAGGCGACAGTCATGCGTGTGACAGACTCCTCCACACTCTTTGACAAATACGTTTCCTCAACGAGGGTGACTCAAACGGAAAGAGTTCGGCCAACATTGCTGAAAATTTACACACTGGCTTGTATAGAACCGGGTTTGAGTACTAGTCAGAAACACTACCAAAAGGCCGCATGGAGCTCTCTATGGGAGTAATAGAGCATAGAGGTGGTCAAAATACAATGATCAGCCAAAACATTGTGACTACTGCCCACCACAACGTTGGATGCCATCTGGTGGCGTTGCTGGCTCGTGACGTGGTAACAAAAGTATGTAAGCGGAGCTGACAGAGGCAGGGTATCACGCTACCGAAGATATGGGCTCGAAATGGGGAAATCCACTGAGATAAGCTACTTTGACAAACGGCCGATTATTATTGAACACAGTTGGTCGAATGTTCACATGCTACTGCCGTGGACATCTAGCGAGAGAGGTAGGATAGCTGTTGAAACTATCACAAGGCGTTAAACGGTTACACGTTCACAACTCTTCACAGAACGTAGGGTTCGGAGGTCTGCCTGTTCTTTAAATTAGGCTAGATGGTGGTCTGTGGAAGCTCTACCGAAAGCACGCAATGCTGGTGCACGCACAAGTGTTTCGGAGCACACTGTTTGACGTACATTGTTGACGTACATTGTTGAATATGGAGCTCCGCAGTAGACCACTCCTATGTGTTCACACGTTGATCCAACAACATCGTCAGTTACGATGACAGTGGGCAACGGACCACAGGGATTCGACCGTCGATCAACGGCGACTTCAGATGTGCAGCCCGCCACGGACGCTGCCTGGTGGGATCAGTGTTATACTGTGGGAGACATTCTCCTGCGCTTGCGTGGAACCTGTGGTAGTAATCGAAGACACGATGACAGCTGCGAACCATCTCCAGCCCTTCATGCTTGATGTCTTCGCAGACGGCGATGTCATCTTTCAGCAGTACAGTTGTCCATATCTCGGAACCAGAAGCGTGCTACGGTGTTTTGAGGACCATTATAGCGGACTCACGTTGATGCCTGGGCGACAAGATTCGCCCTATGTAAATCCTATGAAGCCCATCTGGTCTGTTTTTTATGCGAATTACGTGACCTGTGCGTAGACATCTAATGGCAGGTATCTCCACAAACCTACCAACAAATTTTCGAATCCCTGATACACAGAATCAGTGGCGCGTTTCGTTTCAAAGACGGACAAACAAGCTATTAAACAGGTGGTCATAACGTTTTGGCTCATCAGTTTATATGTCTTGGTTTTCGACACAATACTGGTTCCGGAAACAGAGTAAGCATGCTTTCAATGGATAGTTAGCGGCTACCATCAAGAGTCTCGCAGTTCAGGATCTTCAGTATTTTTGTATCTCTCTTTTACGAATCAAATATACCTGTCATCCAGAATAAGATTTTCACTCTGCAGCGGAGTGTGCGCTGATATGAAACTTCCTGGCAGATTAAAACTGTGTGACGGACACAGGTTTAATCTGCCAGGAAGTTTCATATAAGCGCACATTCCGCTGCAGAGTGAAAATCTCATTCTGGAAACATCCCCCACGCTGTGGCTAAGCCATGTCTCTGCAATATCCTTTCTTTCAGGAGTGCTAGTTCTGCAGGGTTCGCAGGAGAGCTTCTGTAAAGTTTGGAAGCTAGGAGACGAGATACTGGCAGAAGTAAAGCTGTGAGGACGGGGCGTGAGTCGTGCACGGGTAGCTCAGTTGGTAGAGCACTTGCCCGCGAAAGGCAAAGATCCCGAGTTCGAGTCTCGGTCCGGCACACAGTTTTAATCTGCCAGGAAGTTTCATACCTGTCATCCTTCGTGCCGTCTTTTCTTGCATAAGTCCAGTGTTTCCTGTTAGCCCTGCTTGGTTTAGGTCTCACACATTCGAGCATGGGGTGCACAAGTGATTCTTGAAGTTTCTTATATATACTGCAAATTCCCAGTATCATGGTAATGAATCTAAGTTTTTCAATTGCCCGTGTAATCGTTTCTTTTGCAACGTTGCAGACTTATTTTCAAGTATTTGTTTAATCTGACTGATTCCACTTGTGAATCAGAGATGTTTTCTGTCACAAGGCACTATGCTTCATAATTTAGTAAAATGCAGCCTTACACATTGTGGATGATTTAATACAAATGTGCCAGTACTTTCAGCATTTTGAAATATTATCAAAGTCTGATTAGATATTTCCACAATTTTTCTGATAAAAGTTAACTGCAATGAGACACTTCTGTCTGAAGTTACTATTAATGTTGTCTGACAGAAAATAAGTATACAAAACGAGGAACAAAGCTCTCAGCACACTTCGTGAAAGCACGCCTGAAGTTGCTTCGAAGTAGAAGCCGACAACTGTATCTCAGACTATATGTAACGTCCTCTCTAACAAGAGACTCTGAAATCTGATTTTTCGTAGACCAAATAACTATACAAAATACGTCTATTATTTATATGGTTCAAATGACTCTGAGCACTGTGGGACTTGACTTCCGAGGTCATCAGTCCCCTCTAACTTAGAACTACTTAAATCTGACTAACCTAAGGACATCACACACATCCATGCCCAAGGCTGGATTCGAACCTGCGACCGTAGCGGTCGCGCGGTTCCAGACTGTAGTGCCTACAACCACTCGGCACCCCTGCCTGCTATTTGTATCTTCTTTTGGAATAATCAACTTGACAGATGCATTGTTCGTAGATCGCCTGTTGCAGGATGTTAATGACTGAAGTGATTGTTGTGCAGCCTTTACCACATGGGGGGGGGGGGGGGGGGGGGGGGACGGACAAAAATTTTAACACTCCGCGAGAAATGTATGCTTGAACATTAATACAGATTCTTGCCAAGCCTGCAGGTTGCGCTGTTGCATCTGACGGCGAACACCACCTATGCAATGTCCTCAGCACTTTGCAAGTGTCAGTCGTGGTCAGAATACTGTTTTGTGCCGTTTTGAGTGCATTATGTCGGGCGTAAGTGAATTCTAAAACGAGCAAATTGTTGGTGCTTCCGTGACGAAAGTACTTGGAATGTTTCAAGAGTTACTGCATCGAAGATTAATACCCCACAATGGTAAAACGAGAAAATAAAAATACACTAAATCACGACGTGGAAGAAACTGTGTGTTGAGTGAGCGTGACGGAAGGTCATTGAAGGGGACTGTGAAGAAAAATAGAGGACAAAAGCTGCAAAAATTACTGCAGAACTGAAAATCGCACTCGCGAACTCCACCAGCATCAAACCAATGCGAAGGGAACTCTATACGCAGGGAACTGCAGAGTGAACTGGAATTCCATAACCACTCATCGCCGAAATGCATATAGGCCTGCCCCTAACAGAGAAACGTGATGCCGAAGCCTTAAAATCTGAACCAAGGAGGTATTGGAGAATGTCTTTTGTTCGGAATATTCTTGTTTTCACACTGTTTCCAGCTTTCGACCGCGTTTACGTCGCCCCTTCCTTCCTTCTCTCTCTCACTCCCTCCACCTCTTCCCCTCTCTCTCTCTCTCTCTCTCTCTCTCTGTGTGTGTGTGTGTGTGTGTGTGTGTGTGTGTGTGTGTGCTGCATCTCGGCGAGAGCCTTCTTAGCATAATTGTGGGTGTCCGGTGACGATTTTGGTAGTCATATATCCATGAGCCCTTGGCTACTCTGCAAGGTCGCATTTCTGCCAATGATTATGCTGGCCACCAGCAATTAGATGTCAATACTACTGAGCCTGTCTGATCTACTTTGGAGAGAAGGGTGCATGACCACTATTCGCCTCCATCATTGTTACTTCAACTTAAAACGATTTTGCAGGAAGTTTCGTATAAAATCCGAGACGACTAGAAGTTGACTTGAATGCCTACAGTTTTCTTATATCGTATCAGGCCTGTTGATGTGTTTTTGGAAATTCCGTATTTCTGTAAAGTTACTCCTGATGTTTCCTTAAACTGGAAATACACTCGTTTTTATGACAGCACCTCCTCAAATCCTCATCCGACTACGAAGAGTTAAGTTCTCTGTTAAGTATTTAAATTTTGTAAGACGAATTCTGGGATGATTATATTGAAAGGGCTCGCCGGACTGGCTTCTCCATCCTCTATCACTCCGACCCCGTGTTCCGTCACTAACAGCCTCATCGTCGACGAGATGTTAAGGTCAGATATTATTTTTATAGTTTATTTGTTGAACTTTCAGCTGTAAAAGACCACGCGTTTCTGTGGCTCAGTATGATTAAATGCAAGAGAAAGAAAGGAGAAAACATTAGTTCCTAATGTGTACAGAACAGGACATACGTCCCTGTCCTTGTCAATCTCCCACTCTTTTTGTCCACTTCTTCTTCCTTCCTTCTCTCTCTGTCCATTACTTGCCCCCCACTCTCAATAACCATCTTCTCTTCCTACCTGGCTCTCCATTTCCTCCTGTCCCCTCTTTCTGCCCATCCCCTCCTTTCCACTCTCCATGTCCATTTCCTCCCACCCTTCTATAATTTCTTCCCCCCCCCCCCCCCCCCGCCAATCTCTGTGACCCTTATCTTGTTTATTCTTATAGCAAATTCAGAATCTGTACTAGGTTTCCAGTCATAAGCCGATAAGTCGGAAATTTCAGTTTTTTTTTTATGTGAGGACCGTCCAGAAATATTACTTTCCTGTTTCATGTTAAAACCTTGTGTGACCTGAAAAGAAAACAGCACTCTGTTGTCTATACAATTTAGGTTTAAAAATATACATAACGAGAAAGAATAGATATGGAAAAAGCAGTATGTCTAATTGTTCTAATTCCACGCTATCGTAGTTGATACTGTTTGCGAAACATTTCTGCAGCAGAGCGTTTTCTTTCTTGCAGTCAGTTGTGATAGAAACTTGAACTTGTACGTTGTTGTTTAATATGTATATGGTGTGTCTGAATGTTTATTAGAGCATCTTTTAAATTTGAATATACGTTGGTATGTTATATATATTGAAAAATATGAATCCTGTATCCATCCAAATATTTATTAGAGTAAGGTGGAAAAGTTTGAAGTAAATCGAGTAATTAATTTTTTAAATTTTTTGGCAATGATGTTTACATACACTGAGCAGCCAGGACATTATGACCATCGATCTACTATCGATATAAGCTCGTCCACACGACAGCAGCGTCACCTGGCGAGGAATGACTGCTAAGGCAGACACACGCACGGTGAATGTTGTATCATGTGCAGAAAGGGGAAGGCATGCGTCTCTGTGTCTGATCGAGGGCAGCTTGTGACGGCTCGGACACTCGGCACGAGATTTCGGAAACTGCATAACTTCTTGGGTGTTTGAGGAGTGCTGGGGTCAGTGTCTTCCACGAGTGGCAAAACCAAGGTGAAACCAATTCCAAACGTTCTGGAGTTGGGAGGCCACCATCATTAGAGGTCTGTGGTTGTAGACTGGGTAGACTGCTAAAACAGAACAGGTGGCGTAACTAGCATCGGACATTAATGCGCGACAGAATGCAAGTATGTGTGGACACACAGAGCACCGAACAGTCCTAACGATGGGCCTCAGCAGCCGACGACCGATGCATGTGGCAATGTTGACCATCGGCACTCGAAGTTGGCGCAGTGGCAGGGCGTTGCATCGTCTGATGAATCCCGGTACCTTCTTCATCACGCCGATGGGAAGGAGCGAATCTGTCGTCTTCCAGGGGAACAACTTCTTGAAATCTGCACGGTAGAACGGAGACAAGATGGCAGCGGGTCCATTACGTTCTGGGGAAAATTCACGTGGGCACCCATGGTCCTATGGAGCTCGTGCAAGGCACCATGACGGTCAAGGCATATCGTACACTGGTTGCAGACTATGTACACCCCTTCATGACTATCATGTTTCCCGAGGGAACTGGCACTTTTCAGCAAGAAAATGCGCCATGTCACAAGATTTGGAGTATGATGGAGTGGTTCGAGGAACACAGTGGCGTGTTCCAATTGATGTACTGGCCCACTGCACACCAGATCTTTACCCGGTCGGTCATATCTGGGATATGACTGAACGTGGCGTCAGACCTCATCGCGCCCCTTCCCGGAATTTAGAGGAATTTGGTGACCTGTGTGTGCAGATGTGGTGCCAACACCCTCGAGGGACCTACTAAGGCCTCATTGCGTCCATGCCACGACGCGTCGTGCTAAAGGTGCACACACCGGCTATTAGGTATTTGGTCATAATCTTCTGGCTGATCAGGCTATATATTTATGCATTATATATATTAAAATATATGGCCTGTACCTGTCTGAGTTTTCTTGGATTATCGTGTAAAATTTGAATTAAATCGGTCAAGAACGTTTTGGGATTTTTCATAACACGTATTCCCTTTATATATTACATGTTTATTTATGTATTAGGTATATAAAACCACGCATTTTAGCGAATGCACATTGTGCCAAAATCTGAAGTCACGGACATGTAAATTAATCTCCAGTTGCTATCTGCTGGAAAGAAGAGAAGCGAATCATAGTTGTATTTATACCACTCGACTTTTGTCATATAAATTGAATAGGCCTACACTAATTTTGCGCAGTTACTGTAAGTGAAGGTGTTGCTAGAAAGCTTATTACTGACGCACAAGAAGCAGCTTAAGAATCTTCTTTGCGTAATAACATACAGAGACGTCTTACAAAAATAAAATGAAGAGATGTTAGGAACTCTATGGCGCGCGATGTAAGTTGTTAGCAATTGAAAATATTTTATTTTTTTCTGGTAAACCGTTAGTAATCATCAATATTTGTTATAAAAGAAAGAGTAGGATGTGCGTGTCACTAAGACTCAGAAACGAGTCACGGTATGATCTAGGTATTCATGTGGTGTGGTAGCACTCTGTCCCCAATCTTAAGAAGGTCCCTGTTTTTATCTGAGAGGAGTTCAAAATTCAAATGGCTCTGAGCACTATGGGACTCAACTTCTGAGGTCATTAGTCCCCTAGAACTTAGAACTAGTTAAACCTAACTAACCTAAGGACATCACACACATCCATGCCCGAGGCAGGATTCGAACCTGCGACCGTAGCGGTCTCGCGGTTCCAGACTGCAGCGTCTAGAACCGCACGGCCACTTAGGCCGGCTGAAAGGAGTTCTTTTGAAGATATAAGGGCTGGGAAGTTTTGCCCTCTAGAAATTACTAGAACACTACAGAACATCCGAGAGTATTGGAGAACATTCCAGAAGATTCGAGAGCATTCCACAACGTGGAATATTCGGAAATACTCTGGAACATTTGGGAAGATTCCATAATGTGTTCGAGAACATACCGCAAATTCGAGATCATTGTGGAACATTCCAGAACAGTTCCGAATGTTTTGGAATGTTCTGGAACATTGTGTACCTTTCGAAGCCTTTTCAGTATGCTCTGTAATTCGCCATTCTGGGGGGAGGGGGGGGGGGCGGGGGTACCTAATGGTAGGAATTTTTTTATTAGTGACGAAGGGGCGAACCGAAAAAGTTGTGAAGTGTTAAAATTGAGTAAATTATTTAATGTATTTGTTAATTTGTTTGTATAAGCTAGAACTACAAAACGAAAGGTTTAGATATCAGTCCATACCTAAAGAAACTCTTCCGAGGAAAAGAATTATTCGTCAGAAAAACGCTGCAGGTAAAAGACAAAATGCCATCGGCTCGTAGAAAACACCTGAACAACGGGAGTTTCTTCTACACCAAGACTGTATGGCAGCTTCTACGACTAGGGCAAAATGAACTTTCGGGTACGGGGGAAGAACATGTAGTGGAAAGCTGTTACAGTCTGGTGATTAGAGGTCCTAAAAAGTCAGTTTAAACGTACATTATTGATTTCACTGACAATTTCGTTGATTTGATTAATAAACGCAATAGTATCTGAAAATTTCATTATGTTACTCCACGATAGGTTTTGGCCTTTATATTGAAGCCATTTTCTAGTGAACAATGAAAATTGAGCTGTGCTGTATGTAGCACCAGCAAAATCACATTTACACTTTCCATCAATATTTCAGCAAATATAACATCACAGAGGCCCACCGTTGTCGATTACCGCAACTACTCTCTCCCCTCACCTCTAATTCCCTCCGCCCCCCCCCCCCCCTCTCTCTCTCTCTCTCTCGTGTGTATGTGTGTGTGTGTGTGTGTGTGTGTGTGTGTGTGTGTGTTTGTGTGTGTGTGTCTGTGTGCATGCATGTGCGAGAGAGAGAGAGAGAGAGAGAGAGAGAGAGAGACTAGGTACTTCGATGATCTACTTCGCCGGCAGCCTCCTTACCGTGATTGAGAGTACTTCCGAAAACATTTCATAGGAGTCTCGAACCAGTCAGTCATTCAACGTAAGTGCTCCCACAGACTTTCGTCGTCCGAAGAGAAGTTTTATCTGTCTGTTTTGATGCAAGAAAACGAGTTACCACAGGAACTGCCACTTTACCTTTCTCTGGATTGAACTCTCACGAACCAAAAGCGCATTTCGTTTTCTTCAAACTAACAGAAGAGCCTTCCCATGTGTAAATAAACAATATTGATGAAACTTGGCATGTAAATAGAAGAGCAAGAATAATCCAAAATGTAATTTCTTGTTTTTGCCCAATTTCACTTTTGAGGGGTGAAACACACCCCGAAAGATAATTTGATAGATTAAGTTTGGAGAGAACATCTTCGAAACCGCGATATTTAAGAAAATTTGTTTCATACAAATTTTATTATTGTTATTACTGGATTAAACAATACAAAGATTAATTAATAAAACATCTTGTTGTATTCTTGTTGTCCTCCGCCAAGCCTCTTTATCCAGCGCAAGCGCATCCTCCTTGTCGATGCTGCGATGTCCCATAACTTCATTTATGTGGCCTGTGCAAGAACGTCGTGGTCTTCCGCGCTTACGTGTGCCGGGTTATTTCCATTCATAAACCTTCATTGGCTACCGATTATATGGCAATCTCATCATATGTCCGTACCATTTTAATAATTTCTTTCTATTCTGTGTATCACTGTAACACTTGCCTTCATTCTAGCTCTTACTTCATCATTAGTTCTCCTTTCGACTCATAATATTCTGGCACTCCTACGCAAATAATCCATTTCCACGGCTATTAGTCTTCTTTTTAGATTCGCATTTAAGATCCATAGTTCTGGTCCGTGGGATAGCACTGCTTCGAACATTATCTGACCTACTCTTTTCTTATTGTTGTTGGAAATATTCTTATTCCACCAAAAAAATTCATACGCCCTAACACTTTGCAAATAGTTCAAATGGCTCTGACCACTATGGGACTTAACATCTATGGTCATCAGTCCCCTAGAACTTAGAACTACTTAAACCTAACTAACCTAAGGACATCACACAACACCCAGTCATCACGAGGCAGAGAAAATCCCTGACCCTGCCGGGAATCGAACCCGGGAACCCGGGCGCGGGAAGCGAGAACGCTACCGCACGACCACGAGCTGCGGACTAACACTTTTCTGCTTTGATGTATTCTATATTTTACTTCTGTATGGCCCAATCCATTTTTATCAGTATGCGAGCCGAGATATTTAAATTTCCCTACCTGCCTCATAACTGTTTTGTCATTGACGTGTACTTCTAATTTAGCATCACTATTCACCACCAGATACTCTGTTTTTGTTAGACTCATTTGTAGTCCCCATCTTTTGCTTTCCTGATATAATCGTTGTATCATAATCTCAAGGAAATAATCATCTTATGCTATAATAGCTTGATCGTCAGCAAAACTTAATTAAAATATCTGTTCATCGTTGACAGTGATTGCCATTCCTCTGCAGCTGTTCTTCCAATTTCTAAGAGCCGCTTCTACATATAAATTTAACAAGATGGGTGACATACGACAACTCTGTCGCAAACCTTTAGTGACATTAATAGGTTGTGATAACTTTGAACTTCGTTTAATGTGTGCCACATTATCTCTGTACATTTCGATAATAATTTGTAAAAGGTGATCATCCATACCTGTATCTTTCATAGCTATCCACAGCTTAGATCTAGGGACTGTATCGTAAGCATCTGGTACATCTGCAAAGGCAATGTGTGTATAACTATGGGAAGGAGCTACTCATACAAATGTTGAAACGTAACTAACGTTCTTGAAAATTGTATAATCAACTTTTGTAATGAACTGAACTTTCCAAAATACCCCAAAATCATTGTTTGATTTTGAGAGATGAAAACATTTGTTTCATCATAAACTAGACAAGCCTACACAACACGTACATGCATGTATAACAAAAATGGTTTTTGAAATACCATTTTCGAAAAATAAGCTGTATCCGGTGTTAATCTTAGAAAGAAACGAATCAAATTTCTGACACATTTTGCATGTTTCCACTCGATAATATCATACGGACTAATTTTCTGGGCTAGGTCACCAGTTTCAAAATACTGATTGCACAAAAGCGAGCAGCAAGAATAATAAGTGGTGTTCACCCACTGACGATGAGTAAGTGCCTCCTGAAGGAGCTAAGCGTTTTAACTGCGCCGTCACAGCACATACATTCGTTAGTTAAATCCGTCATAAATAATTCACCACAGTTTGAGAAGAACAGTGGTGTCCTTACGAGCAACACAAGAAGAAAATATGACTTATTACTCATTATTGAAGCCGTCAAGGGCTAGGAAAAGAGTTAAATATGCAGCAATAAAGACTTTTGATAATTTGTCCAATAACATAAATTTCTGATACGAAACAAAGCAATTTTTAAGTCCAAGCGAAAATCATGTGCGTGGAAATCCCCTTTATTTCACTGACGAATTTCTACTTAAAAACTGGTAGCTAGTAAAAAGACTTGTTCGTAAGTGCAGTAGCATGAGTAGGCCTAAAACAACGTGTGTTCACTAATGTTAACACTAATCATGTATACATATACTGTCGCAGCAGTTGCTGACCAGCAGCGTGGTGTAGTGGTTATGATAATAAACTGTTACCTGGAGGGTTGTGAGTTCAGAACTCTCCTGGACTGTACAACTTTAATTTCTATTTTCGGTTCGAGTACATTCTAGAAGTATCCGCAAATGTCAAGCATCATTGTACTGGAATGTTCTGTATCTGTATATATATGCTGTGTGTGTTCTGGCCGGAGGCAGTTCACTCCGCGCTCTTGTAGTTGCAAGTGCTGAATAATCGTTCGTTTAGTGAAGTTAGTGCTCATCATTCATCTAATTACACCTTCTTCTACGTGACAGTATTCTAGTGAAGACGCTGGGTATTGAAACCTGTGATAGCGCACATTATCGACGACACAGTGGCTCCCATCAGGCCACGACAGAGCCGCCGTTTACATCTACATGTACATTTATACTCCGCAAGCCACCCAACGGTGTGTGGCGGAGGGCACTTTACGTGCCACTGTCATCACCTCCCTTTTCTGTTTCAGTCGCGTATGGTTCGCGGGAAGAACGACTGTCTGAAAGCCTCCGAGCGCGCTCGATTCTCTCAAATTTTACATTCGTGATCTCCTCGGGAGGTATAAGTAGAGGGAAGCAATATATTCGATACCTCATCCAGAAACGCACCCTCTCGAAACCTGGCGAGCAAGCTACACCGCGATGCAGAGCGCCTCTCTTGCAGAGTCTGCCACTTGCGTTTGCTAAACATCTCCGTAACGCTATCACGGATACCAAATAACCCTGTGACGAAACGCGCCGCACTTCTTTGTATCTTCTCTATCTCCTCCGTCAACCCGATCTGGTACGGATCCCACACTGATGAGCAATACTCAAGTGTACGTCGAACGAGTGTTTTGTAAGCCACCTCCTTTGTTTTACAGAAGTAACTGCTTTCAGTGTTTGTTCCGCTATCATATAATCATACAATAAAGGATCCTTCTTTTTATGTATCCGCAATACATTACATTTGTCTATGTTAAGGGTCAGTTGCCACTCCCTGCACCAAGTGCCTATCCGCTGCAGATCTTCCTGCATTTCGCTACAATTTTCTAATGCTGCAACTTCTCTGTATACTACAGCATCATCCGCGAAAAGCCGCGGAACTTCCGACACTATCTACTAGGTCATTTATATATATTGTGAAAAGCAATGGTCCCATAACACTCCCCTGTGGCACGCCAGAGGTTCCTTTAACGTCTGTGGACGTCTCTCCATTGATAACAACATGCTGTGTTCTGTTTGCTAAGAACTCTTCAATCCAGCCACACAGCTGGTCTGATATTCTGTAGGCTCTACTTTGTTTATCAGGCGACAGTGCGGAACTGTATCGAACGCCTTCCGGAAGTCAATGAAAATAGCATCTACCTGAGGGCCTGTATCTAATATTTTCTGGGTCTCATGAACAAATACGTGGGGAAAAACTAGAGTTCGAGCCGCATTCAACAGATCATGATCTACCGGAGACAGAAAGAGAAGAGGACGCTACGATGACAGGAACGGTGTGCTACCACACGAGATATCCTTCCGGGTTCTCCGGTGACGATGGCCAAGATCCAAACAAGTGGCTGAAGCTATATGAGCGTATAGCCAAATTTAACAAATGGGATTACACCGTGTGTTTGGCTAACGTATTTTTCTACTTGGAGGGCACTGCCAAGCAATGGTATTTGAACAACGAGGAGAATTTCACTTGTTGGGAAGTATTCCAACCGTAACTGTGCAAGTGTTTCGGCGACACACAACGACAGAAGTGCAAGGCTGAAGATAAATTAAATTGCAGGGCCCAGTGTCCAAGAGAAACTACAGCAATATACATTGATGACGTCTTGGAGCTGAGTAAAATAGTTGATCCTAGAATGAAGGAGGAAGATAAGAATAAGGTCGCACATCTTATGATGGGTGTTGCTGAGGACATGTTTCAAATCATACTCATAAAGGAGGTTTCGACAGCAGACTACTTCATAAAATGTTGCCAGCATATCGAAACAATACATAAAAAAATAATTACACACAAGAAGTTTGAACGGCTTCCAAAAGTCGTATCGATGTCTGTGATGGAGGAAGAAACTTATTTCACAAGTGTTTTCCGTCACATAGTGAGAGAGGAAGGTCAGAAGGCACTTGGATTGCACGGCGAGCAAAAAACCGAGACTCTTCAAGAGGTCATAATGGAGTAAATAGAACAGACATTGAACCAAACCTCTCGTCCTTCATTTCCCTTTAAAATGGTAAAAAGGTCGAGACCCAGGCGAAGTTAGGTTCCTAAAATGACACATGAGGAACCTGTATGAGTACCAAAGATAACCAACCCAAGATAACCAACCAGTGTGTTTACACTGCGAACGACCGGGACATGTGGTGCGAGAAAGGCGGCGGATATTTGATGACGCCCGCGCCAGAAGATAGCAGACCGTTTTTAGCCGACCACAACTCCGGGCGACGAAGATGAACAAGAAGATGTGAGTGCAGGACGACATAGCCACAAGCTAGCCGCTGGAGAGGACGCTCCCCAACACACCGAGTGAGGTCTCCACCGCCGTTTAGAAACTCCAGCCGATCATGTAGCCACCGCAGCCTGGAAAAAAAGGGTGTGACCTTTCTAGGATGTGAGGACGCCGGAGAGAAAAATCATCCACCGTCGATCACTACATAAATGATAGAAAACTACATCGATATCCTCATGGATGGCCGACCAACCCAAGCTCTTGTGGACTTTGGAGCATCGTATTCAGTCATTTTGGAGCAGTACCGTCCCCAGTTGTAGAAACAGTATTCGTCGACAGCAAAACATCTGTGCCGAAGGTGGCTAATGGGAAATGTGTAAAACCTACAGGAAGATATACCATTCGTGTGGGTATAAGTGGCCATACACAGCCCTTAGAATTCATCGTCTTACAAGAGAGTAGTCATGAGGTCATTCTCGGATGGGACTTCTTGACAGCTTCTCAAGCAATTATAGATTGTGGTCGCTCGAAGATTATGCTAGACGAGATGAGATACTGTGGACAGGAAGATGCGCATCCGAATGTGTGGAGACTATGTACGCTGGATGAAGTTATCATTCCGGCAGTCAGCGCTAGAAAGGTAAATGTCACGTGTCATGCCATGCATCAACCCATGTATACTGCAGTGGACTCTAAGAGAAGCATACCACTGAAGAAGAACTTGGTCATCCCAGCCTCTGTCGTCTCGTTTAAGAACGGATTCGGTGAATTGTGGATAGTTAACTGACGCCGAGAACCGCAGATCCTTCCAAGACGCATGTTCGTAGCAAATGCTGAGCCGTTAATTGAAGAACAGCTGAACGACATAGAAACCTCCCATGCCGAGTCTGTGGGCGAAATTACCGCTACCACTACGAGACAAGATCTTCTAGCTCCACTATCACCAGATCTCACTAAGGAACAACAGGAGAAACTATTTGCTATTCTTCAAGAGTTCTCTTAATGCTTCAATCCACAGGTGGAGAGCCAATTAGACAAATCGACGGTGAAGCACCGGATTAGCGCTGGAGACCATCAACCAATAAGCCAGAGAGCATACCATGTGTCAGCAACGGAACGTCGAATAATTCGCGACGAGGTAGAGAAAATGATGAACAATGACATTATTCAGCCCTCGCAGAGCCCATGAACGTCACCAGTGGTCCTTGTCCGGAATAAGGATGGCAGTTGGCGCTTTTGCGTTGATTACAGGAAGCTTAATAAGATAACTAAAAAGTACGTATACCCTCTTCCACGAATTGACCATACACTAGGTTATATGAAGGGGGCTAAGTTTTTCTCAACCATGGGTATGTAATCAGGACACGGGCAAATCGAAGTAGATGAGGCTGATCGTGAGAAAACAGCATTCATCAGCCCTGTGGGCCTGTATGAGTTTAAGGAAATGCCGTTTGGTTTGTGTAATGCACCAGCAACTTTTGAACGGATGATGGATAATCTTCTACATCACCTGAAGTTTACGATGTGTCTTTGTTATTTAGATCACATTATAGTGTTCTCAGAGACATTCGATGAAACTATAAAAAGACTGAGGGCCGTTATTAAGTGTCTCCAACAAAGCGGACTGAAACTTAATCGAAGAAAGTGTGTCTTTGAAGAAAAAGAAATCAAAGTACTAGGGCACCTAATGTCAAACGAAGGTGTGCGGCCAGACACAGAAAAGGTGAGATCTATAACGGAACATATTCCTAAAACTATTAGAAATGTGAGAAGCTTCCTCGGTCTATGTTCTTATTACCGTCGTTTTATTAAAGAGATTTGTATCAATGCCAGGCCACTCCAAGAGTTGTTAAAAGCTGATGCTAAAATTATCTGGGGTGGTGTTCAACAGCATTCTTTCGATGTGCTGCAAAAAGCTCTGACAAATGACCCTGTTCTTGGTCTGCATGATGAGAGAGCACCTACAGAACTACACACAGATGCCAGCGGTTATATGATCGGTGCTTTTCTGGCGCAAATTTCGGATCGAAAACAGAAGGCTATAGCCCATGCTTCTAGGGCACTTACAAAAGCGGAGAGAAATCACTCAACTAAAGAAATAGAATGTCTTTCTGTGATCTGGGCAATGTGGAAATTTGGACAATATCTTTATGGAAGACCATTCACAGTTGTTACAGACCATGATTAACTTTGTTGGCTGACATGTCTTAAGGATCCAACAGGACGGCTCGCCAGGTGGGCACTACGTCTTCAAGAGTATGAAATTACCTTAGTGTACAAAAGAGGATGAAAACACCAAGACGCCGACTGTCTCTCAAGAAAACCTGTGCAAGACCATCAAGACTGATGAAGATAGTGACTGCCTCACTACTCTCCAGGATCTCTCTGCTGAGCATAAGAAGGACGCCAAAATATCTCAAATTGTACTTGCCTTAAATCGGTCAGAGGATGTGAAAGGACAATTTAAGGTAGTTAATGGATTACTTTGCAAGAGAAACTTTGATCCGTTTGGAAAGAGGTGGCTACCAATGATTCCTAAACACATGCGTTTAGATGTTCTACAGAAATTCCATGACACACCTGAGGCCGGACATTTAGGATTTATTAAGACATACGATAAAATCCGCAAGAGATTTTTCTGGCCAGGATTTATTTAGGAGTGTCCGTCACTATGTGTCGCACTGTCGAGTGTGCCAGAGGAGAAAGGCAGTTCCTCAGAAACCACCTGGTCGACCCATACAAATTCCATCAGCCGAAACGCCTTTGCAGCGTGTTGGGATTGACATCCTCGGACGATTTCCATCGTCTGATAGTGGCAATAGATGGAGTATTGTTTGCACTGATTATCAGACACGTTATGCCATTACAAAAGCAGTGAAAACAGCCGAAGCATTCGGGTTAGCCAAATTCATCGTCGAAGACATTGTATTAAAACGTGGTGCCCCAAGGTCGTTAATTACGGATCGAGGGAAAGTTTTTCAATCGAATCTTGTGACAGAGATAAAACGTCGGTGCAATATTTCTCATCACATGACGACTGCCTACCATCCGAAAACTAACGGGCTTACTGAACGCCTTAGTAAGACCTTGGCCGACATGCTATCAATGTTCGTCAATGTTGAGCAGAGCAACTGGGATCAGGTGCTACCTTCCGTGACGTTTGCCTACGACACCGCCAAACGAGACACGACGCGATTTACGCCCTTTTTCCTGGTGTATGGGTGTGAGGGGACTACGTCGATGGACACTGTGTTTCCCTTACAACCTGATGACGTGGACGACAACTACGTCGTTCAGGTATTAACCAGAGCTGAGGAAGCTCGGCAGTTAGTTCAACTCCTCACGCTGCATGTTCAAAGAAAACGATCGCTGAAGATATGCCGCGAGCCACCGCCCAGTTGTTTACCAGCCTGGTGACCCCGTCTGCATCTTCACTCCTGTTAGGAAGATCGGTCTCTCTGAGAAGCTCCTCCGGCGCTACTTTGGAACTTTTAAGGTTGTAAGAAGTTTTCTGATGTTACTTATGAAGTTGAAGATTTCGACCCCGACACAACACGACGAAAGGTCAGAGATACGTTCCTCGTCCTTCGAATGAAGCCCTACAAGGTTCCTGCAACCCAGGGTAAATTCGAAGCTCCAGCGACAGGCAAAAAGCGGAAAGCTGATGAAGAGCGAAGCGGCAAAAGAAATACTAAGAAAATCACCGCCAGGGCGAGCATCAGTCATCCGGAGTCGGAGTATGCAGGACCGATGATTCGTTCCCGGACTAGGAGGACGTAACACCGGGACGCTGTTCGCTTAACGAGGGAGCAATGTCGCAGCAGAAGCTGAGTAGCACCGTGGTGTAGTGGTTGTGATACTAAACTGTTGTAAGGAAGGTCGTGAGTTCAACACTCACCTGGCCTCTACAATTTTAATTTCTATAGTCGGTTCGAATGCATTCTAGAAGTATCCACAAATGTCAAGCTTCATTGTACTGGAATGTTCTGTAGCTGTATATATCCTGTATGCCTTCTGGTCGGAGGCAGTTCGCTCCGCAGTCTTGTACGTGCAAGTCCTGAACAAACCTTCGTTAAGCGAATTTAGTGTTCGTCATCCATATAACTACATCGTCTTCTACGTGACAATGTTTTAAACTGACCCGTCGACACTTCCACTGGGTGAACAAGCTCCTTGCTTATCGTACGACGCTAAGAACGGTTCTTTCACATTGACCACCCGAAGATTCTAACAATAAAGCGGATTTTTCTCGCGCAGTGGGAAAGAAAACTTTTGCAAATATGTTTTGACTGGTCAGGCGTTACTTTATCGGATTTACTTTCCATCAAAAGAACATTTGGAGCTTCTTAAACGTATTTTCGATTTCTCGGTCCAGACTCTCCATCAGTTTCTTTTAAATCTATCAAAGATATCAGTGTGGAAAAACTGTTCTGGGCATCGTTCTGGGCGTCGTACCTGAGAACATGGAACTTCGTTATCCTGTGATCCCAAAAGACTGGATGAAACAGGTACAACTGCTGTACACATACAGCTTTCTACGTTGGAAGGACTTTGGGAGAAGCTGTGAGAGGCGGTTACTATTCCTCAGTGTCCACAAAAGGCTCGAGTCTGCGCTGCTAGAAACCAAGTTTCCTGAAGGACAATACAGAAGGCACGTAATGTGCCTAGAATGTGTCATAGCTCAGCCGGGTGGTGGAAAAAACCGCTACGATTCCACTGTAGAACAGTATTGTCGATGTACTGCAGGCCGTGAAGGATCATGGCACAGGTTATGCCTCAGGGATACCTGCTGCCAGTTGCTGAGCGGTTATGACGTGAATATTCATAGGTGGTGGGTTCTGTTGTGTGGTGCGAATTGGGTCTCAGGGGCCACTGGAATCTCTGCCTCGGTCACAGGAATGTAACTGGAGAAATGTGGTGGCATGGGGGACCTGAATGGACTTCTTCTTGGAGGATTTTTTGCTGTCTTTCCTCTCCTTGTATTATTTTGATGACTGCCTGGGCTTCACTGAATAAATTTCAGTTAAAGAGGTTGAGCACAAAGCCATGCAAGGAGCAGCCAGTGGCTCCCCCAGCCATTGGCTGATGTCGGGTTGTAGACTGGTGGAAACCTTGGGAGGAAGTGTCCTGAGGGACCCCGTCGTGATGGAAGAAACTAGAGGAAGGTGACTTGTCTCTGGAGGTGGAGACCAATGTCCTTGATGGGTGGGAAGCTATTGATACCAAAGTATGTGTGGGGGAAGCAGGAAAAGGGGAGCCCCCAACCTTCATAGTGACATGCGTGGCTGAGTGGCCCTGAGTGCCCATTGTAGGAGGTGTAACAAGCGGGAGTACCTTCGTCAAAGAGGTCGACGTCGTCGTAGCTGTAGCATATGAAATTTGATGACACGCTGGATGCATCTGCTCTTACTTCTTCTCGGCTTCTTGGTTATTAGTTTTTCCAGGGTCTTGTACTCTTGACCTTTCCTTTCTCTCTGGAAAACAGCGCAATTTGATGAGCGAGGAGAATAGTGCTTTCCACAGTTGACACAGATGGGAGGAGATGCACAGAGAGCATTCACATGGAGCACTCGTTCCCAACTGTACAAATTCGGCTATCATTGCAATTCGAAGACATGTGCCCAAATTTCGAGCACCTGAAGCACTACATAGTTGCGGGGAGTGGTGGGGGGGGGGGGGACGCATCATACAGTTTCACATCGCATCTGTGTATCATCACTTTGATGCTTCAGGCAGCTAATCACCCTCAAAGGCCAAGATGAAGGCACCAGTAGCAACCACAACCATACTGTCCCTTGGCCCCCTATGTACATGACACTGTATGTCCAGATGTCCAGTAGCTCCAAGTTGGCGCATAGCTGATCATCAGATATTAAGAGCAGGTCTCTGCAGAAAATGATGCCCTGAACTAAATTTAGAGTTTTATGGAGAGTGACAGTTACTGGTATATCACCAGCTTGTTACAAACTAACAGTGTCCGTGACTGGGCAGGAGACGCCGTTTTGATCAGAAATGACCTCTTTTCATTTTGGAGGTGGCTGCCACTTCTCTAAGCTTGTAATCTAATTTTTCCACAAAGTACAATGGCTTTGTGGCCAAGAAGGAATCACCATGATTCCTTGTAGAAACGAAGTATTGGGGGAGTTGCTCTGCTTGCTGCTTAGCCCTACATTCAACTGCACAGCCAGGGATGGAAATATTTTAGGGTAATATCTGTGTGTATTGGAAGAGAAGTGTTGTATCATAAAGACTGCTTTGGCTATATGGCCACCAGTGGGATCCACCATGATGCCAACCACTCGGAATATTGGCTCTGCCAAAGGGCGCCACCCAGCCTCAGCAACAGCTGACTAGCCAGTAATCCATTGCTCGGAGTCACTGTGCCGTAGCCATAATGAGCGCATTTGGTATTTTCAGTTCAGTACCAAAAACGCGATTCCTGTTTGATCAGGGGGCTCCACTGTTTAGGTACTTGGAGACACTCCTGCAACAAAATGGCTACTGTGCTCCGTTTTGGTCGTCCTACTGTATTAAAGGGAAGGTTGCACAAATGGGAAGGTGCAAATGTGGACCACACACCACACTGGGTGACCTGCTCTGTGCAGTCTGTACTTCCGGAGAATTTTGAAAATTGGCGGCAAGTCAAACCCAACAATGGGAACCATGTTTTTATTTAATGGAAAGCTTTAGAATGTGTCGGAAGTGGAAATTTGGGACCCAGTCATAAACCAGTTACAAGCTGTGTGGGCACCAAGAAACCATCCCATGGAGAGGCAGAGGGAGAAGGGATAGTGGCATTATAAGCATACAGCACGGAATGGAAGTTTGCTGCAAGAGCTGGAGTCCCATGAAAGCCAAAAGAGTTGTGAGCCTTGTGGAGGGCGTGAGGTTGTGATACATGCTCTTTTAGGAAAATTCTGGACAGAAAATAAGTCTCTCAAAATACGACACACATTCATTTAAAATACAGTAACACATACAACATACTTCACACTATTCACGTACAGATAGAGTGCATTAGGTTAACTGTTGACTTTGGTGGCAAGCATGTTATCCCATCAAAATCTTGAAATAAATCAGCCAAATTATGGGAACAGTACGACAGGATAAACACTAGGCAAGAGAAAAATACAGCACTATAATAATTTGGTGCCTTTACTACATTGCAAATAAGTGTATGCTTTTAATTGTTCATGTATCTTTCTCAATTTTTACAGGCGAATTCGTTTGTAACTTATTTTGGACTAAAACTCGACTGGAAATTGAAGTGTAAACTCACCATCCAACAGAAATCAAAAATAGATTAAAACCATTAACAGGCCAAATTTGAGGATTATACACCACCAAAATTCTGTAAGTCCTTCCAAATCCTTGAACACCATCCACTCCAGCTCACTTTCCGTGACTGTTTACCTGCCCCCGAATGGATACACTCTATCTCATGAAATCCCTCCCCTCTCCAACTAAACAGCTCTGGATCCCCCTGCACTATTACTCAAACTAGATTCCAATGACCCAGTTGTCTCTCTTCTAATCACCAAAGCTGATTTGCTGGCTGCCGCGTCTTCACAAACACATCCTTCTGTCCCTAGATCTACACACACTTCACATACTATCCCAAACGAACTTCGACCAGCTTTCTCCTTCAGGCAATGAGATCCTAGCAACTATAAACCCTTCCCCACCTATCCCACCCCACATTAGGGGTCCTGTCTCCTTTATCTCTTCAGCCATCGTCATCCCTTTCCGCTTGTAACCTCCTCACATACCACACTACCACTTACCCTCTCTGTCCCGCTGTATGGATTCCCGCAATCCACCTCAAAATCCACCTTACCGTTTGAAAACATGTACCGTCAAGCGCAATGTTCACCAATTATGGATTAAAGTTAAGTATTCCAGTAGCTCCGTACTTTTTTTACTAGTCTCACCTCCTTTAACTGTTCCAGACCTCACGCCAGCCTGCGTGAGCTTAAACGCGTGCCTTTCGGCTGCCTCATAGTGGCTTGGTTGTCTTGCCAAGCCACAACATGGCGAACAACATTTGACAAGTTCAAGCTACCCAGGCTTACAGTTATTCCACAGCTAAAGTAGTTGGGACCATATTTTTACTTTAAGCAGGCCAATTTACTGCATTCGCCTTTAAATAATATTAACTTGGCGTACATTTGTCTGATTGATTTCCGCTGTCTACCATTGATTTAGTTTTTTTTACACGTTTCAGTAGCATCCACCTAACTAACGTGTCAATGTGTCAGCACTCGCCCCAGTTGTACAGCCGACTTTGCTAGCGATGGTTCACTGACAAATTACGTTCTCATTTGCCGAGACGATAGTTAGCATAGCCTCCAGCTACGTCATTTGCTACGACCTAGCAAGGCGCCATTACCAGTTACTATTGATGCTGTAAAACATGTACCGTCAAGCGCAATGTTCACCAATTATGGATTAAAGTTAAGTATTCCAGCAGCTCCGTACTTTTTTAACTAGTCTCACCTCCTTTAACTGTTCCAGACCTCACGCCAACCTGCGTGAGCTTAAACGCGTGCCGTTCGGCTTCCTTATAGTGGCTTGGCTGTCTTGCCAAGCCACAACATGGCGAACAACATTTGACAAGTTCAAGTTACCCAGGCTTACAGTTATTCCACAGCAAAAGTAGTTGGGACCATATTTTTACTTTAAGCAGGCCAATTTACTGCATTCGCCTTCAAATAATATTAACTTGGCGTACATTTGTCTGATTGATTTCCGCTGTCTACCATTGATTTAGTTTTTTTTACAAGCTTCAGTAGCATCCACCTAACTAACGTATTCATTGTATTAGCGTTACAAAATGTGTCGGGCAATTTTGTTTATTGCTGACACACGGAACTATTAATACATAGACAGCCTCTCTATGTTGCTTGCTTTCCTGTTCTATAACCGTGGTACGATCATCCAGTAACAGAACAAAAATGTAATGACAAATTTAGAAGGACATAGTTTCACGTATTCCAGAGCAACGCTCAAACGAAACCGCGACGACAATGTCTGTGAACGAGTTGTATACGTTATGATAGAATCCCATGTTGTGACACGTAATTCGACGCCTACTTTCAGAACTCCTCTAAAAATTATCTAGCGGGGAGAAAAGAGGCAAGGTCCCGAGTTCGAGTCTAGGTCGGGCACACAGTTTTAATCTGCCAGGAAGTTTCAAGAGGCAAACCTTCATTAATAACTGTACACCTGCAACAGGAGCATGAAACTTCAGATATGATTTTCATGTAGAACCATCAAAGTGTGGCCAGAACGATGAATCTTTGCATCTGCTACGAACTATGGGCCGACTGCTTAAATTTGTGCATTCTCGTGATTAAAAACTGAAATAGCCACGCCTGAATCCCTTCCCTACACCGAATACAAGTCGTTTCTCCCAAAAGTATCCTCTCCTTCAGGACAGCAAGTAATGTATGCAAAAGAGACTATGCGAACTCTGTAAAGTAGCATAGAGGTATTGGCAGAAGTGAGGTTATAAGGGAGACTCATGAGTTTTGCCCGCGTAGTTCAATCGGTTGAGCATTAGCTGAGAATTTGTAAAGGTAAGGTAAACCATTTGTAAAGGTAAGATTCCAGGTGCTCGTTCCTAAATACCAGTTTAATCTGACTCAGTTTCTGATAGTGTGTATTTCATCGCATTCAGCCGGTGTCCTCACTTTAAGCGGAATTGTTTCAGTAAATGCGTCTTCGGACTTCTAACTGGTTTGCTGCGACCCGGTACGAATTTCTCTCTTGTACCAATCCATGTCAGAGCAGCATTCGCACTCTAAGTCCGCAATTTTTATTTGATTATCACGATCGTAATGTTTTTTTGTATAAAATTACCAGTTACGACTATTCAGTGGCCGTCTTCAGAACTTACAATAAAAGTGAAAGAAAGTTAATAGCTATTACGTCAAGAGAGTGTAAACATACCACAGCCATTATAACAAAAGCACAATATACTTTTCATTCTGACGCTCTGCTAGAAGTCATAAGATGTAAAAATAACACTAGTCAAAGCTGCCATGCGTGCTTCAACAAGTTACATGCAAGATGCAAAACTGTCCTGGAAATCATTAATGCACGCATAACCTGCAGATAATCATACAAAGTAATTAGAAGGAAGCTTATTTAAAAGCATAGAACTTCAAAATTTTTTCACTTGTTTACAAGACAGCAAGATTCGAAACAGAAGTTTAGCCATATGGAAAATGTATTCGTTTTGTGACAACTTGCGCATCCTGTAAATAACTGGTTGAAGTATACACAGCAGTTTTGACTCGCGTTATTTTTTCATTTTATGACCTGGTGCAGTGCAGCAGACAGAGGTATATCGTGTTTTTATTTTAACTACAGTAATTTGTTTTTGATCTATTAATGCATTAGCTGGAAATTTAGTTTCTTATGTTTTTGTTGTAGATTCTGAATATAGTTATTGCTTAGGATGAACCGGTAGTTTCATTAAAAAACCGAGCAATCAAGACAATGAAATAAATTGTGTACATCGTTATCACTCTTGTCGCCTTATGTCAAATTCTGTTCAAGTCCTCAATTATTTACTGGATATATCTCCATCTCACGATTCCTCTACAGTTTTGTTCTCTATAGCTCCATCTAGTACTATGGAAGCTATTCCCTGCTGTCTTAATCGAGGTCTTTCTATCCTGTCCCTTCTTGCTGTCAGCGCTTTAAGTTACTTTCTTCGTCGATTCTGCGGAGAACCTCCTCATACCTTTTCTTATCATTTCACGTAACTTTGAACATACTAATGTAGCGACACAACAAGGACACTTCGATTTCCCAGAGTCCGTGATTCACATCCGAACAATACTGTGCTCCAGACTTATATTTTTAGATATCTCTTCCTCAAATTAAGGCCTATGTTTGATACCAGTAGAGTTCTGTTGGTCACGTTGTAACCTCCCTCTTACTAATCGGCCTATCCTGCTTGTGATATAAAATATGAACGTGGATCGCGTGTATGCCTAATGGATTTTTTTCTAATTGAATAAGGCTATCTTTCCCGAAGATGTGATACCGATAAGTAGGAGTAAAGTGTACAACCGACCCTTATGATGGAAAGTCTACTAAAAATAAAAGTAATTAAACCGAACAGGACTATAATTTGGAAAATGAAAGTTACTTTGTGCATTCACTCTCGACCAACACTGGACAGAAAGTGGTACCAGTGATCATGAATCCAAAAGTTACACTAATGAACGAAAAGGAAGTAAGTAACGGTTGCCAGCCCACTAGGGCAATTTACATCCAAAAACATGTACAAGATGATGGGAAACAGAAACATGTGTTATTAAACACCGACGTTTCAACGAAAGATCGCCCCTTTTTTTTGACACTAATTTTAAGTGAGTATGTAATGATAAAGAAAACTGAGAAGTCACTCTTACGTTATGTTTGACATTAAATTTTGAAAAAAGCAATCGAGTAATGATTTGAAAATATACAATTAAACTGTGTGTTAGTACTGAACTTCGTTACGTGAACAATGACTTTCAGTGACATCAGCATAAAGTCACCAGAGAAATTTAGAAAAAAGCAAGCACTTTTTACTCTGCCATTACTTATTTTGCAAATGGGATTTCATATTATTGTCTGAACAACTGAGCCTTTTTTACTGACTTGAACAGAATTAAATACTAGAATACGTACCAAACCAAACAGCCATGTCCTCCAAGCTATATGTAAAATAAATAAAACTTCCGCACTCTTAAATTGTGCATTTATTTAGATTTGGATTTTTTCCAGTAATTGATTCTCGAACTTGAAAAATGAAATTGCTTTACTTTAGCCATATTCTGAAGCCTGTGTTGTAAAACAGTTAATTGAAAGTAGACCGAGGCTAAAATTCTTAAAAGAGAAAATATTCATTAATAAACTGGCTGTAACTATTCAATTTCTTTCTTATGACACTCAGTGAGCATATTAAGAAAAACAGGTACAAGGGTCCTGCTTGGTAACAATGTCTGCGGCAATGAGGACACAAACGCCCTCAGTTTAACTGATTATTATTTAAATAAATTTTATCAGTCAAATCACATTCAGTAGTGCTGCTGGGTTAGCCGTTAATATTTTCTATCAATGAAGAGTCTTACTTCAGTGCTGTGCATCGACGAAACTCGGAGCCGACGACGAAACTGTGTTGCTGGAACTGCTGCTGTAGTTGAAGACGGTAGCATATTGTGGAGCCACGGCTAATTATGGGAACGGGCAATCGTAATTAATAGAGCCTCTTCCGGCCGTCTACTGTCCGTACTCCTGTTCAAGACATCTAGCCAGCGCGCGTACATGATGCTGCCGAAAATTGTACTCTCTACTGCGAGAGCGTTAACCCACACTTCCGCACACTACAAGCCCTGGAACCCGTCTCTCGCTCTCTCCTCGCTCTCTGCTAACAACCCCATACCCAAAGATGTTACAACGCACAAGCACTGCTATTATCGTTGCTAGTCGATGCAAATAACAATTCCTTTGGCTTTTTCCCAGAGTTTATAAGTTCCACAGTAAAACACAAATAAATACAATGAAACGTCAACAGACTTCTACCTAAATGTACACATACAGTGAAGAAATGTCCTTACGTATTAAAATAAAGCATTTAAATTATAAATATTTACATAAAATTAAAGAAAACATTATAAATCGGTAGCAGGTGCCATGCATCCTGCATTTTCGGCCTTTGCCTGTGCTGGTCTTCTTTTTGTGTCCTCCTTGCTTCATCCACCATGTGTTAGTTCATTTCTTCCGACAGAGCAGAACATAACTTCGTCTCCTATGTGGTCACGAAGTGTGGACCTGATTGAACGTATGCCTACGAGAGAGGAAGCTGTCATCAAGGCTAAGCGTGAGCCAGCACCATATTGAATTCCAGCATTATCGATGGAGGGCGCCACGAACTTGTAAGTCATTTGATCACGTAGTGTACACGGGCTGCTCCCAACACAGGGTCCCGCTCGCCACATTCCTCGTGTCCTTGCCAACTCAAGACTCCTTCGCTGACCGAGCCGCCTCACGGAGCCTATCGCACCGCAAGCCTCCCTCACAAAGAGATTCTATACAACTAGCGATTACACCAGAGAGGCACAAATTCGAAAAATATGAAACTTTGCGGAAAGTTTCGACGCACCGCACAATCCCATTGAACGCGATCACACCCCTTTGGAGCGCAGTGCAACGGCATCTCTAGCTGTGGTATACAGGATGGGATCACTAAGGATCGTTCAGAATCATTAAACGAAATTTAAGGGTGTTCAGAAGCGGCAGAGGAAAAGTTTACTTTTTCAACCCTGGAATGCTACATTAGTATGTGGGTGAATAAAGGGCAAAGAGTTCCTGAAACAACCCCTATTTCGGTAACACTCATGAACTTTGTTGAGCACGTTAGCAATGTACCTTCAGAAATTTCACCGGTTCAGCCTGGTGGCTGCTCTACGCCTGACGCACCTAAACGCTCTCGAAGAAGTTGCCTAAGACTTAGGCACCAGAGACTTAGCAAAAATGTGTGGGTGGCACCGAGGGTGTTGCAGAACTAGGCGGTCTCAGGATGACCTTTTCTCGTTTTACTCACGTCCATGCTAATGTTACAATCCTGTGTGATCACGCCACAGGATGGTTGAAAAAGCGTAAGCTGCATGCTGCTTCCGATCACGTTAAAATTTCTACAAATGGTTTTGAACGGCCCCTAGTGGTTCCAACCTGTACACGAGAGAGTACTGTGAATCGTTAGGCGAAGCGTCTGTCAAGGTCATGCAAACCTGTCCGATGTTACACATGCCGGCCGCCGGCATAGAGCTGTGACTCCTCCAGTGTTAGGACGTGTGGACACTCTCATTCGAGGTGATCAATGGAGCACCGTCAAACACCTCACTGCTCAATTGGCCGTCTTTGTTGGTAGTGTTTACGCACTTCTCCACCAGTTGGGTTACTCAAACGTTTGTGCACGCCGGTTTCCTCGTCGCCTAATAGAAGACCATAGATAGCAACGAAGGACTGTCTGTGTGGAATTGCTTGCACTTTAAGTGGCTGGCCATGACAATTTTTGTCGAAAATCGTCACAGGCCATGAAACATGGATTCATCACTTCGATTGGGAAACAAAATGACAAGCCATGAAGTGGCACCATACCACCTCTCCTCTGAAGAAAAAGTTCAAAGCAGCACCCTCAGCAGCAGGTAAGGTTATGGCGACAGTCTTCTGGGACTCTGGAGAGGTTATTATGTTTGATGTCCACATTAGCGCAACGATCACGCCTGAAGTGTATTATGCAACACTCAGGAAATTGAAGAAATGACTTCAGCGTATTAGTCTCCACAAAAATTCTAACGAACACTAGGCTTCATTCAAGGCTGCGCATCCGAGATGAGAACACAAAACTTCAATGTGCTCTTCTTCCTCATCCATCCTTCAACCCGGATCTCGCACCTCCCGACTTCCACCAGTTTTCTACCAAAGAAAAAGCACAAATAGCCGAATGTTTTCAGAAGATCTCATTTCATTTACGTGAACAATTTCTCATCTCGTCAGTGTCATCCTGAAGCCTCTATGGACCCTGCGTATCGGAAATCGGATTCATAAAATGCGGGCATAACCGGAGTCGTCAGTACCTGTATTCCCTGAATGTTTTGTGGAGTATCTACTTCGAAAACTTGTCCGTTTATGGATGTATCGTTGAATCTTATTTTCTATGTACAGAGTGAACGAGAAGCCGAAACTGATCTGGTAAATAAAATAACAACATCTGAAAACATAAGGCAGTTTGTGACTCTTGTTTGGAAAATATCTGACCGTCTGCTGTCCCATGTCCGTACTGGATTAACGGAGATTCCATCCGTTTGACCCAGTGAAGGAGTCACTCTGAGGAACACAGCACGTGCAAGATAGGAAGATCACTGAAGCAGCAAGACGTTGACTTCCACGTTGACCAGTGGAATGGTACTATGAAGGCATACAGCCGCTCCCGTTACAGTGGCGCAAGGACGTCGCATTGAACTGAGATTGCGTTGAAATTTATGTTTTTTTAAATTATATTTTATTTCATTTTTTTTAGCTACAAGAGTGGAGAATGATGTGTATTGGAAACCTGAAACTGCTCTCAGGAAAAAAGTTATGCATTATGTGATCTGAGGCTTTCCCGGTTCATATGCTGTTTGAAGGGGTTTTCAGGTGTCCAGCCGGATACGATCGTCAAATGCACACGATATTTCGGCGAATAACAGTTCCGTCATAATCAGGTGGTACTGATGCAGAGGTCTGTCCTATCTCTGCCGCTAGCATTTATCCCTCAGGGGTCCATATGCGATTCCGTGAGCGGCATGTCCCGTGGTGGGGGAAGCGGTGGTTACGGTAGGTGGTAGTGGTGGTGGTGGTGGGAGGGGGATGCGCAGTATCTCTTCGGCGTGGTGGAATGTTCTCGTATCCGCTTGCACTGTTGTTCCTTGATAGAGCTTAGTACTGGTTTTCAGGCCTTACTGAGTTAGTAACCAGTGTCCTGTTGACGAGGTTGTCTGTTACTAGAATTTATATGGCCTCTTTAAAAATGCAACACAGTGGTTATTTGTGGACGCCAGTACTTTCATCTGTCATAATTCGCTGTGAGTCCAGTGCTCATACAATGATCTGTCAGGGCAGATTGGCTTGGTTGGCCTTGTCGGATGTACCGTTTGTATTCTTTGCATCGATCTCCCACGATACTAACTGTTTGGCTGATATAGAATTTGCCACTGCCGCATTGAGTTTTGTATACACACGCTTTCTTGAGGCCGATATGTCTTTCACCGTTCTAGTAAAGCGCGCGTCTTATCCGGTGGTCAGAATACTGTGTTGATATTGTGCTGCTTCAACAGTCTCCCTGTTTTGGATACTTTGCCTGCAAAAGGTAGAAACGCCAAGCCTTTTTCCTCTTCTTCCGTTTGTTCTTCAGGCTGGTCCATAATGCACTTCTGTTGTCGGAATGCCCTTTGGGTTTGGCGGTTGCGGATCCATTCTTGCAGAACAGTCTCCTGGTGTTTGAGTTCCAGTAATAGGTTCTGTTCGTCCGAGATAGCGAGATCGTATGTGCTGTGTTTACCTAGGTGTTGATCACTCCGTTTATCTGACCGGGTGGTGGCAGCTGGAAGCAAGTAGGTACGGTCAGTGTTTGTGGCATTGCTGTACACATTGTGACCCAGCGAGCCATGTGATCTGCGCTGCAACAGGACATCAAGAAAGGGTAATTGTCGTCTTTCTCGATTTCCGTACTGAGCTGCACGTTGCTGTGGATGGAATTTAGATGTTGTAGAAATATTTGTAGTTGATTCCTTCCGTGTGGCCAGATTACAAATGTGCCGTCCACTTACCGGAAGAAACATACAGACTCCAGCTCGGTGGTTTCCAGGGCTATTTCTTTGGAACTCTCCCTGAATTGGTTGTCCGTCACTGGAGAGAGAGGGCTCCCTATGGCCACTCCGTAGGTCTCCTCGTATTATTGGTGGTTGAAGACAAAGTAGGTGGACGTTAACAAACGTCTGAAAAGTTGTCAGTTCTGTCCCAAATTTCTCACTTGTTAAGTTTACAGAATCTTCTAGGGGGACTCGTGTAAATAGTGATACGACATGAAAGCTGACCATGATGTCGGATTCTTGTAAGGTTAGCTTCTTTGGGAGGCCAATGAAGTCTGTCGAATTCTGGATGTGATGAGCACATTTTCCCACGAAGGGACGATGCAAAACAAAAGTCTTGCATTACTTATTGGGCACCTTTCGTAGTTACATGTGATCAGAGTTCAACATACAGCGAATGAAACCAGTTGATAGCAGAGGGATCAGTATTAATAAGGTCACTGAATGCTTCTGGATACTTTCTCAGAAGGCAGTATCTGACAATATGCTGCACGGTTTGTTTTTTGAACTACAATCACAAGCAGGAGTGTATCGGAGTCCCCACTTGTGCATCATATCATTGCACCAGGCGTGACTGGTTCTTATCCTGTTCAGTCTTGTCCACTCACTTCTATTCATCTCAGATTCTGGTACACTGCTGGATGGATGTTGAACATGTTGATGTTTTATTGTTGCACCATTCCATCTCTTGTGCCACTCTTCTTTAATGTCAAACTACTTGTTGTTTCTTGCATTACGCCACAGTGGATGTGACATCAAAAGGTCTGGAATAGGGTCGTTTGTGTCCGCCTGCTTAGCTGAGTGGTAACGTGTTTGCCTAACATGTAACAAGCCAGGATCGATTCCAGGCCGGATTGGAGGTTTTCTCTGCTGGGTGTTGCACTTTCACCATCTTCATTTCCTCATCACCGACGCTCAAGTCGCCCATTGTCTGTATGGGACCCTTACCAGTTGGGTCTGATTCAAGAGATTGAGAAGGTCCAAAGAAGAGCGGCAAGATTAGTGACTGGTACATTTAGCCATCGCGAAAGCGTTACAAATCTCATGCAAAGTTAGAAGTGGGACACACTTGCAGATAGACGACGCGCTAAACAGGAGGGGCTGCTCACTGAATTCCGATAATGTAGAGCATATATAATTAGCACCAACTTTCAAATCGCGTAACGATCATCATTCAAAGATAAGGGACATAAGAGCTCGTACTGAGGCGTTCAGACAGTCGTTTTTCCCTCGCACGATCCGCGAGTGGAACCGAGGGGGGGGGGGGGGGAGGGGGGGGGGAGAATATGACTTTGGTGCGAATTGTGCCCTCCGCCACACACCGTTTGGTGGCTAGCGGAGTATACAGGTAGATGTAGATGTAGACTGTAAGATCACTTGAAATAAGTCTTTCACCCAGTGGCCGAACTTCCCGGATGGGGTCTCCCGGCTATTAATGCCACACGATTATTTCATTGAAGAGTGCATGACATGAAAGGTTTTGATAGTAGTGGGGGTGCTGCAGCATCCTCGATTCTAGATTGGTTTGTTCCTGGCATCGTAGATTCAGGTGTTGGAATGTTACTGATTGTATGCAGCCAAGGGTGTAGATTTTAGTGTACCCGAAATAATATGCATTGATTCAATTTGATGGATGTCTAAAATTCTTTCATGCACACCGTGTTGCCATACTATTCAGTTAGTGGGTATACCAAGGTCCAAAGCTGAAGTGCGTGTAGTGGACACTTCAGGACCTCAGGTGCCCACCAATTGCTTCATAATGTTATTTCGGGTCTTTAGCTTTCGGCTAGCGTCCTCCAGGTTTCTTCTACACGTGAAAGGGCTCGAAAAGAAAAAAAAAATTTTTGTGTTTTCTTGAAAGTACATGCTTTCATTTCTGATACACAATGAAATCCACAGTGCAGTCAGCTGATTCCGGTATCGCGCGGAATTCGTTTCCGAAAATGTTGAAGTCACCTCATTATGCGAGGAACTCTCCATGGTGTACAGTCACTCTAAAGAAACTTCTAAATAAACAGAGATTACGGCGTAAGAACCGTGAAAATAAGACATTGGACTGTAGATAGAGAAATTCTGAACGAAACGCGTCTGGCTGCCATGCGTGAAGAATTGAATAACTACCATAGCAGAATACTTTCAAATGAACGTTCACAAAACACAAAGAAATGCTGATCGAATACAAAGCCTGTTAGAGGTACCGCAGATAGCGTGCAGTAAATCGTGAAAGGGACAGAAAATGACAATTAGGGTAGCAAAGCAAAATAAAAGCTGTAATGCTTAACTCCGTTCTCAAGTGGCCCTCTAAAAAGGAAAATCCAAAATAATTTCCCAGTTTAATCCACCAAGCACCGAAAAGGTGAATGAAGTAAGTGTTAATAGTGATGTTGAGGAAGAGCGGGAATCGTTAAAACTGAACAAAGCTCCACGCTCTGAAGGATTCTCTGTTAGATTCCATACCGAACTTGCGTATGTATTAGCTCTTTTGTTAAGTGTAATCTATCGTAGATCCCTCAGACAATAACCCGGCCCATTAGTTGTAACAAGGCACAGGTCACATCCATTTGCTATAAGGGTAGTAGAAGGAATCCATTAAATCACCGCTCAATATATTTGGCATCGACTTGTTGTAGAATTGTCTGAAACATTATGAGCTATGGCACAAAGAGTTTCTTGAACAGGATGACCACGCCATGCCAGTCAGTATCGATTATGATGACATCAATCACGCGAAACACATCTCATGCTTTTGCTACGTGACATACTGAAAGCCTTGGGGCAAGGAAGATAGATGCGTATTTTTAGATTTCCGGAAAGCATTTGACTCAGCACCACATCTATGCATATTGTCAAAAGTACAATACTGGATGTCGAGCGAAATTTGTGGCTGGATTGATGATATTAATGACCTTGTGGACAATATTAATAGGTTCTGTAATAGTGTTGGTCCATAAACGTTGCCCTTAATGATACCCCACAAGAAGATGTCACAGGACATGAAATCCGGCGACTGTGGAGGCGGGCAGTAAAGTGCTATGACCCTCGCTGTTTCACGACCAATCCGATGGCTCGGTAGCGTTTCATTCAGATATTCACGCACTTGGCGACTTCAATGAGTGGTTGCCCCGTCTTGTTGAAAAATATTGTCCTCGTTCAGCCCGGGAAACCATCAATTTTGTAAAGTAGCAAGATGCTGCTGGCCGTTAACCGTGTTTCCATCAAAGAACAATGAGCGGTAAACAGATAAATGGGATATCGCACGAAACGCACTGACTTTGCGTGAAGCTCGGACATGTTCAGTGGGTGCAAGTGGGTTTGCAAATTCGAACACTGTGTGCTTTTACTTTCCTACAAATGTGGAAAGTCACTTTGTCACTAGTGCGTAGTCCGAAAGTGTTACCATTGTCAGTAGCAGTCTAAAGCTCGGCACAAAGTAACACACGTTTGCGTTTGCCGTCGTGACTTAGAGCCTGTAACACCACTAACTTGTACGGTTTCTTAAACAACAGACGTCTCAAAACACGCCAAATTGTTGTTGTAGGCAAGTGTAACTCGCGACTGGCACGACGGGTTGATTTTGTAGGACCATACGAAGGCTCCCAGTAATCCTTCCTTGTGTCTACACACTGTCGACACCACCTGCGAATGTTCGATCCATTCTGAGGATCAGTTTGGTACCTCAGCCTGAAGCGTCTTTCATTGTAAATACGGATTTAAACTTCGCAAACTCGAGAACGCAAAAGATTTCTGCTGTGGAGTAGCCATTTTGTACATGAGAAGATAACCAGGAGTGCTAGATAGTTTTGACAACATAATAGCCTGTAATACGTATCCTCTTTCTGAAACGCCCTGTATGAAAACGAACAGAGCAACAACACCGCGTTGCTCACTTACCTTTCGAGAGAGAGGTTTCAGCGACTACGTGGGCAGGATGCTGCACCATTGAGGAGTTAGTGCACTGTTACAAACCAGCCACGAAATCCGATATATTTAGAGACCCTCGAAGGGTACCATAGATGCGCTTGGCGCTGCAAGCATTTACGATCTTCGAAACCACTGCGGTGACGTGTAAGTTACCGAAACCAGAAGACCGACTACCACTTTTGTAAGTTAGCATGAACGATACCTGAGGTTGAGGCAACCCAGCAAAGGAGCAGTACCGAAACACCTCCTGCACTATGACCGACTCGTCAGCTTCCAAGGAGTTCGTTTGCTTGCCTGGCAGTCATGGATGGAGCAGCGAAAAATAAAAATGAAATGAGCCTATGGCACTGTTGGCCAGGAGGCCACATCCGGCGAATGTCAGTCTCCAATGGCAAGTCTTATTTCAGTCGACGCCACATTGGGCGACTTGCGCTCCGGTGATGAGGATGAAATGATGGTGAGGACAGCATAACACCCAGTCCCAGAGCGGAGAAAATCTCCAAGCCGCCCGTAAATCGAACCCAGGGGAGGCGAGCACGTTACCACCCAGCTAAGCAAGCGGACAGTAGCGAAAGATAATGGAGGCTACTGAAAAAATTAATTTCCCAAAAATTAAAAATTTTCCTGTGTCCTGCCTACTGGTGGTTTCACGCCGACGGTCTGCATGAGTTCGCCAGGCAGCGACTCCACAAGACCCAGGTACACCAACGTAAACTAGCGACCATGGAACGGCAGTGCTGCATCGATGTTATACTGCAGGAAGGTGCTGGGGACAAGCTCCTCATCCACTGTTGCTGCCAATCACTGGCTAGAGTAACACCAACAGTCGGTGACTAACGTTCCACAGCCACCACTCCGTAGATATCTGGACGTTCTGCTGTCGAATACGTTCCCGAACAGTGAAGTAAGTTGTAGCGTGTCAACCGCACTACAACTGTATATCAGGAAGACTGTCCCTAGGTACCCGAAATTGAGTCGCACTTAAGACGACTAGCGCTGCAAAGACGCTCGAAACGTTCATTTTGATAGGGGTTTCAGTTTAAAACTTAATGCTGTACAGGATTTTGTTCAAAACTGCCTTTACCCATAAAGACTGCAGTGAATAAAACTGCACTGTAATGTCAGCTTTCTAACCTTTTAGAGGTTCTAAGTAACCCTTACCATCGTACTGAAAGTATCTGTGATAAAGTTTTGATTATTCTCTGTTTTACAACAAAGTAATGAGTAAAGATTACTATGACTCGCTTCTCTCACGGCTTTTAGGGTGTAAGCAAGTCATTTTCTTGCTCTCTGTAATTTTACCATTAACTACAGGAGTAATTAACCTGAGTTATGTTTAATTTAGGAGAAAAGGCAAGTTTTCCATAAAGATTGGAAATACACTCCTGGAAATGGAAAAAAGAACACATTGACACCGGTGTGTCAGACCCACCATACTTGCTCCGGACACTGCGAGAGGGCTGTACAAGCAATGATCACACGCACGGCACAGCGGACACACCAGGAACCGCGGTGTTGGCCGTCGAATGGCGCTAGCTGCGCAGCATTTGTGCACCGCCGCCGTCAGTGTCAGCCAGTTTGCCGTGGCATACGGAGCTCCATCGCAGTCTTTAACACTGGTAGCATGCCGCGACAGCGTGGACGTGAACCGTATGTGCAATTGACGGACTTTGAGCGAGGGCGTATAGTGGGCATGCGGGAGGCCGGGTGGACGTACCGCCAAATTGCTCAACACGTGCGGCGTGAGGTCTCCACAGTACATCGATGTTGTCGCCAGTGGTCGGCGGAAGGTGCACGTGCCCGTCGACCTGGGACCGGACCGCAGCGACGCACGGATGCACGCCAAGACCGTAGGATCCTACGCAGTGCCGTAGGGGACCGCACCGCCACTTCCCAGCAAATTAGGGACACTGTTGCTCCTGGTGTATCGGCGAGGACCATTCGCAAACGTCTCCATAAACCTGGGCTACGGTCCCGCACACCGTTAGGCCGTCTTCCGCTCACGCCCCAACATCGTGCAGCCCGCCTCCAGTGGTGTCGCGACAGGCGTGAATGGAGGGACGAATGGAGACGTGTCGTCTTCAGCGATGAGAGTCGCTTCTGCCTTGGTGCCAATGATGGTCGTATGCGTGTTTGGCGCCGTGCAGGTGAACGCCACAATCAGGACTGCATACGACCGAGGCACACAGGGCCAACACCCGGCATCATGGTGTGGGGAGCGATCTCCTACACTGGCCGTACACCACTGGTGATCGTCGAGGGGACACTGAATAGTGCACGGTACATCCAAACCGTCATCGAACCCATCGTTCTACCATTCCTAGACCGTCAAGGAAACTTGCTGTTCCAACAGGACAATGCACGTCCGCATGTATCCCGTGCCACCCAACGTGCTCTAGAAGGTGTAAGTCAACTACCCTGGCCAGCAAGATCTCCGGATCTGTCCCCCATTGAGCATGTTTGGGACTGGATGAAGCGTCGTCTCACGCGGTCTGCACGTCCAGCACGAACGCTGGCCCAACTGAGGCGCCAGGTGGAAATGGCATGGCAAGCCGTTCCACAGGACTACATCCAGCATCTCTACGATCGTCTCCATGGGAGAATAGCAGCCTGCATTGCTGCGAAAGGTGGATATACACTGTACTAGTGCCGACATTGTGCATGCTCTGTTGCCTGTGTCTATGTGCCTGTGGTTCTGTCAGTGTGATCATGTGATGTATCTGACCCCAGGAATGTGTCAATAAAGTTTCCCCTTCCTGGGACAATGAATTCACGGTGCTCTTATTTCAATTTCCAGGAGTGTAATTGGTTTTGTGTCGTGTAGGTTGTGCACCATCCGCCTCCCATTGCATTCGCACTTGCATTTTCCATAAGTTGTAAGTTTCCTTGTTTCTTTTCGATACTCAAGAAAAGTGATGTAAGCTCTGTTTCCATTCGATGTGTCATATTCCAGATGTGTATGCTGGTTATTTTTCTAACATTGGTTTTCGATAGTCCATATGTTAACACAACAGAGGTTCTGAGAACAAACACTGTGATCTTTGGTTGCTAGTCGCATTCTCGTTGCAGTAGGCATTCTAAGAGCAGCTAGTGAAAGAATCTGGTGTTGGCTATGCTTCTGAGCGGATAAAAATGGCTTTTAGGGCATAGAAATTAAGATTAAAAGATGGATGAATCGTGAATTACGGTTTTGTAAAGATTAATTCGACAAGTGTCTATTATTAGGTAACGTTGTGGCCACATTGTCTGCTTGCACATAATTCGATGTGTGTGAATAACGGGAGGTTTCAGTGGAATCTCTCTCTATTGGTTTGGGCTTGATGGTTTTGTCGTTCAGACGAGAATAAGTATAGTTTTCTATTCCGATGGCTTGCATTCAGAAACTATAATTTCAAATACCTTTACCATTTCAGTAAACAATTTTGGTAGAGTAAAATTTGTTATAAAGGACAAACTTTGCAATGATGATTGTTATAGTCGGACAATGAGTTTAGTTTTACAATATAGTCTTTTCAAGCTCAATTTTCCATCAATTATTTAACAATTCCAACATCGTGTCCTAACAAAAGAATTTTATTTCCTGATTATGTGTGTCGTCGCATTGCATGGAGCGGAGCATTACAAAGTAAAAACAAAGAATGATCTGTTTGAATAGTTCTACGTCCTTGCATTACGGTTGCGTGAGCGTTTCCTTTCCTTTTACATTTCCTGCTATTGCGCCGCATACTTTATGCTAATAACTTCGAGTAGTGCTAAGATTCTGTGGCAGCAGGTAAGCCATACGAAGTTTGATACGGCCTGTTTTAAAGTATGATTAGCTTCGTTTTTAGAGTCCATTATCTGCAAAGTTCGTTTCAGATTTAATTCCTTTTGCAGACAGTTTCATCTCCACAGTACGATGTTACATTTGCATGTGTATTATACTGTGTTTAGAAGTTTGTCAGATTGCGCACATAAATTCACAGGTCATTTTAGAGAAACATTTTGGTGATCCATCCGTTCCAAATTCAATTAGTAACTTTACACAGCTTTTCCAATCTGCTAATTTTATGAGTTGGATTTGCAAGTCACATATTATGGCGTCAAACACTGAGATTTTGCTGCAAAGTAAAATTTCACGGGATAGCTTATTCAGATTACACTTCTGGTTTTCTAATTACTATCTTAATTAAAGGTACAGTTATACAGTTCTAGTTTTGGTGACATGTTTTTACCAGGTATCTTATTTGTAATTTCAGTACGTGTATTGTTTAGTATTACAGCATAGACACATATAAGTAAAAAGAATTGCTATGCAATTTATTCCAGGTACAGTTTACGAAAATAAACGTAGTAAAAAGCTTAAGAAGTCGAACCTTGCAATCTAAATTTGTTATCACGAAGTACGATTACTGTTTGTCTTTGGGTAATACACGTTATCATATTGCACTGTACATCTGATTATCACGGTCCGCCGTCAGTAAGCTTTTCTGCTCATCAATAACGACTCTACACTTGACTACAAAGGAAAAAATGATACCTCAGGTAATACAGCTTTTTTGGTCCAATAGGATGTTTCACAATTAATAAATCTTCCACAATGAACCATGATAATAGCGTAATGATCAGTTTCTCATAATATACTGCTGCTGAGGTCACTGTGATGTCACCTACTTCGAAAATATTAGCCTTCGCATGAATTGAATACGCGCCTTTAATATGTTCCATTATTTATTAATGGAATACATTACAAATCACACATATAGGCCAAATATTTTTCAGTTGTATTCACTTCTTTAAAGGTGTGTGTCTTTTTGTCAGGTGTTCTGTTGTCTTTTTTGTTTTTTCGTTTAATGAATGCAACGAATAACGTTTTTGTCATTTTAAGCGAGACTCGTAACTGCTTTACATACATTTTTGGCGTTTCTGATAAAGGTGCTATGCCTATATAATCCCGTATGCGTTTTACCACATGAAATAATGTTGCAGTCCATTTTGTCAATTGTTAAATGTGACAGCAGTGTTTATTGTATTTTACATAGTTTCCAAATACGGATTTCCTAGCATATAAGGTACTTTTAACAGGAATTCATCGCGTTGATTTACTTTGTAATTAATGACGTCACACAAGGTTTAATTGAGCCTCGTTGTCGACACAAAATTCAATTCACAGGACGAGAGGTGGTTTCAGGAAGTATAATCACCGTTTATAAAATGAAGCCTTGCGTAGAGTTTCGAATTAATTACCGCTTCGCTTGCTTTCAGAGCGTACCTTTTATTCTCATGGTCCCTTTAATAAGCCGTGCAAAGGTAATATCGTGATACCGTTATTTTCCAGAGTGTCACTTGCGATTCTGCGAGCTGCCTACGTAATATGTTACTATACGTAACTTTTGAAAGTGGGTTACTTCTATATGGTTTGACATATTAACGATGAATTTCAGCTGATGGTGCGTTTTTGCCTATCTACATTTTGATGTGTTTCTATCGATTCCACAGATTTCAACACGATTACGCTGTGTGAGGTACTTAGTTACCTTATCTAACGTCTGTTGTCGCTGCCGCCGTTGCTGTTGATGATGATGATGATGATGGAACAGCATAATACTTTGGCGATGCTGCGGCCTGTCACATATAGGTGTTGATACCACTGTTGTGAATGTTTCTCTTTATTGTTAGTTCAGTTCTGAACTGGCTGCTGATAAAATCATTATTGAGGCAAAAGTATACTCACTTTAAGATTTAAGAAAATACGTCCCGACTATTTTAAAATATTTAAAATGCATATGTGATTCTCAAACTAAAAATTCATGAAGATGGTAATATATTAGGGTCACTCAGAATGAAACGGGCCGTAGCCTGTAGAATTAAAACCGCTAAAGTGTTCGTAATGTCATTGCCTAAGGAGGAATGTGTGGTCCCTGTAAGAGCGTTGAGGCACTAAACTCGGGGCAAGAGGAACACGTGTGTACACGCACGTGACGATAGATTGAGTACGTTCACAGGTGGATCGTCCACTACATTCAGTAGTGCTGAGAAACCGAAACATAAGTTTCAATATAAGAGTAAAGGGTGTAGCCTGTTACCTCACAGCGGAAGGGGTGCGGGGAACGAAAATTCATCGATGAATAGTATCAGTATACGGAGAGCACAATGCTGCAATTCGGACACGCAATCCAAACTTCGGGACAATTGCTCCAACGTTACCAGCCGGACTTCAGAAATGAGAACATACACAAGCTGGACACTAATCGATAATGCGGTATAGCGTCCCAGATCCTGGTAGCATTGGCGTAAGACGTAATGGACAGACAAGATTCAAAGAAGGGCAGTGCGTCACAACATCATTTAGTCGGTGCGGGATGCTAGATGAACAACAGTGGTAGACGCTATAAGAGAGGGGTTGTGTATCACAAAGAGGTTTACTGTTGGAGAAAAAATTACAGTACATTCCCTGCAACATATTACTTCCTCCCGAGCACGCACACACACACACACACACACACACACACACACACACACACACACACACGCATACACACACACACACACACACACACACATATATATATATATATAGGGACAGACAAGATTCAAAGAAGGGCAGTGCGTCACAATATCATTTAGTCGGTGCGGGATATAGGGTGAGTCACCTAACATAACCGCTGGATATATTTCGTAAACCACATCAAATACTGACGAATTGATTCCACAGACCGAACGTGAGGAGAGGGGCTAGTGTAATTGGTTAATACAAACCATAAAAAAATGCACGGAAGTATGTTTTTTAACACAAACCTACGTTTTTTTAAATGGAACCCCGTTAGTTTTGTTAGCACATCTGAACATATAAACAAATACGTAATCAGTGCCGTTTGTTGCATTGTAAAATGTTAATTACTTCCGGAGATATTGTAACCTAAAGTTGACGCTTGAAACCTCCGACGTTCAGTTGCGTGTTGTAACAAAAAACACGGGCCACGGTCGGCGAGCAGCATCTGCAGGGACATGTTTACGATGACGACCGTGTTTACGAAAGTGGCTGTAGTGCACTGTTGTGGTTTGGTCTACCTGTTGCAGTGTCCGCATGTAGCGTTTGCTGCTATTGTTATTCTGCATTCATCTCCGCACGCAGACCAACTGTAGTACACCGTGTTACCAGACGTCTGCGATAGTGTAGTGTTGCAGGAATTGTGACCATGGTGTATTCGAACTCTGAAAACGCGGAGATGATACTCATCTATGGCGAGTGTCGACGAAATGCAGCTGAAGCCTGCAGGGTGTATGCAGAACGGTACCTGGACAGAGAGCATCCAACGTACCGCACATTGCAAAACACCTACCGCCAACTGTATGCAAGAGGTATGGCCGTAGCACGCAAACGGGTCCGTAACAGGCCCGTCACAGGAGACGCGGGTGCAGTTGGTGTGTTAGCTGCTGTTGCCATGAACCCACGCATGAGTACACGGGACATTGCGAGAGCCGGTGGACTGAGTCAAAGTAGTGTCATGCGCATACTGCATCATCACCGCTTTCTCCCGTTTCATGTGTCGCAACATCAGCAATTACATGGTGATGACTTTAATCATCGAGTGCAATTCTGTCAATGGGCATTAACAGAGAATGCGTTGCAGTTCTACCTGTTTACCGATGAAGCGGGTTTCACAAACCACGGGGCAGTGAATCTACGGAACACGCATTACTGGTCCGTGGACAATCCCCGCTGGCTCAGACAGGTAGAGCGACAGCGACTGTGGACTGTAAATGTATGGTGCGGATTCGTTGGCGACCACGTCATTGGTCCTCACTTCATTGCAGGGGCCCAAACAGCTGCAACATACATCGCGTTTCTACAGAATGATCTGCCAACGATGCTCGAAAATGTCCCACTGGAAACGCGTCGACGTATGTGGTAGCAGCATGATGGCGCACTTGCACATTCCGCAATTAGCACTAGGCTGACCCTTGATAGGATGTTCGACGGGCGTTTCATAGGACGTGGAGGACGCATAAATTGGCCAGCCCGTTCTCCTGATCTTACACCTCTGGACTTCTTTCTGTGGGGTTCGTTAAAGGAGAATGTGTACCGTGATGTGCCTACAACCCCAGAGGATATGAAACAACGTATTGTGGCAGCCTGCGGCGAAATTACACCAGATGTACTGCGGCGTGTACGACATTCATTACGCCAGAGATTGCAATTGTGTGCAGCGAATGATGGCCAGCACATTGAACATCTATTGGCCTGACATTTCGGGACACACACTATTCCACTCCGTAATTCAAAAGGGAAACCACGTATGTACGGGTACCTCACCCCTCATGGTAATGTACATGTGCGTCAGTGAAAAAGACCAATAAAAAGGTGTTACCATGTGGACGTAATGTGCTGTTCCAGTCTCTTCTGTACCGAAGGTCCATCACCGTTTCCTCTGGATCCCTACGTAATTCGGTGCTCTCTGATACACACGATCGGACAGCGGAGGAGTGGTACTCAAGCGTCAACTTCAGGTTACAATATCTCCGGATGTAACTAACATTTTACAATGCAACAAACGGCACTGATTACGTATTTGTTTATATGTTCAGATGTGGTAACAAAACCAACGGGGTTCCATTTAAAAAACGTAGGTTTGTGTTAAAAAACATACCTCCGTGCATTTTTTTATAGTTTGCATTAACCAATTACACTAGCTCCCTCTCCTCACGTTCGGTCTGTGGAATCGGTTCGTCAGTATTTGATGTGGTTTACGAAATATATCCAGCGTTAACGTTAGGTGACTCACCCAGTATATTTATGTACAGGGTGTTACAAAAAGGTACGGCCAAACTTTCAGGAAACATTCCTCACACACAAATAAAGAAAAGGTGTTATGTGGACATGTGTCCGGAAACGCTTAATTTCTATGTTAGAGCTCATTTTAGTTTCGTCAGTATGTACTGTACTTCCTCGATTCACCGCCAGTTGGCGCAATTGAAGGAAGGTAATGTTGACTTCGGTGCTTGTGTTGACATGCGACTCATTGCTCTACAGTACTAGCATCAAGCACATCAGTGCGTAGCATCATCAGGTTAGTGTTCATCACGAGCGTGGTTTTGCAGTCAGTGCAATGTATACAAATGCGGAGTTGGCAGATGCCCATTTGATGTATGGATTAGCATGGGGCAATAGCCGTGGCGCGGTACGTTTGTATCGAGACAGATTTCCAGAACGAAGGTGTCCAGACAGGAAGACGTTCGAAGCAATTGATCGGCATCTTAGGAAGCACGAAACATTCCTGCCTATGACTCGCGACTGGGGAAGACCTAGAACGACGAGGACACCTGCAGTGGACGAGGCAATTCTTCGTGCAGTTGACGATAACCCTAATGTCAGCGTCAGAGAAGTTGCTGCTGTACAAGGTAACGTTGACCACGTCACTGTATGGAGAGTGCTACGGGAGAACCAGTTGTTTCCGTACCATGTACAGCGTGTGCAGGCACTATCAGCAGCTGATTGGCCTCCACGGGTACACTTATGCGAATGATTCATCCAACAATGTGTCAATCCTCATTTCAGTGCAAATATTGTCTTTACGGATGAGGCTTCATTCCAACGTGATCAAATTGTAAATTTTCACAATCAACAAGTGTGGGCTGACGAAAATCCGCACGCAGTTGTGCAATCGCGTCATCAACACAGATTTTCTGTGAACATTTGGGCAGGCATTGTTGGTGATGTCTTGATTGGGCCCCATGTTCTTCAACCTACGCTCAATGGAGCACGTTATCATGATTTCATACGGGTACTCTACCTGTGCTGCTAGAACATGTGCCTTTACAAGTACGACACAACACGTGGTTAATGCGCGATGGAGCTCCTGCACATTTCAGTCGTGTTCGTTCGCTTCTCAACAACAGATTTGGTGGCCGATGGATTGGTAGAGGCGCACCAATTCCATGGCCTCCCCGCTCTCCTGACCTCAACCCTCTTGACTTTCATTTATGGGGGCATTTGAAAGCTTTTGTCTACGCAACCCCGGTACCAAATGTAGAGACCCTTCGTGCTCGTATTGTGGACGGCTGTGATACAATACGCCATTCTCCAGGGCTGCCTCAGCGCATCAAGGATTCCATGCGACGGAGGGTGGATGCATGTATCCTCGCTAACGAAGGACATTTTGAACATTTCTTGTAACAAAGTGTTTGAAGTCACGCTGGTACGTTCTGTTGCTGTGTGTTTCCAGTCCATGATTAATGTGATTTGAAGAGAAGTAATAAAATGAGCTCTAACATGAAAAGTATGCGTTTCCGGACACATGTCCACATAACATATTTTCTTTCTTTGTGTGTGACGAATGTTTCCTGAAAGTTTGGCAGTACCTTTTTGTAACATATATATATATATGGAATGTCAGCGAGGAAATCCTAAAAATGCTTAAGTTTGGTGGCGAACAGTCTTCCCACTCATTCGCAAATGCCAAACAAAAGGGGACCCTATTAAATTCAAACAGATTCCAATCAATACAAAATGCTGTAAGGTGTTTACATTCTTCGGCTTAGGGAATATTATAATAGGCTTGATTCAGGTCCAGCACAGCAAACCAATTAGCCTCGGCAAACCAAGTAGAGGAGTAATGAAGATCAGGTAAAGGAATCGATTCAAGGACGACCTTCTTATTTAGGCGACGGTAGTCAACAACAGGCCCAAAGTCCCGCCCTCGATCCTTGGGAACGAGGAATAGAGGGGAGGCATAAGCGGATGTAAAAGGCCTAATAACTCCCTGCTGAAGCATTTTGGAGATCTTTTCCCTTAGTATCTTCATCTTAGGCGGTGAGAGGCGGTATGGGGACTGTCTGATACGAATATGGTCAGACAGACTAATATGGTAGTCAAGAACATCAGTAATCTCAAGACTATCACAGAGAAACTCCGGAGGCCTCTCCTACAAACCCCTTAGTTCATATGCCTGCTGGGAGGACAGATGATTGAGATGAAACTCCACTAACCTTAGCATCAACAGCCAGCATTCCTGCATCTCGATGAACCATACGTGTATTACACTCACTTTCTGATCAGAAGCGAACTCAAAGAAAAATGTGTACCCCGAATAATCCAAGAAAAGACCAGTTTTACCGATGAAATCATATTTCAAGATTAAATCGACCGGCAGTTCCTTAACCAAGGCGAAAGGCATTGGCCACAATAAATCACCAACCGAGATACTGCCTCGGACCCAACCCTGCATAGGCAACACCTGCCTATTGGCAACCCAACATCTCTGCACTGAAGAAGGGTCTGTCCTAAGTCTCGCAAGATGGCCAAATTTAAGAAACCATTCGAAGCTCAACACTGAAAAGGAGCTACCACAATCCAAAAGGGCACAAGTAGGTTCATCATCTACTCTAGAACAAATAGGAGGCAGTGAGGGTGATGACCGAGCAACGACACGGGCACACCAGGGTTTAAAGCCTCGACCACAGGGTCGCTGCCCAGCCGAGCACCATTTATTGATACTGAGTATCCGCGGCTGAGCACAAGTACGAGCTAAATTGCTTATTCGACCGCGCCTAAAACAACGCCGCTATTCCCCTTTAGCAGACTCAGCTGGTGTTGGATCCTGCAGGCACCTTAACTTCAAAGTGCAAGCGGCCACGCGGATATCGCCCCAACTGTGGCAAGTCAACTAACAAGCCCATTCAGGCTGTCTTAACGCTTTCCACGTATCGGTGTAATTTCTCTTTATCTTGCTGCATCTGCCAAATATAGCGACATTCGAGTTTTTTGCGAAGTCCCGTGATCAATCTTTCGCTAATCACAAGTTCCCTCAACTGCTGCAAGGACAACCCTTCTGGCATGGCCTGGATACCAGGATCCTCAATTTGCCTCTAGTTAAAGGATACAATAAAGACAAAACTACGCGATGGGAAACACCAAACGCATGAGAGTGTTGCTGAAAGTGAACCAGCAACGGTAGCAACCCTTCAATTTGCTCGAGTCGTTCTATAACTAATTCTGTGATGTCTCGAAACATATGCAACAGGGGATTAGGTAACTTAGCAAATGCCTGGTCTAACCCCTCGGACGACATAAGAGCATTATTCCCGGGCTCTCTAAAACACCGCCCGGAAGGTAAGAAATCCTGCTTCCCTGTTCTCTTCCCATCAAGCTCTAAACATGTGACCTTTGCAGTTCATTATCCAAGGACTCCAATTTAGCAGTTGATTCCTTATGACGATTCTCTAATTTTAATGCCCGCAAGTCAGATACCTAGTTGGCTAAATGAACTGTGCCCGCACCCTGTCTGACTGACACTAGGTTGAGTGCCTTCTAAAAAGCCAATATTGTCCTCGAGACTACTAACAGGATTTAAACAAAAACTCAATGGCTGCCTTTGCCTCATCCACAACATCCGGCGTGACGTCAACCGGCTGAAGAACGGTAGCACGCAAGCGGGCTGCTAAGTCCAGAACACTGCCCTCAATAGGCCGGAATCTTATCGCCAGCTCATATATGAGGCGGACTTCCTCAGTAGGTCTATCCCGGGGTACTGCCTGACCGCCATTACACAGTTGATCCCCTAAAACAGAACCAAACAACAAAGTCAGAAACCATACAACAGTAACAAGGCTTAACCAATCAAACCAACGGTAACTGAAATGGAGATATTACAATCGTAATCACGCTCTGCTACCAGTGAGACCTGCTAATTAAGGAAGGTATGATTGGGTTACGATTTTGGACGGGGCCCGAATCAATTGCTTCGCAATTTCGCACATTTATTTTAATAAATAATTTTTGAAAGCAAGCCAATGGGGCAATGAGGTAACAATCAGTCTTTTAAGGCACGTAACCACGATCACGGCTGAAGGTGGCAATTATAAAAGAATCAAATAAACATACATAAAATACAGACAGCAAATAATTCTTGAAGACAAGCCAATGTGGTCGGAACCAGAATTTTAAAGCAAGTAACCACAGTCACGGCTGAAGGCCTTTGGCGCCCAGAAAGGCAGTATTTAAAAAAATTAAACAAATGTACTGTCAAACGGCAAAAAGCATTGCAAAAGTTAATTTTAAAAAACAAACGACATATCACCAATCAGGTGAGACAAATGATGGTAACTTTATAATACAATAATAAAATTAAAAAAATGGCTCTGATCACTGTGGGACTTAACTTCTGAGATCATCAGTCCCCTAGAACTTAGAACTACTTAAACTTAACTAACCCTAGGACATCAGACACATCCATGCCCGAAGCAGAATTCGAACCTGCGACCGTAGCGGTCGCGCGGTTCCAGGCTGTAGCGCGTAGAACCGCTCGGCCACCCTGGCCAGCAATAAAATAAAACACAAATGCCAGTGACAGACGGTGCTCCAGGAATCGGAGTGGCCCACACCAAAAACACTTTGCCGAGTGAAGAGAAAGACAGCCAGGAATTGTATTCAGATCACAATATGGTAACTCTGACTAGTGGCAGTCTAACGAGCGACTAATGATAATATTGGTGAGGCTACGTGACATCCAACAAAGTAAATGCAAAATTACGCCAGAGCCGGAACCGGTGGTCTCGGCTCCGCCCGCAGAATGCTGTGCTTAGAGCGCCCAGAAAAAGAAGGACTGACTACCACTAAAGTGGAAGAACGCCACCCAACCTACAGTCAAGAAGCTGTCAAATTTACACATCTCACCGGACAGCGAGGGCGAAGAAATGTAGACTGGCGTTTCATACACTAGCCCCAGGACAGGTAACTGGGGTGTCAGCGGCCACAAGACAGAGAAATAGAAAAATACTGTTGGTTGAACTTAACAGTGTAAGATTCTGAAAGTAGTAAGTAATAATTAGAGGCTCAGGAAGGCCGTCCGGGTTGGACGAGCGGTTCTATGTGCTACAGTCTGGAACCGCGCAACCGCTACGGTAGCAGGTTCCAATCCTGCCTTGGGCATGGATGCGTGTGATGTCCTTAGGTTAGTTAGGATTAAGTAGTTCGAAGTTCTAGGGGACTGATGACCTCAGAAGTTAAGTCCCATAGTGCTCACAGCCATTTTAGCCAAGCTCAGAAAGGCTAATCATATCCGCCTTTCCCAGGTACTCCACTCGCTGTTTTTCGCCTAGGCGACACTACGAGCAGCAACACGAACCAAGTCACTGGAGAGCCGCGAGATTTCACAGTGGTGGATGTTTCTCTACTTGAATTGCAATGCACTCAACTTAAACATGCAGGATCCGGTTTAGACGAGGTCGTGCACCCTCGTGACCACTGCCCTTCGATCCGGCAGTCCACACACGTCGCCAGCGGTCCCGGTGTTTTGCCGCTCTGTGAGCACCTAGCTGCTCCTGCATCCCCATCCGAACTCTCACTAACACCACACGGAAGAAGCATGAGGTCACCCCAAAGATAGGGCAGCAGAACTATATATCGATAAGCGTCGATGCTGCCACTAGCGGACAGGCAACAGTTATGAAACCGAGTGGCGCCAGTGCACACGAAAAGAAAACAAACAACGCAACCATGCCAACTAAATGATACGGTTTCGCAGAAACCTATATAAGGCACCAATGCGAGCCGCAGCACGGTTTAATTGTGTGATACAGATATCGGATTAGTCGCACTGACAACTGCTGGTTAATCTAAATTAGGTCACTAGTGCCGAGTTATTCTATTGTCAATAACTTTACAAATTTTTGATAAAAACCGAATACTTTCAAACAACATAAATTTCATGTCACCTGGCTACATTCTGACTGGCTGCTTCATTTTAACTGCTCATAAAATTATGGGCAGTGATTCTTTGTTTCCTTCTTAATGGCTGGTAAAATAATGAGTTGTGATCGGTTGATTTCTCTCTCTCTCTCTCTCTCTCTCTCTCTCTCTCTCTCTGTGTGTGTGTGTGTGTGTGTGTGTGTGTGTGTGTGTGTCTGTGTGTGTATGTTTCGTGTGGAACTGAACAGTGAATCAAGTTTCAGCTACCACAGCGTCTTTCCCTTGCAGCTACATAGTACGTGTCTTTTTAGTTTTAATAACCAATAGTATACTGGGATGTGATTGCTTGTTTCATATCAATGGCTAGTAATAAAGGGGTTGTGATTAAATTTTTCATTGAAATAGGGCATTGTATTTGGCTGTTTTATTTTAATAGGTGCTCAAAATGTATTAACGTACCCATCAGTGTTATCTAGTATTTTTAAATTTCCTGTCATGATCATGAGATTGTTCCTGTATCGAAGCAACCCATAAAGGTTGGCACAACTGCCCTCACTGGGTCCTGAAACCAAGGCCTTCAGATCCGATCCCAGGGCTGAGGGGTCTGCTAGATCAGACATGGATCTACTGCAATCTTTACACCGTTTATTCCACTCAAAACCACTTCTAATTGTTCTTTCGTCCCATGTCAGATGCTTGTTGTTGTGCTCTTCAGTCTGCAGACTGGCTTTTTGCTGCTCTTCACGCCAGTCTGTCGTATGCAAGGCTCTTCATCTCTAACTCCGGCTACCTACATCCACTTCAAACTGTTTATTGTATTCACAAGTTGGTCTCTTTCTACAGTTTCTGCCTCCCAAACCTTCCCTCAGTTACCAAATTGATGATTCCTTGATCCATCAGGTTGAGTTCTAAAGCTGGCCGGGGTGGCCAAGCGGTTAAAGGCGCTACAGTCTGGAACCGCGCGACCGCTACTGTCGCAGGTTCGAATCCTGCCTCGGGCGTGGATGTGTGTGATGTCCTTAGGTTAGTTAGGTTTAAGTAGTTCTAAGTTCTAGGGGACTGATGACCTTAGAAGTTAAGTCCCATAGTGCTCAGAACCATATGAACGGTTTTTTTTTTTTGTGTGTTCTAAAATCGAGCTCTACCGTCACTTTATGCCACAGTTTACCGTTTTCGTCAGATCCATTCAGAAACTTCTCATTAGTTTCTCGATGTACCCATCTAAACTTCAGCATTCTTCTGCGGCACCACATTTCGAAAGCATTGTTCGTTTTTCCCGTGCGCTGCTCACGGTCCACGTTTAACTTTTGTACAAGACATCACTGGAGAAAATAATCTCAGATAAGACTTCCTATCACTTAAAATCGTATAATATGCCAACAAATTTTTGTTTTGAGGAATGCTTTCTTTCCTTCCCATCGCATGGCATCATTATTTCTCCTTCTTACTTCGGGCATCAATTATTTTGTTGGTCTAATAGCAAAATTCGTCTGTTTTTAGTGTGTCATTACCTAACCTAGTACTCTCATCACTGCCTGATTTAATTCGACTACATTCCATCGCCATTGTTTTACTTTTAGCAATGTTAATCTTATAACCTGTTTTATGGACCCTACATTTTCACTTGAACGGCGTTTCCAAATCCTTTTTTGTATTTAAGAGAATTACGGTAATGTTAACAAACAAAGGTTTTATTTCTTCTCCCTGAACTTTAAATGATTTTCCATGTTTATTATTATTTCCTCTACTGCGTGCTTAACGTACAGATTACCCACCTCCATAGCTCAGGTCGCTAATGGCCGCCTGTTCGGTGGCGCTCGACTCTGAGGAATGCTGTCTGGAATCCTGATGGTAGTTGGAATGTTCACTGCCTATATTAGGCCAGCAAGGAGAGGAGAGGTGGCGGTGTTGAAGTTGCTGGTCACCAGTCACTGTGCGAATGTCCTGAATTTAATTCGAAACCTCTTCAAAGTAAGGGCATGCAACACTGTTAATGGTGATCTATCAGTCTTCGAGCTATTTTTGAACTATATGGACTATATGCCAGCACCAGGTTTTACCTTCTCCCTTCTCCCATCATCTCCAGCACAAATACAACACAACACTACACAAACACACACTTACACATATTCCCATTACAGACTTCTGCAGGAACAGAGTGAATCGGGTTCTGGATGGCACCAACAAGGGTGCAGAGCCACTCTGTCTCAGTGCTGTGGCCACCTGCACTAGGTTTCTCAGTTGAGGATCCATGAGGTCAACAGCCTGATCGAGGTGGTCCCAAAGATTTTCGTTTGTATTTAAATCTGGGGAGTTTGATTATCAGTGGAGTACAGTAAAGTGTAGTGAAGTACAGTTAGTGTTCTTCATACCATGCATGTACACTGTCAGCTGTGTGACAACTTGCACTGACTTGACCTACAGGTAGACACCATCGTGCTGAGGTAGAATAAACTGCATGTGGGGGTGGACATGGTTCCCAAGGATAGATGCATACAGTTGTTGATCCGTGGTGCACTCCGGAATGACGAAACCAACCAGGAAATGCGAGGATAACTGCTGTGGCCGCCCACTGCATACATCGTAGTGCCTACTGTATCGGCATCCCGCTTCATGTCCAGCCAACACTGGATGCCTGCATCACAGGGCGTATATTCACCAGGATAAACTACATCGTCCGTGTTGTCAACACAAATATTTACCATTGTGACAATAAAATGCCTATAGCCGTCCTTATGATTTTATTTTATTTTGTTGAAACTAGTTTCAAAGCTTCAGTGCGTCATCTTCAGGCTGTTGTTGATGCGGTACAGGTTGATATCATCCCTATATATATATATCACATTAGTTGCCAGCATTACTGGATGCGCAGATAATCTGAATCTTAAGTGTAACCACTCCTACCATCAACAGTACATTGCCAGAAGCACACCGACCACCTCCACCCCCAGTGTGGTCCCCAGCCATCCCCAGTCAGCTTCTCTGCCGTCTTCGTGGCCGTTGGCCCTCAGGGATGACAGTGCTCCTTTCCCTGCCCACCCACCGCCTCCGCCATCGCTGCTGGTAACACCTGAAACTTGGTTGGTAGGTACTCAGAGAGTGCACAAGATAAGGTTATGATTGTGGATGGGACCGTAAACAGTTACTGAGAGTTGCATAATCAAACATACAACTTTATTTTTCTATGAACCACTCATTACACATTCGTTTTAAAGATCACAACTGAACAAGTTGGTTGAAGGACTTGTTAAAAAACTTGAGATGTTTTCTGGGATGAAGGCCCAAAACCACATCAAAAACAAGAACGGCTGAAGGCCTCGCTTTGTAATCAAAAGCAATTAAAAATGGAAGGTAAAAACTTTTTCCTTAAAAAAAGACATGCAATTAAAAACAATTAGCGGCTTAAGGCCTCCACTACACGTCTGAAGGACAACTACAATTAAAACACCTTAATTAACAATTTTTCCAACCAAGAAATATATTTTTAAACTTACAACATAATTTAAGAATTATCTTATTTCATGGCTGAAGGCCACAAAAAAATTTGAAACAATGGCTGAAGGCCTGAACAACATGTCAGACAAACAATTTAAAATAAACCCCTTCCTTCATACAAAAAAATTTCCTTTAAAGAATACACACGGTTGAAGGCCTTATTAAGGGGTGTTCACGTAAATGCTCGGCTGAAGGCCACACATAACACATCGAACAACTAACGGCATAGGGCCTGTATTAAAAACAATTTCAGATAGAAACAATTTCAAGGGAAAAATTTTAATTTAACACGGCTGAAGGCCTTTATGTAAAATTGAAAAAGAATTGAATTAATACACGGCGGAAGGCCTCGCACAATATTTCAAACTAAAATGAAAATCACAAACTAAAACAAACAAAGCAAGTGGTGCTCAGAAGTGTTCCAAGGGTCAGCCTGAGAAGGTACCTCAAACGTAAGGTGAGATGAGACAGGCAGCCAAGTTTGAAGTTAAATAATCGGATGGCAACCCAAACTAGGGACGGACGAAGGACCGACCAAAAATTTAACGAATTCCCTTCTGTCCGACCAACGGCACACTGATGGAAAATATCGGCCGAAGACGAGCATACGAACAGCACTACATCTTCAGAAATTGGCGTCTACAAGGGAACAATAACCACTCTAAACAAATTATGAACCAAACAACTTCTGTCGAACTACACGCCGTGGCGGACAGCATCAACACGACGAGGAAAGGCACACTGCCTACAAACTACGCTAAGTAGCAGGGCAGGTAACTGGGGCGTTAACGGCCACAGGGCAGAAAATACCGCTGGTGCACTTCCCTGGGAAGTAACAGTCAATTTAATGATTAATCACAGTATAGGAAGATGGCTGCAAAATTTCGTCGACTCCAACACAGCATACATTGCAGCTAGCCCGTACGACCCAGGGAGCAACAACCCGCAAATGAATGAAGAGATGTCACAATAGCTGAGGTTTCATAACAGGTTAACTGATCACTCAACTTAAGCGTCCAGGTTCGGTGGGCAACGAACTTTGTCACTCTCGAAGCTAGCACCTCATGATCTGACAGTGCTTGCACACCGCCAGTGGCCCCAGCCTGGCCTCATGCCACGGAGACTTCCTCACTGCTCCGTCCCAACCGACTGACTCAATCCAGCACGCACACAGTATTAAAATAACTGCTCAGGCAAAACACACAAGCTACACACGTCTGCTCGAAAACACTTCCACAAACAACTCGAACAATACTAAAATGCTCACTGTGGAACAACAAGGACGAATCACAAGTCGACATAAAAATGGAACCCAGAAGCGGTCAGCGTCCAAATACACTTCGTCCGATGAGACGACCGACCAAACGACCTACCAAGGTCGTCCCCACTGAAGTCATGATTGTTGGCAACGGTTGGGAAGTCATGGCTGTCTGGATCTCATTGCTTCTCGATCCCGACTGAACTCCCGAGACACCCCAAAGATAGTACGAAAGTGCTCTTATCGATAAGTGCTGCTGCTGCTGCCACTCACGGGCAGGCAAGCCAGCAACTTAGTTACTCCAGTATATCGAATAAGAAATTGGATGGCAGTACAGCAAAGACAAGAAGCCAAGCAATAAACGGCACGAACACGAGCCGCGCACAGCTCAACGCCCAAGATGGACCCTCCGGCAGAGTTCCTAGGATCATGGAGGAGAATCCTGTGCCTGCGACCGCCTCTGGTCTCCTGTCGCTGATGAACCTGGGGCCCGACATCGAGATGAGCCGTCCACTCACTCCTGGGGGAGGAAGGGGGGGAGGTCCTCTGTGGCCGCCCACTGCATACATCGTAGTGCCTGCTGCATCGGCATCCCACAGAACAAACCCACCAGAGGTCGTAGCTAGCCCAGGAGTTACACTATGTGATGAAAAGTATCTGGACATCTCCAAAAACATACGTTTTTCATACTAGGTGCATAGTACTGCCACCTACCGCTAGGTACTCCAAATTAGCGACCTCAGTAGTCATTAGAGATCGTGAGAGAGCAGAATGGTGCGCTCCACAGAACTCACGGACTTCGAACGTGATCATACAATTGGGTGTCACTTGTGTCATATGTCTGTACGCGAGGTTTCCACACTCCTAAACATCCCTAGGCACTCTGTTTCTGATGTGATAGTGAAACGGATAGGTGAAGGGACACTTACAGCACAAATGCGTAGAGGCCGACCTCGTCTGTTGACTGACAGAGGCTACACACGGTTGAAGAGGGTCGTAATGTGGAATAGGCTGACATCATCGAGACAATCGCACAGGAATTCCCAGCTGCATCAGGGTCCACTGCAGGTAGTATGACAGTTAGGCGAGAGGTGAGAAAACTTGTATTTCATAGTCGAGCGGCGTCTCGTAAGCCACACATAAAACCGGTAAATTCCAAAGGACGCCTATTGGACTATTGAACAGTGGAAAAACGTTGTGTGGAGCGACAAATCACGTTACAAAATGTAGCGATACGGTGGCAGGGTGTTGGTATGGCGAATGCGTCATTTGCCACGTGTGTTGTGCCAACAGTAAAATTCGGAGCCGGCGGAGTTAAGGCATGGTCGTGTTTTTCATGGAGGGGGCATCTCCCCTTGTTGTTTAGCGTGGCAGCATCACAGCACAGGCCTACATTGATGTTTTAAGCACATTCTTGCTTCCCACTGATGAAGAGCAATTCGGTGATGGCGATTGCGTCTTTCGACATCAGTTCATAATGTATGGCCTATGGCTGAGAGGTTACATCCCTGTAATGGACTGGCCTGCACAGAGTCCTGACCTGAATCCTATAGAACATCTTTGGGATGCTTTGGAACGCCGACTTCGTGCCAGGCATCATCGACCGACATCGATACCTCTCCTCATTACAGCACTCCGTGAAGAATGGGCTGCCATTCCCCAAGAAACCTTCCAGCACCCGATTAAACGTATTCTTGAGAGAGTGGAAGCAGTCATCAAGGCTAAGGGTGGCTAACACCATATTGAATTCCAGCCTGACCGATGGAAGGCCCCATAAACTTGTAACTCATTTTCAGCCAGGTGTTCGGATACCTTGTATCACATAGTGTACTTCGGTACGCCAGGCACATGATTGCAAATAGTTCCGGCAGATACATCCACCAAACGGTCTTTATAGAATGGCGCACTGCCGGCAAAGGACAGTTCGACGCACCGCTGGGAAGTATACAGCGCTGCCACCATGGCAGCCATGATCAGACGCTTCTTCTAGCTGATCGATCGCTTGCAGATTGACTTGGTAGAGTGGTCAAATATTTTGACATTGTAGAATTGTTATATTGTGATCTCTCCCCGTGAAGACAATGGTCTTTTCTATTATTATTTATTATCTTATATTTATGACGATTCGCACTTTGGATCGGGTCTGTTGAGCTTTTGGAGATTGTATCACAATATCTACCAGGGATTTTCAATGGAATGGAGTAGTGTGATCACCTAACGACAAACGAGGACTTCTGTCGGCAAGGAGTATGTGATTATGAATAGCGACAAAAAACGTGGAATAGATTTTCCAGCTTCCAAAAGCTGCAAATGTACAAAACAAATATGTAAAAGGTTTAAATTAAAGATAGAAATCGTCAGCAGTGGCGGCCGAAGAGTTCCGGAGCAAGTAGTCACCTTCATTTGGCCAAAGGCCTTGTCGGAGAGGGTAGAGGAGGAGGGACAGATTCAGGGCACTATCTATCCCTTGGGGAGGGAAACTGCCCCTAAAATGTCGATGAAGCAGCAACGATCAACGCCATGAAGATGCAGAAGGCAATGAAAACCGCTTCATTAAGAGCAGGTAACAAGTATCCACAGGACATCTGGCCTGAAAATTGAAAAGGGACATTAGAAAAATGATTCTGGACAAGTACCCCATTCTTATCTCCGGAAGGGATTGCAAAGTCCAGGTGAAATTCTATGACTCGAGATGTGGAACGTCTGAAGTTTGAACGTTGCAAGTAGGCTGTTTATGTTTTCCTACTGGTAACGCCACGTAGCGCTCTGTATGAAAATCACTGGCTGTGCTGTCTGCAGTCTGTGGCTGGTTTGTATTGTTGTCTGCCATTGTAGTGTTGGGCAGTTGGCTGTTAATAGCGCGTAGCGTTGCGCAGTTGGAGGTGAGCCGCCAGCAGTGGTGGATGTGGGGAGAGAGATGGCGGAATTTTGAAATTTGTGAGACTGGATGTCATGAACTGCTACATATATTATGACTATTAAGGTAAATACATTGTTTGTTCTCTACTAAAATCTTTCATTTGCTAACTATGCCTATCAGTAGTCAGGGCCTTCCGTAGTTTGAATCTTTTATTTAGCTGGCAGCAGTGACGCTCGCTGTATTGCAGTAGTTCGAGTAACGAAGATTTTTGTGAGGTAAGTGATTTGTGAAAAGTATAGGTTAATGTTAGTCAGGGCCATTCTTTTGTAGGGATTATTGAAAGTCAGATTGCGTTGCGATAAAAAAATATTGTGTGTCAGTTTAAGCACAATCATGTTTAATTTTTCAAAGGAGACGTTTCAACGTAATAGGAAACCTGGACAGTATGAAAATTTTAATAGAATGTTTGTACTATAGATGTTGGGTATCAGTGAAGGGAAACGGGAAAAGATGATGAGCCCGGGTCTGACGGATATAGTGTAATGTCAACAAGAACAAAAAATGGTATAATGGGAGAAGTATTATTTATGAATAAAAGTAAACTGACACAAGACCAGTGCCAATAGCAATAGTTCAGGTTCACATGCTGATGTCACAAGCAGAATATGAAGAGATGAAGAAAGTGAGTGATGTTATTGAGTGGGGCATTCAGTATTTAAATGGAAATAATCAAAGGACATTGGAACTTGGCTCTAGGGGAAGGAATAAAAAGAATAATGGTTGAATATGGCCTTGGCAATAAAAATGAAAGAGAAGAAAGACTAATCGTGTTACTCAATCAATTTCAGAGGTTAATAACCGAGGCTTTGTTCAAGAATCACAAAAGGAGATGGTATACCCGAAAAAGATACAGAGCTGTGAGATGATTTCAGATAGATTACATACTTCTTACTAGAGGTTCTGAAATCAGATATTCTGATGGAAGGCGAACCCAGGAACAGATTAGAATCACATCGTACTTTAATGATGATCAAGAACAAACCAAAGTTTAAGTGAATTTTCGGGAGGAAACTGTGGTAGGAAATAGGGTACAGAATTAATGAAGAATGATGAGGCCTGTGTAAATTTCGCTAAGGGTGTGGATACTATGATCATAAACATTAGACAGAGGAGTGGACTTCTCTAAAAAGGACAATCACACTTACTGATCAGACAAACACCGGTGGCAGGAACAGAACTGCAAAGAAACTTCAGATAACAGAAGAAAATTACAGTTCGTCTACGAAAGAAGTAAGAACAAAAGTGTTCTGGGAAAGACAGGAATACGCACTGTTAATCACAAAGGAATGAAATAAATAGGAAGTGAAGAGCAACCAAGACAAAATTACTGCAGGAGAAAATGTTAAGAAAGCGGAAAAGAAATTACTGTCGGACAGACTGACTATGCATGCGGAAAAGTCCAGACAAACCTCTGTGAAATTAAAAGCAAGGATGACCGCTTTAAGAGTGTAATGGGAATTCCAATGATCTATGCAGAGAAGAGAGTGGGTAGATGTAAAGAATATACTGTAGGCCCCCATGTAGGAGAGGACTTCTATGGTGAAGTGATAGAAGAATAAATTGGAGTCGATATGGAAAACTTTTTTTTAATCATCAGTCTTCTGACTGGTTTGATGCTGCCCAACACGAATTCCTCTCTTGTGCTAACCTTCTCATCTCAGCGTAACAACTACAACCTTCGTCCTCAATTATTTGCTGATGTATTCCAGTCTTTGTCTTTCCCTACAGCTTTTATTCTCTACAGTTCCCTCTTCTAACATAGAGGTAATTCCCTGATGTCTTCACAGGTGTCCTACTATCCTGTTCCTTCTTCTTATGTTTTCCATACATTCCTTTCCTTGTCGTTTCTGTGCAAAACCTCCTCATTACTTACCATGTCGGTACACTAAATTTTCGATACTCTTCTGTGGCATCACATCTCAGATTTTTCGATTCTCTACTGTTCTGGTTTTCCCACAGTCCATGTTTCGCTGCCGTACAATGCTGTGCTCCAGACGTACATTCGCAGGAATTTCTTCTTCAAAATAGGGCCTATCTTTGATATTAGTAGACTTATCTTGGGCAGGAATACTCGTTCTTGCCGGTACTGGTCGGCTTTATATGTCCTCCCTGCTGCGTCGGACATGTGTTATTTTGCTGCCTAGATAACAGAACCCCTCCACTTTTCTTACTTCGTGATACTCTAATCTGACGTTAATTTTCTCGCTTTTCTCATCTCTGCTACTTCTCATTACTTTCCTCTTTCTTTGATTTACTCCCGTCCCAAATTCTGTAACAATTCCATTCAACAGATTTCACAATTCTCCTTGACTTCCTGTACGTTTTCTAAAGACAAACTGATTGTCTTGTAAGAGATACTCAATTTTATTTTACACTGTAGGACGTAGAGGATCCAGTATTAGACTCAGAATTTTAAAAAGCAATGGGGGACTTGAGGTCAAACAACACAGAAGAGTGGATAACATTCCATCAGAATTTTTAAAGATCGCTAGATGAAATGGCAACCATCTGACACTTGATTTGGTGTGCAGGACGTATAGGACTGAATACGTACCATCAGACTGCCGGAAAAATTTCGTGCCCACAATTCCGAAGGTAGCAAGGGCAAGTAAGTGCGAGAACAATCGTACAATCAGCTTCACAGTTCATGCTTTCAAGCTGCTCATAAGATTAATGTACAGTAAAATGGAACAGAAAACTTAGGATTTGTTGAACTGCGGTCAGTTTGAACTTAGAAAATGTAAAGCCACCACAGAAGCAGCAGTACTGACCTTGTACGTGATAATGGTAGCAGGAACGAGAACAATCAAGACATGCTCACAGGATTTTAAATTCTAGAAAAAGCGTTCTACAATGCGAAAGAGAAATAGGAGTAAGCTCTAGGAATAGACGAGTAATACACAATATGGACAATAACCTAGAGGGAAGAATAACGCTGGTGAACAAGAACTAAAAGCTCGGATTAAAAGGGGTCTAAGACAAGAACGCATTATTGCACCCTCTAATGTTAAATCTTTACACAGATGAAACTGTGACGGGAATAAAAGGAAGGTCCACGAATGGGTTTAAAACTCACCGTGAAAGTACATCAATACGAAGGTTTTCTGATAACATTGCTATCCCCTATGAAGGTGAAGAAGAATTGCAGGATCTGTTGGATGAATGGATTGCCTAATGAGTAGGAAATATGGACAGAATGTACAAAGAAAGACGGAATAATCAGAATATGCATAAATGAGACAGCGAGAAAATGAACGTTAAAGACGGTGATCACAACGTAAACAAGATATCGAATTGCTTCCATAATGAGATTTCCACTCTGCAGTGGAATGTGAGCTGATATGAAAGTTCCTGAACCATTAAAACTTTGTGTCGGACGGAGACTCGAACTCGAGACCTTTCCCTTTAGCGCGAAAGTGCTCTTTTCTTCCAGGAGTGCTAGTCTTGCAAGGTTCGCAGGGGAGCTTCTGTGAAGTCTGGAAGGTAGGAGCCAAGGTACTGCCGGAAGAAAGGTGTGAGGACGGGTCGTGAGTCATGCTTGGGTAGCTCAGTTGGTAGAGAGCTTTCCTGAGAGAAGCAAAGGTCTCGAGTTCGAGTTTCGGTCCGGCAGGGAATTTTCAGGTGAAGGAATGGTCACTGTTCCAAGCTCTGGAGCAAACATTCCAGATGTATTACACAGTAACTACTAAAAATGAAATGGACCATTACTCTCCTGATTGTTAACAGAGAACTGTTGCCCTGATACTGATTTCTTAACTTGTGAAATCAGCAAGAACACCTTATTTTTGAAGACAGAGTGATCCGTAAACACATTTTAATTCATGCTTGTACCATTGCGGTGCAGTCTCCGTAAACCATACAATGACGTAACTATAATATGCAATGGAAGCAGCATTTTACTACAAAAACCAGTCAAGAAAACTCTCGGTGAAGTTACGGGTAAGAGTGACAACATTTAAGGTATAATGAAAATTTCAATGTTAGAAGCAGAGGAGAGAGTGGATAAGTGGAAAGAGTACACTGAAGGTCTTTAGGAAGGAGAGAGTTTGTGTGATGATATGATAGAAGAAGAAATTTTGAACCAAGATTTCACTGACAGCAGAATAGCTTGCCCCAATTTTGTTGTGAGGTGGAGATGTGTAGAGAAGATTGTATCGAATGTGTTTGCTTACCTGTAACTGAAGGTACTCTAAAAATCTAGAAAGTACCTGTTGCATGCGTCTATTTTGTCAGAACATTCGTTTCTTCAGCACAAAGGCAATCATTTTTGAGAACGACAATATGAGGAAGATTCTGTTTAATGCATAATTCTGACATCTTAATAGTTTACTGCCATCAAGTACAGTCTGAAAATTTTACAGAATTACACACATCAAAAAAGTTTTGCTTCACCCCGGTTCCCAGAACAACTGAAGATAGATGTTGACTGTGGATATTGTATCACAGACACAGTCCCTTTGACTGCTCAGAAATGTTGCTAAGCCCACCCAAAGATGTAAACAACCATGCATAGCAGCGCCTGTTACACGAAGGGGGTCCGACAGCCTATCACTTCCAGTCATTCCACCAGGAAAGAGGCACACGGCTGTGTTGTCTGTAGTTCAACCATACCTAGACCGTCATTACCGCGGTTTTATCGCGTCCACGTTGTTACTTTGTGCCACAAAGTGCTTTGTGCTCACAACAAGGAAAGTGTTTCGGAGTGAACCAAAGTGTTGTTGTTCGGACATGGAGGAGATACAGACAGGAACTGTCAATGACATGATCCGCTCAGGCCGCTGAAGGGCTGTTGCTGCGGTGGATGACGGCTACGTACGCATTATGGCTCAGAATAACCCTGTCCTCAACGCCACCGTGTTGAATAATGCTTTTCGTGCAGCCCAAGGACGTCGTGTTAAGACTCAAACTGTGCGCAATAGGCTGCATGATGCACAACTCCACTCCAGACGTCCATGGCGACGTCCATCTTCGCAACCACGACACCATGCAGCGCGGTACAGATGGGCCCAAAACCATGATGAGTGTCGCATATGCCTTCAACCAGACAATCGTCGTAGACGTGTTGGAGGAATCTGGTCAGGCTGAACGCCTTAGACACACTGTCGAGGGAGTGCACCAAGATGGGGAACCCTGCTGTTTTGAGGTGGAATTATGTGGGGCAGACGTAGGCCGCTGGTGGTAATGGAAAGGGCCGTACCGGCTGTACGATACGTGAATGCCATCCTCCGACCGATAGTGTAGCCATATCAGCAGCATATTGGCGAGACATTCGTCTTCATGGACGACAATTCGCGCCCTCATCGCGCACATCTTTTGAATGACTTCCTCTACGCCGAATCGCCTTTGATGATTAGGACAATCTGGACCAAAAGTGCCTTGATGAACTTGTAGATAGTATGCCACAGACATGCATCAGTGCAAGAGGACGTGCTCCTTGGTATTAGAGGTGCCGATGTGTACAGCAATCTGGACCACCACCTCTGAAGGTCTGTATGGGGGTACAACATGCAATGTGTGGTTTTCATGAGCAATAAAAAGGGCGAAAATGATATTTATGTTGATCTCTATTCCAGTTTTCTGTACAGGTTCTGTAACTCTTGGAACCGACGTGATGCACAACTTTTTTTGATGTGTGTATAAGGGAAATGATTTTCGTGTTATATGTTTCTTGAAGAAGGGATATATACATGGCGTGGCCTACTCGGTAAGAAATGTCTTTTATTATTACGAAATACGTCTAACACTACCTTGGATTTTCAAATAGCAGCATAACACCACACTCTTAATTGAAGAAGATGTATTCATATATTTGTAATAGGATCAAAGAGACATGCAAAGCGCCTATGTATTTTGTATGTATAGTATTAATCTACATCTCAAAACACTTAATTAGAAATTAAGCGTAGTGGCTCATATTTACTAAAGTATCAGTGTTGAAGTCGTTCTAATGCGAGATGTCACTCTAAAGGGAAGATTGCTTTAACTCCAAGGCATCTGTATTGCACAACCAAATAAATAAACAAGGTAGTACGACCAAACTGTTAAGGTCGGATATTACGCTAGCAATGTGAGTTGTGTACTTTTCTAACGCTATAGAACAATTAAGTTACAGCAGTAGTGATAGATACGTTTATAGCCGAAATCTTTAAGAGGTAATGGTTTCCATTTGTTCTTTTTCTTAAGACATTGGGTTAACATTATTTTGGCGAGCCAGTCCTAATTCAATAATGTCTTTATTTGACATCATTATAGTGAACAACGATCTGGGTTGCAAAAAATACATTTTTTTGCTTTGCTACAGAACTTCCATATAATAGTTACATTACCTTTTTTGGAGCCTGTGTTAAGAATGTCCGTATAAATTACAGGTCAATCGTTAGAAGCATAGAGAGACAGGCCGAGTGTTGTCAGGATTGTCTGGAAGGTTTACATGCACACCAGTCAGTTACTGAGTAGTCTCATTATTCCAGTAGTCAAAATGTACTACCCAACTGCTTTTGACAGTCCACATGACTGCAGTTTTTAACCTCCTTAATATCGCCACTTGATAGTTCTGTGATGGGTGTAAGTGCATTTACGTTGTTCTTGCCAGGGAGCATGCCATTTTTGGTTTAATTTATGTTACCAAAGTCAATAACAAGACCGTCAGTGTTCTCCAATAACAACAACACACCAAAGCCCTCATCGACTGGGTTCATCGTCTTCTCTAATAGTTGAAGGAAGCTTGGAACTTGAAGCAAGACATGTTAACTCTTTCTGCTGCCTCAAGATAGTGGTCAGTTGTTTTTATGAAGCCTTCTCATATACTCTCAAAGACAGAGGTTAGGAACTTCCACTCATGTGACATAACGACACTTCTCATTATTACTCTTAAATTTAAAGGGTTTCTGCGCGCTTTCTGCTACAATTACACAGTCAAAATCTCATTATGTAGCGCTTCTAAGTAGGCAAAATGTAATGGAAAGCAATAATAGAATATTTTCAGGTTTCCAGCCGCGTCAAGTAGTTAACTGGCCCCGAGCTTTCGGTAGAGATCTCCTCTGCGATTGTCAAGTGGTTGACTGTCGAGTCAATCCTGCAGTGCTTATATAGTCGCGTCGTCGCCAGTGACGTCACTGATCTCCAGGCCACCTTACATGACAATGTTTTGGTGGCGCGACCGCCACGATCCCTTCAACTTCCCAGTCACAGAATCCCAGGCTGCATTCAGGTGCAATTCACTCTCTTTATTGAGCGTGTTGTCCGGCATTTTGATCTCTATTGCTTCTTATACCATACTATCCCAGAAGACGTTGATCCGTTTAATAAAAGAAGTATCGTCGAATGCAATTTAAAGGAAAGTGGTTACAATAACAAACAAATTTCACAAATAGTTTCATGTAAGCTGCGAAAGCAGAAGTGTTCCAAACACAAAGAAGATTGTTGTTTTATTGTTTTGTGGTTCAGTAACAAGGAAGACTGCCGGCTCCTTAAGAAACATAAAATCGACAGTCTTCAGACCCCCAAAACAATATCTGGCTTCTGAGATGGCCTAATAAATGAAGCAATGGAGATCAAATTATTGGTCCGCACCCTCAGTAAAGAGGATGAATTGCAGCTGAGTACTGCCTGAGATCCTGGGACTGGGGAGTTGAAGCGAGTGCGGTGGTCACACCACCAAAACATTGTCATGTAAGGTGGCCTAAAGATCAGTGACGTCACTGGCGGCGGCGCTGCTTATAAGCACGGCAGTGGCATTCACACAACAATGAACTACTTGAACATGTCAGAGGAGATCACTGCCGAAAGCTCATGGCCAGTTAGCCACTTGACGCAGCTTGAAACCCGAAAATATTTTATTAATGAATATCACCGAAAGGGCATGCATTCGTAGTTTGGAAAGCAATAATTGTCATATGTCAATATAACTTTTAGTGTGTACTTCAATAAACAGACAGTTTTTAACTTTCCTTAACTGGATGTTGTTATTTGATTTTTGGTGTAAATTAAGTGACTATGCACACAAAGGCCCCACAAGATGGTTATCATAATACTGAAGTTTGACAACAGATCTCTGGATCAAAAGAAACACATTTCACATCTGTACAAAAGTCTAAATTACCCATATCACTTCGTCAAAAACGTCTTAGTTCTGCTAAAAGCGGCACAGAAATTAGCCACACCGTATAACGACCATCCGTACTAGCGTAGTTTCGACGTTAACTACTGATTGGCATTACTTTGTCTTTTACTTCATTTGCCTGATTGAAATTTACTGTTCAACTGGGAGAGACATCTCGCATCAAAAAAGAGAAAAAACTAAAGAAATAATGCACTTTGCTTGTCATAATACGCAAGTATGGTTTGATTACTCCGACTGCAAACAAACAAACAAAATTCTATTCTACGTAAAAAAGGCTGCGTTATTCATGAAAATACGATTTCGAGTATAATACACACATTTGTAACTTCTGTTGAAACTTATTTGTTCTGTAGAATAAAAAAATGCTCTTGGCTCACATGCTGAAAGTACAGGGGTAATGGATGACAGTGTGCATACAATCGATTTTCAATAGTATTTTTGGTTTCGGATAAGCAAAACAGAACTGCGAGAATTTGCTACATACATCGATTTGCTTCAGCATAACCATTGTAACAAATCATTCTGCTAGCAGTAAAATCTCAGTTACAACACATTAAAGTAGTAGAGTAATACACATGACGCAATTTACTATCGTTTTGCGGCTCTTTCTATGAAAAATGTATATTGGTAGATGCAAGATTTAAAAAAAAAATTAAGCCAGAATTACACTCTTTCTTTAAAAATGAGTCATTGCAGATTTTATAAGCAGTGGAATTAGTGGTAGGGTGGCAATTCTCCGAAAACTATAAGGTAGGAATGCTTTACCTCGATTCTTGTAATTACGTATTAAATATGCTGTATAGCCCAGAACGTGAAGCGGTGACCAAGAGTGTCATATACACTATGTGATCGAAAGTATCAGGACACCCCCAAAAACATACGTTTCCCATACTAGGTGCATTGTGCTGCCACCTACTACCAGTTATTCCATATCAGCGACCTCAGTAGTCATTAGACATCGTGAGAGAGCAGAATGGGTCGCTCTGCGGAACTCAGGGACCTTAAACGTTGTCAGGTGACTGAGTGTCACTTCTGTCATACGCCTCTATGCGAGATTTCCACACTCCTAAATATCCCTAGGTCCACTGTTTCCGATGTGATAGTGAAGTGGAAACGTGAAGGGGCACGTACAACACACCTCGTCTGTTGACTGACAGAGACCGCCGACTGCTGAAGAGGATTGTAATGTGTAATAGGCAGATATCTATCCAGACCATCGCACAGAAATTCCAAAGTGCATCAGGATCCGCTGCAAGTACTATGACAGTTAGGCGTGAGGTGAAAACACTTGGAGCTACACATCACTCTGGTAAACGACAAATGACGCCTCTCTTGGTGTAAGAAGCGTAAACATTGGACGATTGAACAGTGGAAAAACGTTGTATGGAGCGACGAATCACGCTACACAATGTGGCGATCCGATGGCAGGGTGTGGGTATAGCGAATGAACGGTGAACGTCATCTGCCAAAGTGTGCAGTGCTAAGAGTAAAATTCGAAGGCGGTGGCGTTATGGTGTGGTGGTGTTTTTCGTGGAGGGCCTTGCACCCCTTATTGTTTTGCATGGCACTATCACAGCCCAGGCGTACATTGATGTTGTAAGCGCCTTCTTGCTTCCCACTGTTGAAGAGCAGTTCGGGGATGGCGATTGCATCTTTCAACACGATCGAGCACTTGTTCATAGTGCACGGCCGGTGCGGATAGTTACACGACAATAACATCCATGTAACGGACTGGCCTGCACTGAGTCCTGACCTGAATCCTACAGAACACCTTCGATTGCCGACTTCGTGCCAGGCCTCACCGACCGACATGATACATCTCCTCAGTGCAGCACTCCGTGAAGAATGAGCTGCCATTCCCCAAGAAACCTTCCAGCACCTGATTGAATGCATGCCTACGAGAGTATAAACTGTCATCAAGGCTAAGGGTGGGACACCACCATATTGAATTCCAGCAATACCGTTATATAGGGCGCAACGAACTTGTGAATCATTTTCAGCCATGTGTCCGGATACATTTCATCACATGTAACGGGTTCACTTTGCCAATCAGTCACTGATTCCTGTATGAGATCACAGATATCGAAAACATTGGAAATAGACTGACAGTAAGTTCCGCTTTACTGGACAAGGATTCATTATAGAAAACAAGCTATGAGTGTCACTTTAATAAGTATACACAGCTAACTCTTCTCACGAAGTAATTGTTATAGGGCGGAGAGTAGCCGCATGTTACAAAACACCAGCAGATTGCTTATCGTTATACGGGTACAAACACACATAGCGTTGTTGTAAAAACTTGTTTGTTCTCTAGAAATAAATAAAAATACTGATGGCTTACATACTTGAGGTATTGATAAAATTGCGTCACGTAACTGATTGACTGTAGCTGAGCCCCAAAAGAGCTGCAGTATTATGGTATTATTGATAACCTCGAAATTTCCAAGAAGACTTTCGCTGATGATGCGGCTGTCTACAGTAAAATAGGAGCAAGACGACTGTGGAAAACTACAAAAAGATCTACACAAGACTGACGGTTGGCATAAGGAGTGAGAGTTGCACCTGGACGCAAGCAAATGTAACATAGTGACATAAGTAGGATAGGAGGAACATTACTGTACAATCACACCATTTCCGGCAAATTACTGGACACAGTGACTACCATAAACAGAAATAACATCCACAGTCACATAAGTCGAATGACCACGTAAGGTAAACACAAAAGACACAGGAACGAAAAAAGAAAAAAAAAAAAAAAACACCAAGAGAGTACACCTGCGCATAGTATTTCTTCGTCCCTCATACGTCTCGGAAAATGGAGACAACGAGAAAATCGAAAGAATTAAAGTTATTACGGAAGTTTACCAACAAGTATATCTTATAGGTACTATTGGCCGATATTGCAGGGACGGGTGTTAAATGGTTGCAGTAAAGGACGTGTCGGCATCGGAACGAAATATAAGTGATTTGTTCATGTAATTGCTTTTTTCCTACTCTAATTCACTATTTCATTTTCTAAATGCAGAGTACATAGCAGGTGCGTAGTGTATAAGTCTAATAAATTTTGCAAGCACGTGCTGTCAAGACTACGCTTTTATGTAAGAGGGAGATGGCAGCAAATATCTATACTTTAATACAGAAATACGAAACATTCTACACTCCCTGCATCATGTATCTGTTGCAGAGGGTTGTGGACTTCCAAGAGAATGACCATAATACCCGAACATCGTCATTTTATTTGTAGATAAAGATTTCGTTTCAGTTGTTAGTAATTTCGCCACACATTTACGTTCTCATGATTATTTGGTGGCCCCTGGAGAGAAAGTTTACGAAACCGATCGTGGAATAAACTAAGAAATTAATGGAATCTCCGCGGATGTTACTTCATCAAACATTTTGTATCATCATTTTACATCTAGTTTAACACGCAATAGCAAAAACAACGTTTACTGCACTGTTTATGATAAGAGTTGCACAACTTACGAATTTTGATAACTGTTACTTTCGCGAGCCACCCCATGAACCATGGACCTTGCCGTTGGTGGGGAGGCTTGCATGCCTCAGCGATACAGATGGCCGTACCGTAGGTGCAACCACAACGGAGGGGTATCTGTTGAGAGGCCAGACAAACGTGTGGTTCCTGAAGAGGGGCAGCAGCCTTTTCTGTAGTTGCTGGGGCAACAGTCTGGATGATTGATCTGGCCTTGTAACGCTAACCAAAACGGCTTTGCTGTGCTGGTACTGCGAACGGTTGAAAGCAAGGGGAAACTACAGCCGTAATTTTTCCCGAGGGCATGCAATTTTACTGTATGGTTAATGATGATGGCGTCCTCTTGGGTAAAATATTCCGGAGGTAAAATAGTCCGCCATTTGGATCTCCGGGCGGGGACTACTCAAGAGGACGTCGTTATCAGGAGAAAGAAAACAGGCGTTCTACGGATCTGAGGGTGGAATGTTAGATCCCTTAATCGAGCAGGTCGGTTAGAAAATTTAAAAAGGGAAATGGATAGGTTAAAGTTAGATATAGTGGGAATTAGTGAAGTTCGGTGGCAGGAGGAACAAGACTTTTGGTCAGGTGAATACAGGGTTATAAATACAAAGTCAAATAGGGGTAATGCAGGAGTAGGTTTAATAATGAATAAAAAAATAGGAATGCGGGTAAGCTACTACAAACAGCATAGTGAAAGCATTATTGTGGCCAAGATAGACACGAAGCCCACGCCTACTACAGTAGCACAAGTTTATATGCCAACTAGCTCTGCAGATGACGAAGAAATTGAAGAAATGTATGATGAAATAAAAGAAATTATTCAGATAGTGAAGGGAGTTGAAAATTTAATAGTCATGGATGACTGGAATTTGGTAGTAGGAAAAGGGAGAGAAGGAAACGTAGTAGGTGAATATGGATTGGGGGTAAGAAATGAAAGAGGAAGCCACCTTGGAGAATTTTGCACAGAGCACAACTTAATCATAGCTAACACTTGGTTCAAGAATCATGAAAGGAGGTTGTATACATGGAAGAAGCCTGGAGATACTGACAGGTTTCTGATAGATTATATAATGGTAAGACAGAGATTTAGGAACCAGGTTTTAAATTGTAAGACATTTCCAGGGGCAGATGTGGACTCTGACCACAATCTATTGGTTATGAACTGTAGATTAAAACTAAAGAAACTGCAAAAAGGTGGGAATTTAAGGACATGGGACCTGGATAAACTGACTAAACCAGAGGTTGTACAGAGTTCCAGGGAGAGCATAAGGGAACAATTGACAGGAATGGGGGAAAGAAATACAGTAGAAGAAGAATGGGTAGCTTTGAGGGATGAAGTATTGAAGGCAGCAGAGGATCAAGTAGGTAAAAAGATGAGGGCTAGTAGAAATCCTTGGGTAACAGAAGAAATATTGAATTTAACTGATGAAAGGAGAAAATATAAAAATGCAGTAAATGAAGCAGGCAAAAAGGAATACAAACGTCTCAAAAATGAGATCGACAGAAAGTGCAAAATGGCTAAGCAGGGATGGCTAGAGGACAAATGTAAGGATGTAGAGGCTTATCTCACTAGGGGTAAGATAGATACTGCCTACAGGAAAATTAAAGAGACCTTTGGAGAAAAGAGACCCACTTGTATGAACATCAAGAGCTCAGATGGAAACCCAGTTCTAAGCAAAGAGGGGAAAGCAGAAAGGTGGAAGGAGTATATAGAGGGTCAACACAAGGGCGATGTACTTGAGGACAATATTATGGAAATGGAAGAGGATGTAGATGAAGATGAAATGGGAGATACGATACTGCGTGAAGAGTTTGACAGAGCACTGAAAAACCTGAGTCGAAACAAGGCCCCGGGAGTAGACAACATTCCATCAGAACTACTCACGGCCTTGGGAGAGCCAGTCCTGACAAAACTCTACCATCTGGTGAGGCAGAAATACCCTCAGACTTCAAGAAGAATATAATAATTCCAATCCCAAAGAAAGCAGGTGTTGACAGATGTGAAAATTACCAAACTATTAGTTTAATAAGTCACAGCTGCAAAATACTAACGCAAATTCTTTACAGACGAATGGAAAAACTAGTAGAAGCCGACCTCGGGGAAGAGCAGTTTGGATTTCGTAGCAATATTGGAACACGTGAGGCAATACTGACCCTGCGACTTATCTTGGAAGCTAGATTAAGGAAAGCCTAACCTACGTTTCTAGCGTTTGTAGACTTAGAGAAAGCTTTTGACAATGGTGACTGGAATACTCTCTTTCAAATTCTGAAGGTGGCAGGGGTAAAATACAAGGGGCCAAAGGCTATTTACAATTTGTACAGAAATCAGATGGCAGTTATAGGGGTTAAGGGGCATGAAGGGAAAGCAGTGGTTGGGAAGGGAGTGAGACAGGGTTGCGGCCTCTCCCTGATGTAATTCAATCTGTATATTGAGCAAGCAGTGAAGGAAACGAAAGAAAAATTCGGAGTAGGTATTAAAATTCACGGAGAAGAAATAAAAACCTTGAGGTTCGCCGATGACATTGTAATTCTGTCAGAGACAGCAAAGGACTTGAAAGAGCAGTTGAACGGAATGGATAGCGTCTTGAAATGAGGATATAAGATGAACATCAACAAAAGCAAAATGAAGATAATGGAATGTGGTCGAATTAAGTCGGGTGGTGCTGAGGGAATTAGATTAGGAAATGAGACACTTAAAGTAGTAAAGGAGTTTTGCTATTTGGAGAACACAATAACTGATGATGGTCGAAGTAGAGAGGATATAAAATGTAGACTGGCAATGGCAAGGAAACTGTTTCTGAAGAGGAGAAATTTGTTTACATCTAGATTTAAGTGTCAGGAAGTCGTTTCTGAAAGTATTTGTATGGAGAGTAGCCATGTATGGGAGTGAAACATGGACGATAAATAGTTTAGACAAGAAGAGAATAGAGGCTTTCGAAATGTGGTGCTACAGAAGAATGCTGAAGATTAGATCACATAACTAATGAGGAGGTATTGCGTAGGATTGGGGAGAAGTTTGTGGCACAACTTGACTAGAAGAAGGGATCGATTGGTAGGACATGTTCTGAGGCATCAAGGGATCTCCAATTTAGCATTGGAGGGCAGCGTGGAGGGTAAAAATCGTAGAGGGAGACCAAGAGATGAATACACCAAGCAGATTCAGAAGGATGTAGGTTGCAGTAGGTACTGGGAGATGTAGAAGCTTGCACAGGATTGAGTAGCATGGAGAGCTGCATCAAACCAGTCTCAGGACTGAAGACCACAACAACTACAACAACTTTCGCGAGAAGAATTTTTTTTATTTTCATTTTTGTATGCTGTACTTACTAACAATAACGCTTCCTCACTGTATTGATGTAAAATCGATAGAATTGCTACTATAGACAGGCTTAAGAAGTTTTCCATCTGATGATATAATCTTCGAGGCTCTAGTATTTAATTCTAGCGCTACAAAAACATTCCGTGCGGTTAGGAACGATGGTCGATCTGCGCTTGAAAGAAAATCGAGGTTGCACTTAGCCATCTGAAACCAGTTGAATTGTAGGGCTGTTAACGAATATATTAATTGCTGTATGGTCTACAATAATTCATGTCAATGATTATTGTGTATGGTAGGCCGATATCAATTGTCTGGTCCAAGTAACGGAAACGCTTAGCACTATCGATGCTCGAAAGGTAGAAGAGGTGGATGGAAAGAGGTGGAGGGGGTAGAAAATTCTTATGATACTGTGATACGTATAGACTTTAGTGGATCAGCAGTTAGGGGAAAACTGACATGATGAGATGGAACTCTCGTTTACATTGGATGAAAGTATTGGTCGAAACATGTAGACAAGCTATCAATGGTATCTGTAGCTTCAAAATGTGCGCCTTGAATCTTCTTTATACACGTATTGTCAGATGGATAAATCTCGAGGGGGTTATTCAGCAGCTGAAATATGAGAAAGACCTGATATGATTCCAAATTCCTGTTACAAAATCGTTACGAAAGCGTGCTCGAGTAGAAAGTGAAAAATATGAAAGCCTTGCTTCTGAATCTCTAAAATAATTTGGAGCAGTGGCCACAAAGTGACTGTTCAAGTCGGATTGTCTAGAGACAGACCGTCTGACTTGCAGAAAAGTGTTGTCCACTTAATGCCGAAGATAGCAATGGCAAATAAGTACGAGAACTACCACACCATTAGTTTAACAGCTCATGAATTCCAGTTGCTAATGAGATTAATAAACAGAAGAATGGAAAGAAAATTGAGAAAACGATCTTCATAGCATTTGGCTACATAGAAAAAGCGATCGACAACGCAAAATGGTGCAAGATGTTTGAAACATTCAGGACATGGGTGTTGCTAACGAAAGACTGGGAATCTACTCTGTTTACAAGAGCCATGAAGGGATAATAAAACCAGAAGACCAAAAACAAAGATTTCAGATTAGTAAGGGTATAGTACAGAGGCGTAGTACCCCAATCTCTACAGCTCAGTTTATAAATCGAGGAAGCAATGACAGAAATGAAATATAGATCGAGACGTGGGATTAAAATTAAAGGTGAAATTAATGTTAAGATTCCGCGATGATATTGCTATGTTCAGCAAAAATGAGAGCTGCAGCACGTATTAAATGGAATGATCAGTCTAACGAGTAGGGAATATGAAGAAAGCAGAAAGTAATTACAAAATGGTTCAAATGGCTCTGAGCACTATGCGACTTAACTTCTGAGGTCATCAGTCGCCTACAACTTAGAACTAATTAAACCTAACTAACCTAAGAACATCACACACATCCATGCCCGAGGCAGGATTCGAACTTGCGACCGTAGCGGTCGCTCGGTTTCGGACTGCAGCGCCTAGAACCGCACGGCCACTCCGGCCGGCAGAAAGTAATTACTAGTAACATGAATGAGATCAACTAAGCATCAAGGAAAGAGACCTCAGTGCAACATTGGAAGAAAAAATAACTTACAACGGACCAAGTAAGGAACTGAATATGCAAAGCGAGCACTCCTGGTCAAAAGCAGTCAACTAGTATCAGACATCGGCATACAATTTTGGGAAGAAATTTCTGTGAATGTACATTTGGTGAACAGAATTGTGTGGAATTAAATCATGGACTGTGGGGGAACCGGAAAAGATGAGAAACGTAGTGTCTGAGATGATTTCCTGCAGACGAACTGTGAAGATTAGGTGGACTGATAAGAAATAAGGAGGTTCTCTTCAGAACTGGCCAGACAAGAACATGCGGAAAACCTTGACAAGCAGATGGGGCATATGGTAGAGTGTTAAGATGCCAAGACATAGCTTCCACGATACTTGAAGGAACGGCAGAGGATAAATTATGTAGGAGAATACAGAGATTGAAATATATCAAAGAAAAAAATTGAGGAAGTTGGGTACAAGTGGTACTCTAAGATGAGGAAGCTGACAAGGGAGACGAATTCACGGTGGGCCACACCAAATCAGCTATAAGACTGATAACAAAAAGGAGAAAGGTCAGTAAACGGTAAATAAACAGTAAAATTTTAATATCTCACCGAAGCTAAAATTGGTAGAAGGGTGAATTACTGAATTCTGTCTTTCAGAATTGTTTCAGCACTGGAAAGGTATTCCTTTTCCTTTCGATGCATCACTAGACCGCTGAAATGGAAGATTATAAGTGGTCACGCAACAGAATATCACGTAAAATCGCTCAGTATATGAGAAGTGACCAATTCAATACGGTTCTCTACAGATTATGCGAAAGAACTTTTCTCTCTAGGGCAGGCTTATCCTAAATCACTGGAGCTGCGATGCGTTCCACATGACTGGAAAAATGGGACGGAACTTAACGTTTTCAAGAAGAATCGTCGAACAGAATAACACTCGAAACTACCTGTAGCAGAATAAAGAAATGAGTCACAGCTATTTGTATTGAGGATAGATACTAGAGGAACAATTATGGGTGGAAAAGCCTGGTGATGCATTCACTTTCATCGTCCGTTGTTGCATCGCTGCTACGATGATGATACAGCACTATTAAAGCTGGTTGTCACACCCAGTTGCTGACAGCGTTTGCAGCCAACCTTCTACTTTCGTGAATCGTTTTTCGTAATTTCCCTTTGTGTCATGTTTACATTGCAACAAAATGTCTGAATCCAGCAGCAAAATAAAAAAATAAAAATGATGTGGCTATTACGATCCAGCAAAGCGAACGCAATAAAGCATGTTAACGGGCAGCGTGTGACAACTGCAGCTGCCAGAGAAATTGCGCTCGCCGGCAACAGCGAACGAAATCGCCCAGTTCCACATCAACTGCGCTCGGCTGTCAATCACTTTGTCTTCGTAATCCAGGCTCTGCTAAAGTCCATCAGTTGTTGACTTACGTAATGCATTAATGCTTTTGGTGATACCAAATCTCCTCTATAACGATTAACAATGGAATCCTCAGTCCTGTAAACTGCAGCTTGCTACTTGATGACAATAAGGCATAGATTGTTGTCTCTTCTATAGAATTCCAAAAACGACAAAGGTATTGTAAACACTGTCACACTGTCGCCAAGAGAAAGTGCCGGTTATATTAAACTCAGCATCGCACTTTTCTCACATGGCACACTGGAAGCTGAGGATCAAGGTAGTCAGGTATTATTTATTTCCGAAAAGCATTTGGCCAAGTACCACATTCACGCTTATTGCCAAAAGAACGATCATATGGTGTATCAAGTCAAATCTGGGACTGGACTGAAGAATTTATAGGAGGCAGAACGCAGCGTGATACATTGGATGGAGAGTCACCGTCATACGTAGAAGTAACTTCAGGTGTGCCCCAGGGAAGTGCACTGGAACCGTTGTTTTCCATGTTGTTTATCAGTGATCTTGCAGACAATACTAATATTAATACCAAGCTTTTTGCAGATGATACAATTATGAAGTACTGTTTGAAAGAAGTCGTTCCATACATGAATGGAATGGGAGGAAACCCTAATAGCTGGTAGAATGGGACGTAACCTCTTCCACGCACCTCGCATTAGTTTGCAGAGTATAGATGTAAATGTAGATGCAGAAGATGAAAACTTCTTGGTAGAACGGTAGTTTCGGGTAAACCTCAAAGAGAGTTATGTGGCAGCTACCGTACACTGTACCCGTAAATGACATGAAGGGTAATGTGGAATCTCCATGAACCTACTCTCAGATAAGGCTGTGGTGTAGATTGAGGTCAGAAAAGAGAAAATGGTATCCTAGAGCATGAAGACTAGAAGACGGTGTATTTCGCGGATGTGGACTCCCCCTCCCGCAACATATTACAATTGAATGTGTTGTACGTAATTAGGAGGAAAGGGCCATTATTGTTAAATAACAAAAACGGTTCAAATGACTCTGAGCACTATGGGACTTAACTGCTGAGGTCATCAGTCCCCTAGAACTTAGAACTACTGAAACCTAACTAACCTAAGGACATCACACACATCCATGCCCGAGGCAGGATTCGAACCAGCGACCGTAGCAGTCGCGCGGTTCCGGACTGAACCGCCTAGAACCGCACGGCCACCGCGGCCGGCTAGCATTTATTCGGAATACTTTTGAAATAATAAACAGTTCACTTACTGAAACAGCCGGCCGGTGTGGCCGAGCGGTTCTAGGCGTTTCAGTCTGGAACTCAGCAACTGCTATGGTCGCAAGTTCGAATCCTGCCTCGGGCATGGATGTGTGTGATGTCCTTAGGTTAATTAGGTTTAAGTAGTTCTAAGTTCTAGGAGACTGATTACCTCAGATGTTAAGTCCTATAGTGCTCAGAGCCATTTGAACTTACTGGACCTTCATGGCAGATTAAAACTGTGTGCTGGACCTTGACTCGAATTCGAGTCCGACTTCGAGTATCGGTCCGGTACACAGTTTTAATCTGCCAGGAGGTTCCACATCTGCGCACACTCCACTGAAGAATGAAAATGTCATTCCAGTTCACTTTTATCCATTTGTCTCGTTTTCATTTGTCTGCTCCTTAGTTACATGTGCGGGAAGAATAAAACAGAAACACGACATGAATGCTAGTGATGGGAAGGCAGATATCAAATTCGTATATGAGGACAAACGAAACGTAATTCAGCCTCAGTAGTACCAACATTTGTAATACTGTCGTTCAGCTGGTTCTTGAGTTCTGATCGCTGATCTCGAACCGTTACCAGGTAGGATTAATAGTGAGTATTAGCTCAATTAGTCACCTCCTCAAAATAGTATAAAGGTAGTTCTGGCATTTTCTATATGGTGTGTAACGTACTAGACGGTCGGTCATATCTCCCTCCACCGACGACACACGCCATGTCTACGAAATGGAGTGTACTTGCCAGTTGATTGCATGGGTCGAAGTGGGAACAGGTAGTATCGTATTTGGAAGAATTCATGATGCCTGTATGAATGAAGTTGCCAGATGTGTTTATCAACGTAGACTCTCCTTTGTGACTTCTAAGAACAATGTACCATTGGCAACCATGTAACGTGGAGTGAGAACTATGGAGGCAAACAGTTACAACTGACCACTCATCTATTTCGCAACCTCACAGGTATTGCTGCTGTCAGTGGATGCAAGTCATCTCTACAAGTTACCGAGCGAACACTGCGAAGTGAACTGCTTGCGCTGGACATTTGACTTCTGGTATTTCGCCTAGTGACACTGTTCACAAGGGCATATAAAGCTTCAAGCGTTCATTGAGCCAGACAAACAGAAACCGGACAATAGCTGGAGCCGTGCTCAGTGGATCGAGGAATGACTGTGTTACCTCTTTTCATTGACTCAAGAGGTCGAATGTACTGAGGTGCTTTAGCTGCAGATTGTGGGGAGTAAGGGTCAAGCCAGAGGTTGTTCTTTGAGGGCGTTTTTGGTACCATGACACGGTCTTACTAATTCACATTACTGTGAATATCTCTCAGGAAGTCTGTCTCAAGACTCACGGTCACTAACTGTCACCCTGTCTTCTACACTCATATGAGTACGCTGTAGACACTGCTGCAACCCAAACCGACAACAGGTGTTTTCACGGGATTGCAAACATACGTTTCAGGTTTGATAAACACTTACATAACCTATTACACCTCGACTGGATTGCTATGTAGCCCAAAATTAATTCTATATAAACGTGTGGGTCTATTTGGAACAACGGAACAGCGGATGGGGAGTAGTAATCAGCATCTCAGTAAATTCATAGTTCTACTGATTCTCATTTCAGTGACTGGTTGCAGCTCGGTGCATGGCATACCTGACAAAATTTGGAGACACTCTTCCTCATAGAACTGAAACGATTATCAAGGCTAGGAACGGTTTTTACACAATATTGCCGTCAGTTCTCTTGGGAGGGACAAAGCTTCTGTCAGATGTTATAATTAAAACAGTTCTATCATGAAGCCTTCATATGGGATGGTCGAGAGGGTAGCAGAGATACTGCTGCGACTCCGGCAGCATGTTCTACAGCAGCATGAGGGAGATCTTAACAGTTAAACTTTCGAGAGTGTAAATGAATCAACAATTTATTTTTGCTTCTCCCATTACGATATATCATCATATTGGTAGGATCACTTAGTTTCGATTACCGACGCTCGTTCTTCCGGCACATTGCTGGGGATTGGAATACGGGTGGGAGAAAATAACTGTACTCTCACACTTACAGCGTGTGGTGGACTTAAGGAAAATACTGTGAGTACCATGACAATACAAATTAAACCATCTATTCCGCTACGAAATGCCATATGGGTACATTTGCACTAGTCACTATATGGTTTCTAAATGGTGAAGGTAATTTGATGCAAAGAAGATAGTGCACCTGGATAATTTATAAGCTCAGAGAGCCCTTTCCTAGCACGGTGTCCTTACAGACTTGGATGAATGGCAACCGCAAAATTCCATATTAATATACATTTAGGAAGCTTAGTTAATTTGACGCAGCACCACACTGAAGACGTCGAAGATCAGAACATGCAGAGTAGCTTCTAAGATAAGTTAGTTATGCGGAGTGTGCGGAATTAGTATTTAATTAAGGGGCGACTAGGCACTTCAGGAAGAATAACAAACAACAAGATTAGCGTTGCCACAACTTAACAAATGGCTTCTAGTCCCCCAATGTTACATCAGTGCCCGTTGCCAACCGGCCATGGTTAGTTGGCTAATGTAGATGGGAGCATTCAATAACTGCTTACACAACATTACTGATTTACGTAATTTATTAATAATAGTTCACTGAAATATAAGTCTTAAAACACTTCATAGAAAGGCTGATTAAATAACTGTTTCTTCGATTAATCGGGTAATAAATTCTCAACCAATAACTGTAGCAAACAACATCACTTCCAAATAAAAACTTACAGAATCGTAATTGTGGAAAGGTACCTTACAAACTTCAAAATGCACTTTCATTTAACACGCAGATATAAAAACATATCCAAAACTCACAGTTAGCATATTTGTCAAATTCCACTATTTATAACCAGCTGAACTACAGCGCAGAACTGACAATTTCAAATCTGTCGAATGAGTAATCATGATAACAGAAAATTATGTTCACAATTAAGAAATATAATAACTTTATGACAACGCCTATCCGGCACTGGCCACACTTTTACACAGCCGCAAAATTCGTTGAACAGTGACAATTACTGCTCAGTCTCGACACAATTAAGTAAACTAACACAGCAGAAGTCATTGAAGGTTAATACACGTATCGTATTCCACCGCTTTCTTCGCCAATATCATGACATCCTTATTGTAGGCGTACATGCTACAGCACAGCGTGTTCAGGTTGGGCCCACGCTGTCATTTCTATCTGCCGTGGCAAAGCACCCACAAACGACATCGGCCACAGCTCGCCGTAAATTGCGCCCATACAATTGCAGAGCCCACGGCTTGTCGTTCCACAGCAGCGTTGAATTCCCTAGCATCTCGGTTTCACCATCAGTTCATTACCCCAGAGTGCCAAAATTATTAATGCACAATTCGGACCATCCAGACCGCAGCACTATGCCGTTCTATCCTTCTCGCTCGGTACTCTCTAACCCTCCTCTCCCCGTCGTCAGAGGGCTACTAGCCACCCCAGTATCTCTGGCGCGGCCAGTATCGATCTTAACACTTGCGGCCGGAACACAATCGTGCCGAAAATCGGCACAGAAGAGGTATTAATGCAATCCAGAACGCGTCCTGGATGAAGAATGTTTATCGGAGCCAGAGTCATCGACAAGAGTGCACAGGGAATGTGAGAAGATCACTCTCGTTCTCTGCGTACATAAACGATCTGAAACATGACGTGAGCAGCTGGCGATGCTGTAGTCTTGCACAAAGTGCCACACAGGATAACTTAGGGTTTCTACTTAGCGTGATGTAAGGTAGCGTGTTCGAAAAGTGGAAAATTGTAAGATAACGATTCTACTGACACCAGTGTATATTTCGCCTAAGGACCGCGAAGACAAGAGAAACAATCGTTCGCAAGGAAGCACATAGACATAAGTTTTTGGCTAGCTCCATTTGTGAGGGCCACGCAGTGAATGGTGGTTTGCGGAGTTTATACAGGTGTGGACGTGAAAATACTCTCTGCAGTAATATCACCATACTACGGTCGCAGGTTCGAATCCTGCCTCGGGCATGGATGTGTGTGATGTCCTTAGGTTAGTTAAGTTTAAATAGTTCTAAGTTCTTGGGACTGATGACCACAGATGTTAAGTCCCATAGTGCTCAGAGCCATTTGAACCATTTGAATATCACCATACCACATTTACGTCACGTCTCGACTCGGAAAACAACTATTAAAACGGGTAAATACGTTTCCAGTGGCACTACGTAACGTGTAAATTGTGAATGTTTTCGGGCTCTGAACAGTAACGACAAGTCAATTTTGCGGAGTCGTCACTCGCTAAAGCCTGGAATTTTTCGGAACAGACTCGCATGTCCTCATCCACCAGGCCTTTCTCATACTCCTGGCACTGTATGCGGAGGTCAGCGATGTCATTCCGTATTAATTTGTACGAACACATGCGAGTCATACTGTATCCAATTCCCAACTGATGTGACATATCTGCCTCGCCGACTTAATTACATTCGTGAAATACTGTCTGCATACAAATGGTACATCAGCTTTAATATGTGTGCGGTGCCAGAATACGCACTGAAATGGCTTGTTAGTAACGAGTTTGTCTCCACATATGGGAAGATTGCCACAGAAAACCATCCATCCAAGGATTTTTACTACAACACGCTGCCCTCTATTTTTTTTTATTAATTTTGAGATTGTCCTTAATGACGACACACTTTTATCAGAAACTGATGCTTGGTATAGAAGGTGATTGCCTTGAAAACAGTAATACACTTATTTACTCTTTTATATTCTCTAAATTTGTTGTAATATACAGTATTTAAAAATAAAGGGTAGGAAAATTGAGGGAAAGATCAAAGTGCTCAATAAACACGAACGATATTACAGTTTGTGAGGAAATAAGGTACTACATGAGACAAGTAGATTAAGTCAACAGCTTGCTTTAACAGAAATGAATATCTTTGAGTACATCAAAACGACAATATCAGCTCAAGAAGCAGATGGCCAAAATTAACTGAATGAAATAAAGAACAATATAGCAGGTATGGACACCATCTTTTAGGCAGTAAACAACAAAAAAGAGTATAGGAATACCATCAGTGAAAGCATAGGATTCAAAGACCGAAAAAACTGTAGGAAGACGCGGACCATGTGGTATCAGGAACACACGGAAGCACACTCAGAAAATGAAGAATGAACGTATGTAGAAAAATTCAAGGAACCATTCGTATAGTAAGTATAGGAAAAAAAGAAGCTGTATTAAATGTGGTCGCAACAGTAGTTTACGATAGGAAATATATTAAAATTTTACTTTCCTCCGAAAGTCTTTCATATTCCTACAAGTTCCGCAATCTGTAGACAGTATTTTGTAATTGAATTCTGCAGTAGGAGAGGGAGCTAATAGTTTCAGATCTGTCTTATGGTTACAGTGTCTGTTTATCGATGTTTGTCATTCATAAATTAATCAATCGTTAAGAAGTTAGGAAAGAAGTATTCCACAATCACTAGACCGATCTTCAGTATGTATAGTAAGTTTGAAAAAAATTTCTGATATATTCCATGAATTTTATTATTCTGTGTTTATAACAGGGTAAAAGTTCACCAAACTTCACTACTTTTCTTAGGAGCAAACTTACACTAACCTAGTATGACTGATTTAATCTTGGCCGAGGCCTGCGGCTACCATAGATTATTGTAAGCAATCGTAGACCGCATTAGTTTTCCTAACATCTTGGATCAGTTAAGGTGTTACCAGCGTTTCGTGTACATTAGGGCGTTATCTCATAGTGGTCGCTTTATATGCGTATGCGATGAGTATCTTACTAGATTCTCCAAAAAACCGGAAGTGGTGAACCGTCTTAAAACTGACAAGGGGACCCTCCATACTGTAAATCATGGATTTCGATGCGCTTCCAATATGTTGTTGAGGCATTTACCCTGAGTACCTAGCTATCCGTTTTTTTTAGCGACGGGCTTTGGTTTTTGAGAAAATCGATTTTGAAGTTCATTGCGTGCTTTGTATACCCATAAATTACATATACTTCGACCAAGTCAGCGTAGCGCAGCGGTAAAGGTTAATGGATGCCGCGCTTGAGTTGCCGTGTTCGAATCCTGCTCGTGTACTTTCTTTTTTTCAAAATCGACCAAATTTTTCAATTTTATTTCAAAGAATATCAACGAACAGTGTATCACCAAACTTCATTACTTTTCTTAGGAGCAAACTTACACTAACCTAGTATGACTGATTTAATCTTGGCCGAGGCCTGCGGCTACCATAGATTATAGTAAGCTACCGTAGACCGCATTAGTTTAACATCTTGGATCAGTTAAGGTGTTACCCGCGTTTCGTGTACATTAGGGCGTTACCTCATAGTTATTAATTTTTTTCAAAATCGACCAAATTTTTCAATTTTATTTCAAAGAATATCAACAAACAGTGTAAGGTGTGCGAGATTATAAAGATATATTCAGTTGTTAATTTTTTCTGTCATACAATTTTACATAATCTTATTTTTCGCGTCCACATTGCTTGATGTGCCAGAACAATATTATGGGTGATACTTATTATACACTCCTGGAAATGGAAAAAAGAACACATTGACACCGGTGTGTCAGACCCACCATACTTGCTCCGGACACTGCGAGAGGGCTGTGCAAGCAATGATCACATGCACGGCACAGCGGACACACCAGGAACCGCGGTGTTGGCCGTCGAATGGCGCTAGCTGCGCGGCATTTGTGCACCGCCGCCGTCAGTGTCAGCCAGTTTGCCGTGGCATACGGAGCTCCATCGCAGTCTTTAACACTGGTAGCATGCCGCGACAGCGTGGACGTGAACCGTATGTGCAGTTGACGGACTTTGAGCGAGGGCGTATAGTGGGCATGCGGGAGGCCGGGTGGACGTACCGCCGAATTGCTCAACACGTGGGGCGTGAGGTCTCCACAGTACATCGATGTTGTCGCCAGTGGTCGGCGGAAGGTGCACGTGCCCGTCGACCTGGGACCGGACCGCAGCGACGCACGGATGCACGCCAAGACCGTAGGATCCTACGCAGTGCCGTAGGGGACCGCACCGCCACTTCCCAGCAAATTAGGGACACTGTTGCTCCTGGGGTATCGGCGAGGACCATTCGCAACCGTCTCCATGAAGCTGGGCTACGGTCCCGCACACCGTTAGGCCGTCTTCCGCTCATGCCCCAACATCGTGCAGCCCGTCTCCAGTGGTGTCGCGACAGGCGTGAATGGAGGGACGAATGGAGACGTGTCGTCTTCAGCGATGAGAGTCGCTTCTGCCTTGGTGCCAATGATGGTCGTATGCGTGTTTAGCGCCGTGCAGGTGAGCGCCACAATCAGGACTGCATACGATCGAGGCACACATGGCCAACACCCGACATCATGGTGTGGGGAGCGATCTCCTACACTGGCCGTACACCACTGGTGATCGTCGAGGGGACACTGAATAGTGCACGGTACATCCAAACCGTCATCGAACCCATCGTCCTACCATTCCTAGACCGGCAAGGGAACTTGCTGTTCCAACAGGACAATGCACGTCCGCATGTATCCCGTGCCACCCAACGTGCTCTAGAAGGTGTAAGTCAACTGCCCTGGCCAGCAAGATCTCCGGATCTGTCCCCCATTGAGCATGTTTGGGACTGGATGAAGCGTCGTCTCACGCGGTCTGCACGTCCAGCACGAACGCTGGTCCAACTGAGGCGCCAGGTGGAAATGGCATGGCAAGCCGTTCCACAGGACTACATCCAGCATCTCTACGATCGTCTCCATGGGAGAATAGCAGCCTGCATTGCTGCGAAAGGTGGATATACACTGTACTAGTGCCGACATTGTGCATGCTCTGTTGCCTGTGTCTATGTGCCTGTGGTTCTGTCAGTGTGATCATGTGATGTATCTGACCCCAGGAATGTGTCAATAAAGTTTCCCCTTCCTGGGACAATGAATTCACGGTGTTCTTATTTCAATTTCCAGGAGTGTAGAAACAACCGAAGCACAAATTTTCGCAGCACTACGCGCATTTTATGGAAGCAACCATCTTGTAGGCGCACGGTTACTTCATGAGCGATACCGGGAAACATGCTTCTTTTGCATTCAAAAAGATTTCTCATTAACTCGCTAATTCGATGCGAACCATGCCTATCCAATCATGCTTTCAAAATTAGGTGCGCTGAATTAATGTAGGATTAGCGATTGTAAATTTATCGGCTCTTCCCTAGAAGCGATCTCTCTACTGTCTTTCATCGAGTCGGGAGCACTCTGAATAATTTTCGTAGAGATTGTCAACTGTTGCTAAAAATAAACATCGCGGGGCTGGCAATAAGGAGTGCACTTTTGTGGGACCACTTTTAGGATGAAGGTGCTCGCTTTTTGCTTTCATCAGTGAATAGATGATCGTATAAGGTTGAATCAGTTTGCCCTCCCCAGGAATTGATGGTGTACAAAATTTTTTTCTGTCCCGCGTATGGAAGAATTACAGAACGCAAAAATTCTTCGTATGCCAGTTTCGTGGACTTACAGGGTTTCGTGCAGGACACGACTACACGTCTGTATTTCCCAGTTAATTCATCTACTCGTTTTTGAACGTTAGGACCAAATTTTCCGGACGGTTATTGCATACATAAAAACCTACAGGAGCAGGATTCGAACACAGTTCTTCCGGCGTGGTAGCTGTGAACCTTTACCTCTGCGCTACGCTGACTTGCTTCGAATATATGTAATGTTACGGGTATAAAAAACGCGCAATGGACTTCCAAATCGATTTCCTCAAAAACCAACGCCCCTCCCTAAGAAAACCGCATAGCCAGGTATTCAGATTAAATGCCCGTACAACATATTTGAAGCGATCTTTGGTTTACTGTATGGAGGGTCCCCTTGTCAGTCATGATATAAAGGGCTGAGTAACCTGCAGAAGGTTTTTGTTCTACATAATTATACCCCTGTCTGTCCCCTAAAGGAAACAATAAGTATAACAACATTGAAAATGTCAGTGGTTAATTCAGGTTTTATTCGAAAATTGTTGATCTGTAACGTGAAACACAGGTACGTTGAAGCAAAAATAAAAAATAAAACAATACAGATTTATCATATAGCGATAGAAAACGCAATTTCATCACGATAAAGGTAAAATAAAGAAACGTACAAAACAAAAACTTATGAAACATCGCTTTGTTGTTTGTCGAACTTATATAATACAGGGTTCTGTTCTTCATTAACAATTTTCGATATTATTAATAATAATAAATGGAAACTCTTTCCTTAGGTCATGATGAATAGTCTTGCATCAAAAGTAATGCCTTTAATTGAGTAAAAGTGCATAAGTTATGCGATAAACTAGTTTTTATTACTTAAAAATGGAAGTTATATTCTATAGGGCTTTAAAATACCATTATTTTGCAGATAGAATGTGATGAGATTCCCGTGGAAACCATACACGACCAGTATTTATCTATTCTAGGGCGACTATTACCTGGTCTGAATGCTATCGGTTTTCCTACACCGCATTAGCCATGGCAATGTCTTCGGTGTTTCCATACTTTTGTTCACATCTTGTATAGAGGGTGAAAATTATTTAAACCGACAAACTCTGGGAGGTTGTAGAGGACATCAAAACAAATATTTTTCCCTAGTGTCATCTTTTCTTATGAGATGTATTTAAACCGATACAGGAAGATTTCTCTGGCGGCAAATTAAACCAACAAACACTTTTCCATTTTTTTATGGCCAAGAGACAATATATTAACAGAACCCAATTTCAAATACAGTAGATTTTCAAAAATGCCTCCATTAACATGTAAGCAAAGGTTACACAGTCGGATCATGTTCTGTCTGACACGGGCAAAAACCCCAGGAGTATCCTGAATTGTTTCTGCTGCTGCTACTATCCGGGCAACCAGTTCGTCTTCTGATGCAACAGGAGTTGCGTAAACAAGGTTGTGCATCTCTCCCACACAGAAAAGTCCAGAACGGACATATCTGGGGATCGAGCAGGCCATGGTACAGGACCACCTCTGCTAATCCACGTTTCTGGGAACCGTCGGTCCAGGAATTGACGCACACGACGACTGAAATGTGCCGGCGCCCCTTCATGTTTGAACCACATGCGTTGTCTTGTAGGGAGCGGGACGTCTTCCAGCAATTCTGGCAATGCTCTGGCGAGAAGTAATAGTGCCTGCCATTTGATGGCCTAGGTAACAGATACGGCCCAATTAAACTGTCTCCAACAACACCGACCTACACATTAACGAAGAACGGCACTTGATGAGCGCTAGTAAATGTGGCATGTGGGTTATCCTCACTCCAAAAATGCGAAATGTGCATGTTGAAGGCTGCATCACACACGAATGTTGCTTCATGGTTAAACAACACAGAGGACGGAAATGTAGAATGCATTTCACACTGTCCCAGGTACCACTGTGAAAACTGTGCTCTGGGTGGATAATCAACTGGTTCCAGGTTGTGGACTCGCTGTAAGTGAAATGGACATAACAATTTATCTCGAAGGACTGTTCTTACATTCGTCTGATTCGTCCCCATGTTACGTGCAATTGCACGGGTGCTGATTGAACGATCCCACTCAACATGCTGCAAGACAGCTTCCTCAAATTGCACCGTTCTTACCATGCGACGGCATCCCTGTCCAGGTAATCTGCTAGATGACCCGGTCTCACACAGACGTTGGTGCACAGAAGCAAAGGTCGTATGTTGCGGGATACGGCAATTAGGATATTGTTGCTGTTAAACCCGCTGTGCAGCTTGTTCGTTGTGGTGCGCTACATAGTACGCACCAACCATATCAGTGTACTTACTCCAGGTGTATCGTTCCACTAGTAAACAGAGGCAATGCACTATTACAGTGGTGGACAGCATTTGCCTACAACTGAAGACCGTAATATCCCCTCTAACAACTGAAGATCGTAATACGGCCTGCACAGGTTTAAATAATCCTCATAGGGAAAAATGACACAAGGGAAAAATATTTGTTTTGATGTCCCCTACAACCTCCCAGAGTTTGTCGGTTTAAATACTTTTCACCTGTATTCTCTCCTAACCACTACGAAGTTCGCTGCGGACTTAGCTCACATGACATTCGAGGAGAGAAATATTGCTTAAAAGCCTCTGTGCCTGCAGTAGTTAGTCTAATTTTGTCTTGACGGTACTTACTTGTGCGATACCTACGTTATTCTCTTAATACTAGCACTTCACACTTTGTGAGTTGGTGTCTGTCTTGTTGGGTGTGCTTTCTGACATTTCCAAATTCTCTCCCGTGGCGAAAGTCCATCATGGAACTTCTTCTGTTGCCACGGTGGGAGCAGATTTCCATGCAGATTGCCGCCACGCTTTGACCATGATAAAGGTCGGGTCCCAGACCTTGTTTAATACTTGCAGAACCTCCACTTGACCACTTGAAGGGATTCTGATCTAGTCAGTTACTTAAGCTTTTAAAATTTCATAAAAATATTTATTGTTTTTTTGAATTCTTCTACCAGGTTTCATGAACAATTTTTCAGTTAAACTTAAGCAAAAAACTGAAGTCTTAAAGCACATGTCACTTTTCCCAGTGAAGTCGTATATGTTGCTATAAACCACAGCAACGCGTCTCATTTGCCTTTCACTAGATCGACTAAAAATGTGCTTCTGGAAAACGTGATTTTATTTAGCACCAGAGATAACGGCATCTACTGTGCCCGTGTTTACAGGAATATGTGTGCAGATATCGGACAGAAAAATGCGGCCACGGCGCAGAAGGCGACGACGTATGTGTAATTTCGACGACAATGACCAAGCACTAAAGAAAAATGAATGTTATTATGTAGAGTCTATGCACTGCTATCTGGAGTTAAGTAGCTTTTGGTGAAGCCCAGAAGCATCATGCGAGAACGTGTGATCTGAAGAGTTTAGTTAATTATCAGTTGTTGTCAACTGATAACTAATTTGACTATAGCAGCATTATGGAAACAGAGTTTTGTGATTACATGATAAGTTATTTAAAAGTAGACATTCTCATATAGCCTTCGCTGTCGGAAACGAAGTCAGTGGTCAAAAAAATGGTTCAAATGGTTCTGAGCACTACGGGACTTAACATCTGAAGTCATCAGTCCCCTAGAACTTAGAACTAGTTAAACCTAACTAACCTAAGGACACCACACACATCCACGCGCGAGGAAGGATTCGAACATGCGACCGTAGCGGTCGCGCGGTTCCAGACTGAAGCGCCTAGAACCGCTCGGCCACACCGACCGGCGAAGACAGTAATCAAATACGTGGCAGTGCAAAGAAGGACCACAGCATCAAGATAAAACAAGAAAGCGCTCGGGAAATGCGGAAAAGAAGGTAACTGTTATTACGTGGGAACCAGCAAAGACTTGGCAGTTCACGTTATATCGATAACATAACATTAATCCACAGCAAAGGAAAACGCCTCACGAATGAATGCCACATCCATGAGTTTCAGGACCAGGACTTAGCTTACACATGAATACCTCTTCCAAAACTATGTTGAGAGTACATGTCAACAACAGTTAACGAATTTAGTATTTTCTAATTTTTTATCGTGGGCACAACGTTCCCAACCACCTATCCCCCGCCCATCCAATAATGCGCGTTAAGGAAATGCTTTGTTATTGCTAGCCACTCTATTTATTAGTCGATTAATCAACAGAGAAAGTGGCTTTCAATTAAGTAAGGCCTGATACTCAGCCTCGAGCATGGTAAATGCACAGCGGCAATCTAAGTGGAAATACACTGCCATCACAGCAGTGGAAGTAGACAAGGAAGCATCGTCGCCGGCCAGACAGAATCGCGTCCTCAGACGACCGCGGCGCGACTGAAGACCCTCTATCGAGCCCAGACGTCGCACTTTCCCACATCACAGGCTCTGCCAACTGCTGCGGGTGAGTACGGGCGGAGCGAGTGGATATAGAGACGGCGAGCAACTGAAAACATCTGTTATCAACACCTGAATATTGCAAAAAGGCGGCTTGTCTAAAGAGCGAGCCTTCTGGACGAAACCGCCTGTCTGAATACCTGCAAATTACTCAGATTTTCCCAACGACGGAAAACGTAAAATAGAATCTATGACCACTTGTGCAGCCCTTCCTTGTGTCCATTCAATATCTCCTGTTAGTACTGTCTGGTATGGTTACCACACACTTGGCCAGTATTTTGAGGTAGGACACACATGTGTTTTTAGCAGTCTCCTCTGTAGACTGGCTGCCAATGAACGGATATCTCCCACCTGCGTGACTTACGAATAACCCTCTGTGACTTTTCCGTTCGACGTCCGTAGAAATTATTACACATAGGTATACGTATGAATTAACTGATTCTAATTGTGAATCATTTATATTATAGCCTTAGTATACAATGTTTTACGAAATACACTGATCAGCCAAAACTTTCTGGCCATTGCCCACGGCGAAGTTGGACACCTATTGGTGGCGTTGCGAGCACATGTCGCGGTAAGAAAAGTACACTACTGGCCATTAAAATTGCTACACGATGAAGGTGACGTGCTACAGAGGCGAAGTTTAACCGAAAGGAAGAAGATGCTGTGATATGCAAATGATTAGCTTTTCAGAGCATTCACACAAGTGAATCTCCGGTGGCGAACCTACAACGTGCTGACATGAGAAAAGTGTCCAACCGATTTCTCATACACAGACTGCAGTTGACCGGCGTTGCCTGATGAAACGTTGTTCTGATGCCTCGTCTAAGGAGGAGGCATGCGTACCATCACGTTTCCGACTTTGACAAAGGTTGGATTGTAGCCTATCGCGATTGCGGTTTACCGTATCACGACATTGCTGCTCACGTTGGTCGAGAACCAATGACTGTTAGCAGAATGTGGAATCGGTGGGTTCAGGAGGGTAATACGGAACGCCATGCTGGGTCCCAAAGGTCTCGTATCACTAGCAGTCGAGATGACAGGCATCTTATCCGCATGGTTGTAACGGATCGTGCAGCCACGTCTCCATCCCTGAGGCAACAGATGGGGACGTTTGCAAGACAACAACCATCTGCACGAACAGTTCGATGGCGTTTGCAGCAGCATGGACTATCAGCTCGGAGATCATGGCTGCGGTTACCCGTGGCACTGCATCACAGGCACGAAAGGCAAAACATCATTTTTTCGGATGAATCCAGGTTCTGTTGACAGCATTATGATGGTCGCATCCGTGTTTGGCGACATCGCGGAGAACGCACATTGGAATCGTGTATTCGTAATCGCCATACTGGCGTTTCACTCGTCGTGATGGTATGGGGTGCCACTGGTTAAACGTATCGGTCACCTCTTGTTCGTACTGATGGCACATTTGTGATATGTTACGACCCGTGGCTGTACCCTTCATTTAATCCCTGCAAAGCCCTACATTTCAGCAGGATAATCCACGACCGCATGTTGCAGGGCCTCTACGGATCTTTCTGGATACAGAAAATGTTCGATTGCTGCCCTGGCCAGCACATTCTCCAGGTCTCTCACCAATTGAAAACGTGTGGTCAATGGTGGCCGAGCAACTGGCTCGTGACAATACGCCAGTCACTACTCTTGATGAACTGTGGTATCGTGTTGAAGCTTCATGGGCAGCTGTACCTGTACACGCCATCCAAGCTCTGTTTGCTTCAATGCCCAGGCGTATCAAGGCCGTTATTACGGCCAGAGGTGGTTGTTCTGTGTACTGATTTCTCAGGAACTATGCGCCCAAATTGCGTGAAAATGTAATCACATGTCAGTTCTAGTATAATATATTTGTCCAAAGAATACACGTTTATCATCTGCATTTCTTCTTGGTGTAGCAATTTTAATGGCTAGTAGTATATGTAAGCGGAGCACAGACGGACGGAGGATCTCCCTAGCTAGTATATGGGCTGCAAACGGAAAAGTCCACTGAGATAAGTGACTTTGGGCAGAATATTTTGGCCACACTATTATTACACAGAGCCTGTGAACGACTGTCTCGCAAACGGTGAAGCTGTCGATTGTTCATGTGCTACTGTCGTGAGCAACTACGCAAAGAGGTATAAGAACAGTGAAACTACCACTCGGCGATAGATGGTTGGACATCCACGAATCTTCATCGAACGTCATGTTCGGAGGCTTGTCTGCTATGTAAAGTAGGATAGATGGTGATCTGTGGCATCTCTGTCGAACGATCACAATACTGGCTCGCACACAAGTGTTTCGGAGCACACCGTTCATCGTACGTTGTTGAAATGGAGCTCCGCAGCAGACCATCCCTAGTGTTCACTTTTTGCCCTACGACATCGTCATTTACTGTTGAGTGGGGAGGGGACCATCGGGATTCGACCGTCGAACAATGGAAACCTTAGACCTCTTTGGGTGTATCACATTTTAACTACACTACTACACTAGGTCTTTGGTTGTCTCCTTAAACGACTTCATCGGTGTGAAGGGCGGTTCGAAACGTGCAGCGCGCCACGGACGGCTGGTGGGAGCAGTATTGTACTATAAGAGTCATTCTTATGTGCTTTCCTGGGATATGTGGTCGTAACCGAAGACATGTTAACTGCTGCGAACCACCTGCATTCCTTCATGCTTCTTATGTTCCCCGACGGCGATGTCATCTATCACCAGTATAACTGTCCATGTCTCTGAAAATGGTTCAAATGGCCCTGAGAACTATGGGACATAACTTCTGAGGTCATCAGTCCCCTAGAACTTAGAACTACTTAAACGTAGCAAACCTAAGGACATCACACACATCCATGACCGAGGCCGGATTCGAACCAGCGACCGTAGCGGTTGCGCGGTTCCAGACTGTAGCGCCTAGAATCGCTCGGCCACCCCAGCCGGCTCAAGTCTCTGAGCCAGAACGGTGTTACAGTGGTTCGAGGAGCATTACAGTAAATTCACACTCAGCGACCAAATTCGCCTGAAATAAGTCCTATAGAAAAATCAGCGCGCACGCAATTCAGCGACCAGTTATTTAGGCGAATTACGTGACCTATGAGTAGATATCTAATGCCACTAACCTCCTCAAACGTACCAATAAACATCAGAATGAGATTTTCACTCTGCAGCGGAGTGTGCGCTGATATGAAACTTGCTGGCAGATTAAAACTGTGTGCCCGACCGAGAGTTCGAGTCTCGGTCGGGCACATAGTTTTAATCTGCCAGGAAGTTTCATACCAATAAACTGTCAGATTCCTGATACGCAGAATTAGACTGATGTATTTCGTTCCAGAGACGGACAAACAAGATATTAAGTAGGTGGTCATAATGTTTTAACTCATCACCGTATCTAAAATTTCGGGGAAAAATCACAACACCTAGGAGTTTTGCGGCGTAAATGAAAGTTGTTAGACATTTTTCTGCAGCAAAAAGATGATGTCCATTCATATTTGGCACCAGTAGCATGACAGTGTCGCTGTTAGCGCCACTATGAGGTTGAAAATCGTGTTTGCGTAAAATACACGCTGAATGGTCTTGAGCGTTCTTTACCTTCGACGTTCGACTTAGTGGGTAGATGTTAATAAAGAATGCCTTTAAGGCGGCAAAAACGTCATTATTGTGAAGTAATGGGCGAGTTGTGGTGCCCTGAAAATATTCTATGTTCGTAGTAGGCGTGGCCGCACGGGCCGCTGGAAAGCCGGGGCTCGTCAGCAATCTTGTGGTGCCGAACATTAGCCCGATCAGGAGGGGTAGCCCCAGCGCATGGTCCAGGCCAACCGCATGGCTGGAAATTCCATGTTGACACTGTGTCGAGGACTGTGCTTTGTGTCTATGAAGATAATTTGTATCCGTGAGTGCTAAAGATGGCGGACTTTGTGAAACCATAATGGCACACATTTCACAGTTCACGTAGAAATTAATAATAGCTAGAGGAATCATAGTACCTTAATAAGGAACATCTGCATTACCATTATTTGCACCACGGTTCTGATGGTGGAATCAGATTTTCAATATCTTTATTAGTTTAAAGTTGGTTATCTGACTGTAAATTATACAAGTAACCCCTTGCAACGAACTTCCAAAATCTAAACGATTGATCCGATTTTGTAGATCGACATGTTCTTAGAAAGCTATTAGTGTAAACCTAAATTGGTATTAATTACAGGCATGTAACATGAACATTACATGAGTTATCGGAGGTCAAAGTGGCCAATTACTGTTGATTGCATCAGGCCATTAGTAGTCCACAGTTACAGGAAAAAACGGTATCAGCATGCTTACAAATATATTTATTCATCTATGTCTTTGTTTATATCAGATATATATTATTCATGAAGAAATTGGTCAAATATTTACTGTGTTTTAGAAAGCACAGAGACGTTAGGCTACTGGCCCACTTTTATTTCTATTGCTTTGATATATGTTTATTTGATTTGTTTACGTACTTAATAATGTGTGTTAGAGCGTGTTTATGGACCAGACATAGGGACATTGATTTAATTTCATGTTATTTAAATGTAAATCCAGTATTTCGCATGTGTTTTAATATGTTCGTGAGCGTATGTTGGTTTGGAGACATGGTGGGAGTGCTCTAGGCAATCACAGCCCTTGTTATTACGGTAGGCGACTACCGAAGTCACTGTATGAAAGTGGGGGGAGGAGTATCAGGTCAAACAGGACAGGAGTGCTGGACGGGAATGTGGGATGGACTGCCGCAGGAAATAATTGGAGAGTGTTGTGCAGTTTTTCCGTGGTCGCGGGAGATAGAAATAGTTCGTAGTGCCGACTGGTGCACTCATGAGATTTCTTTGGCTTCTGCAGTGAAGATGTAGTAAACATTTAGAAGTGAATACCTCGTGAGCTATGTTGTTGCTCATAACTAATTACGTGATGTAGGAATCTATTGTTTCCTTGTTATTCAACTTATATTTTATTTAATTCCTGGACCATCGACACCAATAAGTGATTTGCAGTAATAAATGGCATTCTTAAAAGTACTTCTGCTAATGTACTCATCATTTAAAGTCGTTAAACTGGCACCTGCAGATTTTATTTAATTGCAGTCTTTAAATTATAAATTTATATGTTACATTCAAAATTCGCAATTGCCGACTGATAGGAACCTTCGACCATTCGACTATGTGTATATTCATATTGTATACTGTAGACTCAGCAGTATTTGGCTTGTAATGCGGCAACTACGTATCCCAGCCCCGACACAACGAAGCCAGCCAAAACTATTAATAATTCAACACTGAGTCTGAGGGTACATAGTTGAGGGCCACTTTTTTTTTATCTGAAAGCCCGCATTATCAACACTTCACTGACTTTGAACGAGGTCGTGTGACAGGGCTACGACAAGCTGGACGTTGGTTCTTCTATATGGCAGAAAGACTTGGCATGAATGTAGCTACTGCACCTATGTCCCGGGAGCTGTGGTCACGAACATGATGGTCGCAAGAAGCCAGGCTCCGGAAGACCACGTGACATTACCGAGAGCGAAGACCATCCTGTTTGGCTTTCGGCTCTGGATAAAGTATTGCATTTGCAGCAGCAGTTTTAGCAACAGTTGGCACCATGGTGACACAGCTAACTGTTAGGAATCGACTACTTCAACTCTGAGCCAGACACGTAGCGTGTATCCTACTGTACCCCAAACCACTTCCGTTGGCGATTGCAGTGGTGCCAAGAGATAGCTCGTTGAAAGGTAGCGTGAAGGTCTGTTGTATTTTCTGAAGAAAGCTGGTTCTGCCCGTTGCCAGGTATGGTCGTGTGTTGGTTGGAAGGAGGACAGCTGAGGGACTGCAACGAACTTCTCTGTGTGTTAAACTCACTGGACGCACACTTGGAGTTACCGTCAAGGTTCCGATTTTATATAATGGCAGCAGTATTATTGTGATCACTCCACGCATCATGACTGAAAAATCTTACGTCAGTATGGGGATTGGACGTGTTGTGCTGTTTTACAACAGGATAATGCTCACCCACAAACCCTATTGTAACCCAACATGCTCTCGATCACCAGATCTGTCGGCAATCGAGCACATACGAGACATCATCGCACGACAACTCGAGCGTCGTTCACGACCAGTACTGAACAACTAAGTGTAATAGGCATGGAACTTCATCGCACAAACTTAACATCCAGCACCCGTACAACATAATGCATGCACGTTAGCAGGCTTGGATTCTACATTCTGTCGTTTACACCGGTTATTAATGTACCAGAATTTCAAATCTGCAATGGATTACCTCGCTCTTGCTTTATCCTGTGATCATGCCATATTATTCACTTGAATACGTTACCTAGACAAATGCCTTTTCGAAATTTCATTACTCTAAGTTAATTTCTTTTCAGTGTTGTGATTCATTTCTCCGTCACGTAATTTTACATTTAGATTCATGTAAAGCAAGTTTCCAATCCTTACAGCACTTCGAAAACTTATCAAGATACAAATGAATATTTTTTTTGCTGTCCAGACGGTACTCCATTACTTATAACTGCATCATCTTCGCGAAATCTGAGGTTCTTAGGAATACTGGTGGCAATTATGTAATACAAGAATTAAAAAAGGTTAGCTGGTACCATCGTCAGTGTCCTATGTCTTTCGCTTCAATACGGCTACTGGATGGCAACAGCAAGCGAACTTGTTAACTCTGTATGTGGCCGTAAGACGTAAGTTATATAGACTTATATACCAACTTTAAGCAATAAAGCTACGTAGTTAAATTTCTGTTTGTTTGTATGTCGGTCTGGTAACCATTGAAATCTCTACGCCACAGAACCGTATCACGTCGCAAGAACAGCTACAACAAAATATCAGAGCCCATTCATAGGCTGGACGCTGGAGGATCACTCGGTAATTAATTTTCAACAGCAGTATAAATGTTACAGCTACCTCCAATGAAATAAAAGTTTTGAGAAACGTCTTATTACCATTGTCTAAACAGCAAGCCTCAGTCGTGAGGTCATAATACCACGAATTGTACACTGTATTACATCGTCAGTCTATAAAAGCTGTGACAGGCAGTGTACTCATTCACGGTAAAAATGTAACCGGCGATAACGTGAATGAGTACACTACCTGTCATAATTTTTATAGATTGACGATAAAATTTATATTACGATACGATAATGTTTCACGGTTTTATCGCCTGACCAATGACCTTGTATTAACTTGGTGCATAAGTTCGTAGTGTGCTTGTTTTCGTCGGTGGTATTCCGGTTGTCATGGGTTTATTTATCGATTATCTTTTCTTTTCATTTGTGATTCGGTGTTGTTATTTGAGTCTGTATATTGTGTCCTTTGATGATAGTGGATCTAGCTGTGTACGCTAGAAATGGGAGTGCCAAGCGAAGATATCGAAACATTTCCGACACATTCTTCTGTTTGACTTTAGTAGAGCGGTGACAGCAGTGGAGTCAGCCAGAAACATTTGAGCTGTGCCTGTGGATAATGCCACTGGAGAGGCACGGCAACAAAATGGCTTCCAGTTTTAAGGAGGATCGTTTTAACATTAGTTTTTCTCCACGTTCAAGAAGACCTTCAGGGTTTGATGAAGGTCGCTTAAACGCATTAATCCAGAATGATATAAGTCAGTGTACTTGAGAACTGTGATCATTCTACCATCGTGCCACATTTAAATGCAATGGGGAAGGTTCAAAAATCAGATATATGGGTACCTCAAGCTCTAAACCACACTCATAAATATAAGCTGGTCGTCATATGTGCTTCACTGCTTGCTCAATTGACTCGTGAACAACACCGACCACTTCTATCCTGTACAGTTACTGGTGGCGACAAATGGTATCTTTATGGTAATATAAGAAAGCAATGGTTGCCAAAACAAAGCAGCATCTCCCGTTACAAAAAGCTGCGCTCTTCCTCAAAAGATGATGTTCAGCATCTGGTGGAACACCTACGGTACGGTGTACTACGAAATGTTTTCACGAGGTGTAACCATCACTGCTGACATTTATTATCAACAACTGAGACGTCTGCAGACGTAATCGAAGAACAACGACCAGGAAGACTGCATGAGGTGATACTACTCCACTATAACGCCCGCGCGCATCCTCGTAGACTGACAAAAAACACTGCAGAGGAGTTGGGTTGGGAATGTATTCCAAACCTACTTTATTCACCTGACCTTGGGCTCTCAATATTTCATCCTTTCCGCTATCTATCAAACAGCCTTCAAGGAACTTCGTTTCCGGATGAAACTGTGCTCCGAACATGGATCTACGTGTTTTTCGCATCAAAATCACGTGATTTATACAGTCGCTAATCGAAAAATTACCCTAGCGTTGGCGGACAGTTGTAAATAGCGAAGGAGAATACATTACACTATTGTCGAATAAGGTCTCAGTTATGCTCATCTATTGTATCGGGAGTTCCAACACACTTCCCTGGAGTAGTCCTGAAGTTACTTCTTGTGTTGTCGATGACTCTCCGTCCAAAACAATATACAGCGTCCTGCCAACTAAGAATTCCTACTTTACAAAGTGTCTGAGCTAGGTCCCATTTTAAATCTCATATGGTGTAAACCTCTTCAACAATAAAATAAGTCAACTGATCGGAGAAGAAAGCACATCCCTCTATGAGAAGTGATAGAGGAAACTACCATCCAGTATCACTGTCTGTTTGTTGAGGAATTACAGAATATATTCTAAGTCAAAATATAGCGCGGTATCTCGAACAGAATGACCTCTTCCATGGCAATCATCCTGGATGCTGAAAACATCCCTCATGTGAAACAGAACTTGGGCTTTTCTAAGAAGCCAGTTTTCAGAATTCCGTGTGAAGAAGAGAAGTTTTCCCAATGGTTTGTCGTGTGATTAAGGTCTCCTGATTAAAGGATGATTTAGGAACATTTGTGCGTGCGCACAAAGTTTTTTTCTGACGTTTTCTGTTACCTTTCGGGACGAATCTGGTGATCGATAGAAAGATCTAATTCCAAACTTATGTCCAACCTTCATACTAAATATCGGGCAAACATCCTAGAATCCAGCTTCAGTATATGTCTTCGGGTATTTGAGTTTCTTCTCTCCTGCAACTAATTCAACGCCTTCGTTTTCCACTAGCCCATCGCTAAGTTTATACAGGGATGGCGAAAAAAATGGTAGCACCAAGAAGGAGTCGTTCGACATTAACGAAAGTTAGTAGGCTTGTTAGTACATCTGAAACATGATGTCTGTTTACATTTCGTGCCAGTCACATAAGAGTGTCGCTAGTAGCGCCTCTATGAGGATGCAAAACAGGTTTGTTTTCAATAGCTGCTGTAACAGTCGTGATCGATTTTTAGCTTAGAGATTGGACTTCGTGAGTTGATGCTAGTCAAGGATGCCTTAAAAGCGACAAGGACGCCATTATCAACATGTCATTGAGTTTTGAAGAGATCACGTAACAGGGCTGCTAGAAGTTGGATGTGTCCTCGCATAATGTTGCAGAAAGGCTTGCCACGAATATAGCCACTGAACACGAATGCTGGTAGCTATGGTAACGAGGATGTACAGTTGCAAAAAGCCTGTGCTCCAGACGACCACGTGGCACTACCGAGAAGAAAGATTATTCTGCTCGGTGTATGGTTGTGGTGCATCGTACAGCAAGTGCAGCAGCAATCTGAGCAGCATTCCTCACCAGTGATAGACAATCCGTTACAAATCAGTTATTTCAAGGATATTTCCGCGCCAGACTCCTGGTCTGTTGTGTTTTGTGATGAAACCTGGTCCTGGGTCGTTGCCAGTGATTGCCGTGAGTTGGAAAGAAAGAGACCAGTTGGGTGGCTGTAACCATTGTGTCCTTGTTCTAGACACACCGGACCTACACCTTTCCGTATGACAGCAGGAATACCCCCTTCATTATCTCTAGCACCCTGACTACAAATTTGTACATCTGTCTGCCGTTCAGGAACAGCACTCCAGTGGCTGTTTTCCAACAGAATAATGTTTGCCCAAGTACCGCTGTTGTAACCCAACATGTTCTACAGTGTGTGAACATGTTGCCATTGGCTGATCGATCACCAGATCTGTTTCCAGTCGAGAACATATGCGACATCATCGGACGACAATTCGAGCGTCATTCATGAATAGCAACAGATGTCCCTGACCGACCAAGTGCAGCTGGCGAGCAACTCCATCCCACAGGGTGACATCCGGCACCTGTACAAAACAATGCATTCACCATTATGGAGCTTACATCGGTTACTAATGTACCAGAATTTTGTATTTGCAATGGCTTATCACACGCTTAGATTAACATGTGAAATTGCTATGTTAATCACTTAAATACGTTATGAAGAAAAATATATGCCCGAAATTTCATTACGCTACAGTAATTGCTTTTGATGTTGAGATTTTTTCCCATCAGTGTACTTAAATTTAGCACAAAACTCTCACTATTCTTATGGTCAGTAACAATCTTTCTGTATCTAACAGCATATGAGCAACACTGCTTTTTAGTACTGCTAAAAACTCTGAACCATTAGGGAATGTTTCAGTTGTTGTCACTATAATTTCAATAGTCTCTTCTGGGGGCAATTACTTTCTATAATACCCCAACAAATCGATGGTCTCCTACATCTATAATTATCCTAAAAAGGTAGTGAGTCGCTTAAACTGAAAAACTTGCGTGTACTCCACACAGCCAGCCAACTGGCTAGCACCCTCCGATGTGTTGTGCACAACTGCTCCATTAATGAGTGCCTGAAGTTCTCAATCCGGTGGAGAAAGTGCAGGGGGCTACAGCCTAGCTTATGCTTTCGCGGTCTCTGATTCAGCCCTTGGCTCAGAATCAGAAAGCCCCGATCATTTATAGAGTGAATGTCACACATTCCAGGGACGCTTGAAACTCTGTGAGCAAGGCTACCTGCCAGTCGCTGGATGTATTTATGTATTACCTCAGACTCCATACGACAAACGTGTCCAACGTGCTACGAAATCTATAGTTGGTGACAGATTTCGAAGGAGGCCTTCAGGCATACACAAAGTTTGCACAAGGTGTTTCATTACCTCCACTTGCTGCCATCTTGCCAAGAGGTATAGCAATTCACAGCACGTATTAACTGCCGAAATTTTACAGTCCTCTGTCCTTATGTGTTTGCCTTCTTTTGGTACAGCACACATCATTTTTCTCTAAGGTGAAGTCCTTATTCACCAGTCTGCTCAGTAACGCGTGGCGGAGTATAATTCATACCAATATTAGTGAACTTCTGTCTTAATGCAGTCGAATATTGAACAAGACTAAAATTGATATATTTATGCCAGTCTACTCACACTAATCCCTCTTACTCTCGTGGTGCCTACCCGTGTTATTGCCTAACAGACTTCCAGAGAATTGCGTTTTACTTCCTCGATCATCAGTGTGAAACTAAATCACTGTGCTATACTTGTTTCGATCTCAGCGTCGCAGCTCAGAATTCGATTTTTGCTTTGATGCATACTTAGTAAGGATTCCTATAAGTGAAACAGTATCATAAAATTGATGGATCTAGCTTCTTGTCAGTAATTTTCTTTGAAGATGCATCTGATAAGTTTAAGCCTTTTATTCAGTTTCCCCAATACTGAGTTTGCGTCTTCGTCCTATTCGTGATCGTTTCTTAATATTGCTCTTAGGCATTCACCCGATGCGTCATGCCCGATGTGAAATAGAAAGCTATCGAGTTCTTTCTCTTTGCTATGAGAATTATCGTGCTTTTTTTACATATAAAAAAGGCTACTATTGATTACACCAGGTGAAAATATTGTCCAAGTCTCTCTGCGTTACAGTGCGATCGTAAATGGCTATTCCTGTAGGCAACAGAATAGTCAGCAAATAATCTGATGGTATTGTTGACCTTGTGTGATAAATGATAAAACCATAAACTCTGTATTTCCTTGATTATAATTTCGTTCTTGTATCCACCGTTTATTTGTAACCAAGTTATTAATTTCGGGCGGTAATGACCACCTTCAGACCTAGAAAATATGAGTACATAGAAGCAGCCTAATTTACAACACACTCCTAACTATACGAATGTAAAACACAAACCGTCTATAAAACAACTCTACAACATTTCCATACCTGAGCAGAAACGTGTTGCAATACACATATTATACTATTACAAGTGATCACGCCATTGAAGCATGCATACTACACACGAAGAGAAACATAGTTATACTTCCATGCAGCGGTATGAAACGTGCTTCCATCCAAGCCCGCTACATGTTGGTGCTGCACTTCAGTTTACATGATTTCAAAGAAATACATTCCTTATACTCAAATTTATAAAACGTTAGTTAAAATTTTGTGATAGTATAAGATAAAACGGAAATAATTGGGTTTGGATGTCTTATAATAAATTTAATAAAAAAGAGGCACTATTAAAACAAATATGTATGTTAGAAGATTACATAGTCTCTTAACGATATAGAAAAAACTTAATCACAGAAAGAATTGCGGCTCGCTGGTGATAACATTATCAACTGCGGATAATGCGGTAGCGCAACACCCCCGCCGGACGAGAGCTCGCAAGAAACAGTAGGGACAGTAGTAAAGCCACAGCATCACTGTCACACGTCATCCACACAAGAACAATTGTTATAATGTATAAGAATGTTACGACAGGCGTTGTACAACGATAATCTAAAAGAATACTGGAACATATATACCGCATCAAGAATCCCATGCCACTGTACAATCGAACTGTTCATGACATTTCAAATGTTTGACTCGTAAATAAAACAAATTTTTTAACGGGCAGACTACGCTCGTGCTCTGCACTTGCCAATTAAAAATGGATAAAGTGGCTGACGTGAAAGCAAAGGGGTGACAAAAAAAAGCAGAATTGCGGAACATAATCATCTATTCTTGTGATAATGAATAGTTGTAGCAAATAAGTTAAACTATTTTGTGTGCTATGCACACTATCTATGTACAAGGCGATCACTACTAAAATACATACAGAGACAGAAAAGAATAAAAAGGAGGGAAAAAGAGAGAAACTCTCGAGCTTGAAAAATAATACCAAGAAAATACTTCGAAAGTACATACTGTAATCTCATCATCCATTCAACAAAACAGGAACTTGCGAAAATTCCATTAGATACAAGAGCCCCGTCATACCTTATGAGCCTACACTGAAATTATAAAGCAAATATTTTCCTCGCCCTCTGGAAACTTTTTCGTGACTACGTGACAACAAGTAAACTATTTTTTCTCTCTGTTCTCTTCTTGAGTTACGACATGCGAGATTGAATTTGGACCCGCTCAGCGATTTAAAATGTGACAAGATCTTCGTAGCATTTTCTAGTATACCTTTCGCTATGATCACGGACTACCAGCCACCAGGCCGTGGTAGAAAATCTGAGTTGCGTAACATACAAATCCACAAAAAATATCGCAAGTATATCTATCTAGAAAAAGAAGCAGGCGAACATTTCCGTGATGTCTTCCTGAGAGACAATCTTCATCCCTTCCAAATTAGGTTAGCGAGGATCAGAGGTGGCTTAAAGTCAAAAAATGCTACTGACGGCAGTTGAGACTTTCATAGCAAATAAATTAATATGAGAATGAACAGATTCCTCATTTCACAAAAGAAGACCAGGACACTGTTGCAGAAGCAACAAAAAAAGCTTGCCAGATTTTAAAAGAATGCAGAATTGCCAAGATTGGCAATGTTTTATAGAAGCTCGAAATTTAGCGCAGATTTTAATGCGATATACTTTTTATGTTTTCTACTCTCTAAAACCTGGTTGAAATTCCAAAGAGATTGTGTTAGTACGTGAGGTGTAGCAGAGACAAGACAATAAATATCTTCACTGCACGATAGGAACGATAATGTTATCCATGACAGGGCAACTAAAGCCAAGTTACTCTCCACGACTTTACGAAATTCGTTCGCCAAAGAAAGTGCAGTAAGTATTCCAGAATTCGAATCAAGAACAACATGCCAACATGAGTAATTTAGAAGTAAATAGCCTCGCTTTGTTGAAACAATTTAAGTCACTGAATAAAGGGAAGTCTTCCGGTCTAGATTGTATTCCAGTTAGACTGCTTTCGGAGTAAGCTGATGGAACAGCTCTATACTAAGGAATCATATATAACCGTTCGCTCGACGAAAGATCCGTATCTAAAGATTAGGAAGATTCATAGGTCACGCCAATAAACAATAAATAATCCGCGAATTGAATATAGTTTTCTCGCGGTTTGTTTTTCCAAAGATCTCAATCATTCTGGAGGAATATCAGATCGGTAAAAATTAAGTTACGTAATTAATTTTTTATTTCTTTGAAGATAGATGTAATATTTCCTCTGCTACCGAAAATTAGCTCCGCGGGATGCTGACGTTTATGAGCCGGCTATGCCATTTTGCTTTTGCCCAGGAACTTCCGTGTGCACCAGGTTTAAAGACATGTACCTGCAAACAAACAAAAGAATTAATTACGTAGATTTATTCTTTCAAGTTGGTAATTAAAACTCTGGCCTTTCTGGTACACGCTCTTATAGGTTCGACAACGTTTCCCTTGCTGTTGCCACCCAAGATCCAAATTGTAGCGGAAAATAAGGGAAGTTGATGACGTTAATGGTTAACCTGTTTTGATTATGGTTATCTCGTGAGATAGTTATATTTGTTTGTTCATAGCAATAGATTGTGCTTTTATTGTATTCTGTATTATGGTACGTCTTCCTAATACATATGTGTCGTCTTTTCCTAGTACCCGGGCGAGCTGACAATAATGATAGAAGTTTGATACAATGTTATTTTCAGTCAGTACATTTAGTAATGAAATATTGCAATATACACTGCCCGAAAAAATTAATACACTTGGAAAGATGACGGCATAGGCCACGTGGGGAACAGTAGATTACTGATACTGGATTCAAGGTCGTCCGCTAACAGATACAGCCAGAAGGGCGCGCTGTGGTGCAAAAACATGAAGCAAGGAGGCAACCATGTTGCGGAGACGCACTCGTGCTTCCTACGGCCAACGAAGGAGAAAAGGTCAAATTTTTGCTTTCCGGGTGGCGGTATAGTCCTTTCGGAGAATTGCCAAGTAAGTTGGACGTGCTGCGTCATTTTGTGCAACGGTGCTGAAATCAGTGGTTATATGAACATTCTCACACCTGCAGACGAGGTTCTGGATGTCCATGCAGCGCGTACACCGCCAATATAGTCGTACTGTGAGTGCAGCAGTGGCACATCATACAGCTACCAAAGCACGGGTAAGGGGGCTTGTGAGCCCAGACGCGGCAGCACGAACTGTGGCGAACCGGTTATTAGCAGTGCGGCAACAGGCACGCACACCCCTATCCCGTCTTCCACTCACGCCACAGGATCGACGAGCATGGCGCGACTGGTGCCATCAAGGGTTTACTTGGCAGATGGAATGGCGTGCCGTGGTCTTCAGCGACGAAAGCAGGTTCCGCGTATAAGCAAGCGTCGGTCGCTTGCGTGTACGACATAGACCTGGTGCGCAACGTCACGTAGAATGCATTCGTGTAAGACCCACTGACCCCTTCCTAGGCCTTATGACCTAGGGTACGATAAGCTACATCTCTCGTTCACTTTCGATGTTTTTGTAGGGGACACTAGCCAGAACTCGGTACGTGCAGAATGCTGTTATACTCGTTCCTTTGCCGTTCCTGCAACAGGTATGTGATGTGTTATGGAACTCAATGCACACTGCAAGACGTGCAGCAACCTCCCGGGTCAAAACGATTTCCGGAGTTGTCTCCAATCGAGCACGTGTGGGAGATAATGCGACGAGAAGTGATCCTGAGACTCCTAACCACCAGCTGTTATAGTACCCGAGCAGGTCGAGAAGGCATGGAATATCTAACCAAGGACAGTGTTCGTCATCTGTACGATCGACTGGATTCCAGAGTCAGTGCCTACATTTCTGCTCTTGGAAACTACAGCACTTACTAGTATGGGTGTTTCAGCACAGGCCGATACCTGGTCCATCTCAACCACTTGTGCTGTTGATCTGTAAATGTAATCATTTCGTGTACTCCATATGCACTGTTGCAACAATAACTCCTTAATTAATAGGAAACCTCTAAAACAATGTACAAATTTTTAGCAGTGTATTCCTTATTAAATAGTACGTACTGAAAGGATTGCTTTGTTGAAGTTAATGCAACAGAAGATCAGTTTTTTACATCCGCAAAACTCCTTCAGAGTTCGACAATTTCTCATGCCACCATGTTCGATACTTCCATCACTGTCCAATCTTCTGGTGGATGTTGAACGTAGATCTCATCACATTCAGGACACCGAATTTCCTTTGTTTGGGTTTTAAGATCTGTAGCTTTAACGTACTTTCCCATCTTTTGTGGTCCGTTAACAGCAGTTATCTCTTTCATAATTGAACTTTGCGTTCCCGTTTTTTTCAAATGTCACATTTATTTAGGGCAAGGTCTGAAATGAAAAATACTTCGGTTCTTTTTCGGTACGATAGGGGCGTCATTTATTTCAGGTACTTGTTCTTCATTTTACTCAACCTATTGTTCCTGAGGTAATTTATCAATAGTAACTGTGGGTTGACCTGTAGTTGCTGCAGCCAGATTAATAGCTATATAAATTTTCACATGATGTTAACAATAACTCCATCTATATTTTTCACGGAAGCAAACTAACTGGCCTCGATCGCATATATTTTGAACCCATTAACAGCATTACCGATTTTGTCGTTTTTTCGGCACCCAGTGCTCAATAGAGGACGAGTTCGTGAACTTGTCCATCGTTACCTTGTCGGATGCGTACGTTTCTGACTTTTGGAGGAGGACACGAACAGTAGCAGTGATATTCATACTGGATGACGTATAACAAAGTATCGGCCCCGCTGTTCGACAAGGACTTATGTTGGATGCGTTGAAAGCTATAACAGATCAGGTACCTTACGCTGTAATTATCTAGCGCACACTGAACTGGCGAAAGCGGCTTCACCGTGTGAGTTTTTCGTGTGTCACCTTGTTAAGTGTTAGCAGTATCACTTTGTTGATGTTACCTAAAAGTATGGACTCACACCAAATTATTAGCCACCTTGCCCCGCTCGTTTAGTTGATCCTGTCTGCCCCACATGTCGGAATCAAGACTGCGGAAAGAACAGAAGAAAGGTACCTCGCCGTGAAAGTTAAGTGTTGACGTTCAGTTGCTGGAGCGAGCGGAAGACGCCGACTTGTCCCCGACCTTGTCGCCTGGCCGCTCCTTCAGCCCTCAGCTAGTCTCTTGTCGAGTTGTCGAGTACCTCGCCCCTCCTCTGGGACCCAGCTGCCTCTCGGCCACTAACAGTGAAGGGCCGGTCGGGCCCCCGCGGCCGTCACTCCAGTACTCGTAGATGAACACGCAACAGAAACTGAGATAGTTGACCGCTGTTGCCGTTCTTAACGTTATTACTAGCTTGAGTTGACACACTTCTCCTCTGGAAATTTATGGAATACTTCTTTTTAATTCATACATCCAAGTTGCTAATCTGCAATTCAATTTTTTTTTTTTTATTCGTGCATCCGAGTTGCTGACAAGAGTAGCACGTAGCAGAATGGGAACAAAAACTGAAAAGCGGGAAAATTAAAATTGGTTGTCTACTGAAGAGGTGAAACTCCTGAGAGGCAGTAAGACTCAAGAAACAGCAATATACGCTCATAGCATTTGTTGACATTGAAAATGCGTACAACAATGTAAAATGGTAGAAGATGTTCGAAATTCTCAATAAACTAATGAGAACACGGCAACTGCCATAACCCGGTTTTCCAGAAAGATCGCTCATTGTCTGTGGAAGAGGAATCAAAATAAGGTAACACTTATCTGTAGATATTCTACCGTTTCTGAGAAAACGACAGGTAAAGTTGTCGAGGCACTGTATCTGTTGTTCAGCATGGAACTTCTTCAGCCGATGCGTTGCCTCAATGGGTATCGTCGGGGCTTCACACGTTTGCGCCTTGTCTTAGATACTCGACTATTTCTTTTATTTTTTCATCTAATTACCAGTGTACGTAGAAGATTTCTATGCGAAGTGTAAAACAATAAAAATTTAAAACTGTTTTCAGTCAAACTCCTGTTGTGTGACTAGTCATTAATATTGGTAATGTAGTTCGTACGAAGCAAATTGACATTCGGCGCGGTGGCTGATGAGAATGAACGCGAAGAGAGTTTCGGTCGGCCAGCAAGTACTGTATACCAGCTCATGCTTCCGGTATGCAAGGAGGATCTTATACTGAATCGATTCTTACCTTCCCATCTCTTGACTGAATCAGTACGAGACACACATCATTCCTTGAGTTACTTCTCAGTGCCAAGACACAGCAATGGATCATACATACGCACACAAATTATGTAATACATGTATAACATTTATGTCGAAAACGAGATGTAATTTGACAATTAATACAACGCATTTGTATCTCCTAATTTAATAAGAACCATTTGTATAGTAAGCTGTTACGGACATTGGTAGATAAATGAGGAAGAAATATTATTAAATGAACACAATAATCGGATTTCGAAATGGGGCCCAAAAGTGCGCAGCCGCGACGCTACCAACTGTGCCGACCTCCAGCTGAACTTAAGATAAAATGTATCTAAACTGCTTCGAAATACTGACTGTTGTTTTCTCAGAAAAGGTCGAGTATCTACGGGTATACAGACACACGTGTTTGTTTATTTTGACCTGTCTTCAGCTGACCGAAGATCCTGGAAAATCGGGTTATGACACTTGACATGTCAGTGTAAGCTATACAGAAAGATGGGCGAGATACGATATGCACAAGATGTAAGAGGAAAAACTAAAAACGTATAACACAAATAATGAAGTGCTCAGATTACAAATAGATATAATTTTTCGCCACTATCGTTGAATCTATACATCGAATAAGTAAGGGCGGAGTTCATGAGTGTGATTAAAATTCATTATGAAAGGATGTCATGAGAAGATTCGCTGAAGACATACCCATCCTCAGTCAAAGTGAGGAGCCATTGCTGGACCTGTCAAATGGAATGAAAAATTTAATGCGTACAAACTATGGTTTGTGAGTACACAGCAGAAAGAAGCGTGTAATGAGAGGTAACAGATATGAGATTACCGATAAACGTAACATCAAAACCTGCTACCACAAAATAGACGATGCGAATGAATTCTGTTATCTGGGAAGCAAAATAACACATTTCGGACGAAACAACGAAGACAGAAAAAGCAGACTAGCGCAGGTAAATAAGGCTATCATCAACGGAAGAGTATCAAACAAGATGAGAAATTTTTTGTACGTTCACCGTTGGAGGTTTGACGGACTACGGCCGTTCCATATCGTAAGGAAATGAAACACGTATAGCCTTCCGTACGATGTCACTTATTGTAAGGCTACCAGTTGCGACCCGTAAGTGCACCATCTTCAGGCCTTAGCTGATGCTGAAGGGGTTAATACCCTTCACATACAGGATGCAGAAATGGTCAACATAACTGGTTTACACACACTACCTGCTATGTAAAGCCTCGTCGACAGCTTTGTAAAGGCCTCATCGCTACTCCTGTGGAGGGAGAGTTGCCACTGTTGCCACGGTAAGCCGAATTTGTCAGTTCGTGAAACGGCTTCTGGTGCAGTACACCGCTAAGACAGTTTCTCCCCTGCCACTATTACACAACTATGCCCCAGGGCCAGGTAACAGGGTAGGAGAACGAAGGTTCTACAACATTCCAGCAAATTAGTAACAAAGTCCACAAGTGGGTTAAAAAGATTTACTTATCTTTTTGACTTGGTGAATGATTAAGTCTGCAAAACTGCACGTAATATAACGCAGAAAAGGCCGTCAGTGGCTAAGTGCAGATAATCGTAGGCCAACTTCTCAGTGTATAGGAAATGCAATTTCAAACAACTGTCTGTTTACTTCTATGAGTTCACTAAACGACTTTCCCTCACTAAGTCAGTCCTGAACGATGCTCTATAACCAAGTGGCTGAGAGCTGCTCTTCTAACTTTCGAGTAGGCTTCTGTCCGTGGTCCGGCCATTGGCGGATTGTGCTCGTCTGGCAGTTGGCCGAGGCGAAGTCGATATCTTCATCCTCAGCGCCGCCCGTGGCGCTGGTGGAACTCGCGCAAGTGGTGAGTCCTTACGGCACTGGCACCAGCTCGCATCTTTGGGCGTATGGTGCTTTTTCTCTGGCTGTGTCTTGTTCGGACGACATAGCAACTTGTAACTGTGATGTCACTCCGACCATCAACTGTCAACTGTCAACTGTCAGCTGACAGTGCATTGAAGCGCCGAAACTGGTATCCGTACAATAAATGACATCATACGGACGGCTGTCGGTGTTTCGTTTTCATATAAGATGAGAAATGTTTTCCGCGGAATCAACGAGGAGACCAAATTATGTAACTTTGCCATCTATCAGTTTTATATGAAATGTGTTCTACATGAAGAGCAAACAAACATCTGTTATATTTGGACACGAGCGGTCTAAGGCGCTGCAGTCGTAGACTGTGCGGCTCGTCCCGGCGGAGGTTCGAGTCCTCCCTTGAGCATGTGTGTGTGTGTGTTTGCCCTTAGGATAATTTAGGTTAAGTAGCGTGTAAGCTTACGGACTGATGACCTTAGCAGTTAAGTCCCATAGGATTTCACACATATTTCAACATTTTTTTATATTTGGACATTAGTTAGATTTCAGGATAGCTTAATTGTTCTACAACTTGTTCATGGTTAGGCGACCCGCAAAGAAAACGTGAGCTTGTGCCGCGTGCGGCACTGTGAGCCTAGATTGGCACTATCCGTGTAAGTTTGTTGCACTTATTATTTCCGACTGTGCTGGCGACGTCTCTGGCTAGAAGTGATTTAGCTTGCCGTGCGCTGAGCTTTGAAAATGAAACGAGCACGGGGATGGCGGCGGCCGTGTGTGCTAGCAAGAGGAAGTTGTTGCTGGCCGTCGGGGCATTGTGCGGCGTTGCGAATTGGCAGTCTGTTTTCCTGAAGCGTCCGTACGAAGAGGAGGTTAACTGCCGTGCGCCGCATGGTGGTACATCGTTGGAGCACGAGCAGACTGTGGGCGAAAATATATTTCGTGTGAAATATCCCGCCAGATAGAAAATCCGGCGTCGTTATTTTATCTACACTACTGGCCATTACAAGTGCTACACCACGAAGATGACGTGCAGCAAACGTGAAATTTAAGCGACAGGAAGAATATCCTGTGATATACAAATGATTAGCTTTTCAGAGCATTCACACAAGGTTGGCCCCGGCGGTAACACCTACAACTTGCTGACGTGAGGAAAGTTTCCAACCTATTTCTCATACACAAACAGCAGACGACCGGCGTTGCCCGGTGAAAAGTTGTTGTGATGCCTCGTGTAAGGAGGAGAAATGCGTACCATCACGTTTCCGATTTGATAAAGGTCGGATTGTAGCCTATCGCGATTGAGGTTTATCGTATCGTGACATTGCTGCTCGCGTTGCTCGAGATCCAATGACTGTTAGCAGAATACGAAATCGGTGGGTTGTGGAGGATAATACGGAACGCCGTGCTGGATCCCAACAGCCTCGTATCACTAGCGGTCGAGATGACAGGCATCTTATTCGCATAGCTGTAACGGATAGGGCGCCCACGTATCGATCCCTGGGGACGTTTGCAAGACAACGATCATCACCACGAACAGTTCGACGACGTTTGCAGCAGCATGGACTATCAGCTCTGTGACCATGGCTGCGGTTACCCTTGATGCTGCATCACAGACAGGAGCGCCTGCGCCGGTTTACTCAACGACGAAACTGGGTGCACGAATGGCAGAACATTTTTTCGGATGAATCCGGGTTCTGTTTACAGCATCATGATGTCCGTGTTTGGGGGCATCGCGGTGAACGCACATTGGGAGCGTGTATTCGTCATCGCCATACTGACGTATCACCCGGCGTGATGGTATGGGTTGGCATTGGTTACACATCTCGGTCACCGCTTGTTCGCATTGACCGCACTTTGAACAGTGGACGTTACCTTTCACATGTGTTACGACCCGTGGCTCTACCCTTCATTCGATCCCTGCGGAACCCGACATTTCAGCAGGATAATGCACGACCGCATGTTGCAGGTCCTGTACGGGCCTTTCTGGATACATAAAATGTTCGATTGCTGCCCTGGCCAGCCCATTCTCCAGATATCTCACCAATTGAAAACGTTTGGTCAATCGTGACCGAGCAACTAGCTCGTCACAATACGCCAGTCACTACTGTTGATGAACTGTGGTATCGTGTTGAAGATGCATAGGTCGCTGTACTTGTACACGCCATCCAAGCTGTGTTTGACTAAGTGCCCAGGCGTATCAAGGCCGTTATTACGGCCAGAGGTGGTTGTTCTGGGTACTGATTTCTCAGGATCTATGCACCCACATTGCGTGAAAATGTAATCACATGTCAGTTCTAGTACAATATATGTGCCCAATGAAATCCCGTTTATCATCTGCATTTCTTCCTGGTGTAGGAATTTTAATGGCCAGTAGTGTACATAGTGCAGTGTTATTCAGGTATGTGTGCGGTTGGCTACGTCCTCACGATATGTATCTTTTGTTCACCTGCAGCGCGGCGCTAACTGATAATTGAACTGTTTTTTGGTGTCATACAATGTACACCGGTCCTGTGTCCTCAGTTCGACGGTAGAATGTGCTTGTTTGATTAGTATGATCTTGATTTGCTACCATCTCTATTATGATATTGTTGCATTCTGACGATGAGGTGCGCTGTGCAGCCTACCTCGGTTTCGAGGCTCGCTAATTGTTCTTGGAAGTTTCCTGTGCCAGTATTTTGTGTGTTACTTGTGCCTAACACTGGCCTGTTTCAGGTGCGATCTGAATTGTTGTTATTTTCTGTATTTTGAACGGAGCTCTGCGGCTGATGTCAAAGAACTGGACGTAAATGCGCATCGCAAGCCATTCAAAGCGACTGGCAAACAGGGGAGGAACCGCTTCTTATAACTTTCATATTCTATGATAGGTACTGAGGCACTGGTTTTCACCCCCTGTTAAATACTGCCTGTTGAGCATTGCCTGAGTACCTGGGAGGATGACACCACAGAACTGTTGAAGCATCTGAGCAAATCTCTATTTGCAACGCGAATTCTGTCAAACATAGTGGGTACAAAAACGAAAAAGCTGGCATACTATGCTTACTTTTTTCACTCCATAATATCATATGGGATTATTTTTTGGGGTAATTCATGAATACAAGCTAAGGTTTTCCGAAAAAAAACGTGCAATAAGAGTTATATCTGGTGTGAAATCAAGAACATCCTGCAGAAGCCTGTTTAGGGACCTAGGGATACTCACTACTGCTTCCCAATACATTTATTCCTCAATGAATTTTGTCATTAAAAATAATCACGTTTTCAAATCAACAGCTTAGTTCCTGGAATCAGTACTAGAAATGAGAATAACCTTTACAAGGATTTAAAGTCACTCTTGTACAAAAAGGTGTACATTATTCAGGAAGACACATTTTCAATAACTTGTCATCAGCCTTAAAAAGTTTAACAACCAATGAACTTCAGTTTAAGAGAAACCTAAAGGATTTATTGGTGATCAATTTCTTGTACTCCATTGATGAATTTCTGAGTAGAACCAGCTGATTTGCGTGTGTGTGTGTGTGTGTGTGTGTGTGTGTGTGTGTGTGTGTGTGTGTGTGTGTGTTCGTGTGTGAGTATGTATAAAAAGTACAATCTAACTTCTGTACCATTTCAGTGCAGTAATGTGTTCATTGTAAGTATGTATTGCAGTAGTCCTGTTATATATTTATTTCCTTATAAACAAAAAAAGTTTTTTAATTTTTAAAGTCAGTGCATTAATGCGATCTTAGTAAATGAGTGTTGTAAAATAATCCTTTCTTATAGTGTTCACTAAAAAAATGATGATCATTCCACTTGGGACCTGTGGAAGGTACATTAGATTATTTGTTTTAGTTGTAAATATTTGTCATGTATTACTGTTCTTCTGACATGTTCTACATCCTGTTGGGCCTCTTCAATAGGGATTAATTGGACTGAAAGCAAATCTAACGTAATTTAGTCTAGTTTAAAATTGCCGGTCACGAATAGTTGTTTTACACGTGGTCTTGCTATGATTAAAAGAAACAATTGACACATTAGCTTTTAAGAAAAGGTTGAAAGTTTTCTAAATGTCATGTCTTTCTTTCTGTGTGATTGCGCAGAGAAAGAGATAATGCATACGATTAGTTTTTTTTTTTAATTTAGTCAAATTTCCAGCCGTCTAATGTGATGTCTTTTAACTAAAGGAGATTTGAGAATTGTCAAGGTTAACTTGAAGGTAAATCTTTGGTAGTCATGTAGCTTGTATTGGTTTTTGATTAAGTGAGTTCTCTTTTTTTTAATTTAATGTCAGTGGTCATTGTTGTATTTATTGTTTAAGGTAGTTCCAAGTGTCGTACCCACTACTTACATTAGTCTACTTCATGGGATAACAGTGGTGTGTTACTGAAATTTAAATTAATTTTGCCATTGTGCTGATTTGTAACTGTATATCACTGTTTTCTGAAAATGGTTCTTTTCTCATGGTTTTCAGGCTGTATGATACTTCATCCAAACGTGTTGTTATATATTAAGAGTGAATTGTACAAATGTCACGGAATTCAATCAGAGGCTTCACGCTTTGTCTATCGTATGATCCCATACCACGCAGTAAGATAAATTGTGGTTCACCCAATGACGGTGTCTTCGTTGTTTACAGTGGCCAAACCCAAGCACCAATTGTCCGAAGTTAAAGTATGTTTCACACCAAGTTAGGCAATGAACTTTTACATTTATGTAATATATTTTCTGTCGAAAACAGCGTTATTAATTTACGGATGTTTTAGGTTTAACAATGCTCGGGAATCTACTCTTCAAAGGGAATTTTCTTCAAAGTTTTTTGAGAACTGTATAATGCTCGGGAATCTACTCTTCAAAGGGAATTTTCTTCAAAGTTTTTTGAGAACTGTATATTACCATGCTTAATAAAGATCCTTATTTCCTAAAATATATTTATCAGCTACTGAAGCAAAGTTTTTTGAGAACTGTGTCGTACTGCTGTAAGAAATAAAAGTGTGTACTATGCATCATCTCCTGTAAGTATGAGGAAAATCGAAGGAGACCTGCTCCATAAGGTTGCCTCGTAGCAGCAGACTGTTCAGTACGTCACTACGAACGCTAGAGGAGGCGTGGAGCCGGAGACGGCGTGAAACTGCAGGGCGTGACAGCTGCGGGGGCAGTGAGGTGAGGAATGGAGGTCGCAGCTGGCGCTCCCACAAGTTTTTGCCAACCTGTGCCGCGCTTCGGAAGAACAGAGTGGAAGGCTACCATTTCGCGACGTCGCCAACAGTTTCCTTCTCGCTCTCTTCTTGCTGCCGCCGTTCTTCAACGAGTGCCTCGCTTCAGGGGCGTCGCAGAAATTGAACTTAACCCCTGCCATTTTAACTCGATTCTACTCTCTAGGATACGACTGGTCTACGACTGACTTCACGGCCAAAATACTTCTTTACTGTTCGTGACTATGAATAAGATTTCTTTCACCTTCTCTGCCACGTCTTAGGCCAACGTAGCAATAAGGTCTAGGATATGAACGATCCAAGTCCAGTTTTACAAATTTTACGGTACATAAATGGGTAATTCTATTAAAATTATTCCTTTATCTTATAATTGTGTAACTTTTACACTTATTTTAGAAATTTATAAATCTTTAGTAGTGTTCTGTAAGTATACACACTTACACGTTTATTCAAACTTCGGTTGCTTCATGTTAAAAAACGGAGTAAGACTACCTTATTTATTGAAAGAAGGGGCTGAGTCCCTCAACTTGAACTTGCATAAGCATTGCGTTTTCCTTCATTATTTGAAATAAGGATTAATGTATATTTAAGGAGCGCGGAATTGTCTGTTCTGAAAATGTCAAGCAAGAAGGAGAATGTCACAATCTTCTTGTGTTTCTGACCCACAAGACTTTTTTCAAAACCAGCAGGTTCTCGTATAACTCACAAGAGATGTGTAGTATATATGATAATAAAATGTGGGAAAATGTAGAATTTGAAATCGTATCGTAGTATAAATTGGATAAAGTTTCTATACTATCGTACATTATTACTGGTATAACAAGACTCAGGCAAAACCAATTCCATTCCAATGGATTCTTCAGTTGGATGAGCCGATTTGAAACAGCAGTCTCCCACGTTGCATTATATGTGGTCTTGAATCTCTCAAGCCTTTGATGAGTTCAGTGTGTGACTTCTCAGACTGAAGGTATAAGAAAGGGACACCTCTGCTTGTAGAGAGACCTCAGGAATGCTGTCCAACATTAAATGGTGAAGACTTTGACTGTCCTAGCTTTGTGGACTTCTGTGTAGGCTTTCTGGTTTATAATCCCCATGTTTTATCCCAATAACAATGTTCTCTTACAGGAAATGTTACTTCTGAACTGTGAAATATTCACTGCTGTAACCAAATTGTTCAAGAATCGAAAAATTGAGTAGTTCTTATTTTGCCAGAACATTAATCACAAAACACGTCAAGATATTTCACTGCCATGTCGAGATAATCGTAACAAAATGTATTTGTGATCGAACAGTCATCAACACTATGTTTGTTGGTAATACATTCGGCATAATATTCTCCGCATTTGATAAACAGTAGATGATGGAAGCATACATAGGTAATTGCCGTTCCTAGTATATGGCGTTAGTTCTAATGTTAGGCAGAAGCAGATTCTTGCTAAAATCCATACATACTCGTAAGGCTTCCTTTCCACGCTCTTTAAACTTCCCTTATTAGTTTTCTTCCTTGCTTTCCAAAAACATGTTGGCTTACAGTTTGTAAGAACCATTTAAACTGAGCCTCCGTACCTCACCTTTTTGCTAGTTCAGTGCGCTTTAGTTTTTCCATATACAGGCATTTCACTTTGGGTGTATATTCGTCACAGGTACTACACGTATCGATACCCAGACGAAATACTGAAATTAGTTTTACGTATGTGCCTACATATTTCATAAGATGCCTGAATTGTTGGGTGAGCATCTTTCAATAAACTGAACGTTTTACTTATACCTAGTTTCTGAGAAGTGTACACCATAGTTGTATATTTTATCCCATTATAACAACTTCTGGAGTAGTCGGAAAGGAAACAGTGATCAGCGTAATGACTTTACCTGTTCCATCACTTTATTTTCAGTGCCTGTTCCCACGTATCACTCTAATATCAATAGGGGCATTCCCCGTAGTTTAAACCCGGGACAATATTGAATGTAACTTCCTGATATATCGAGCACTGCCGTAAATGTCTCACGACAAACTGAAATTTCTTTCACTTCGACGTCTATTTCTCCTCGAACTCCGTGCCTATAGGTTGCCAAGTTAAATGTGTCTTCACATCCATCTTTCCTAAGCCTTCTACGCTGTAAAGATAGTATACAAATGAGACCCCATAAATAAGCATTCTGAAAATCTACAGATTGGATTCCTCTAAAATACTTTGTCTTGAATCTTCAGGCACGTTGTCAAAACATTGCAATAGCTATTTTCTCCCATCTCCCGAGACATTAAATTAATATTTTTCTTTGCCAATCTCCCGGCATTGTCAATAATCGTGACCTGAACCACTACTTCCCAATCAAGTAACTCCTCAACTTGCTTCGCGAGAACAGATTTCACCCCGCTTACCTACAACGCTTAGTAGACCCAGGCAGTCACTCACTCAACTGCTGAAGCCCGAAAGTCCTTGACTTCGGTGATCTGATTGGAACCGTATTACTACTGCGGCAAAGTCGTGGGCCACTGTATAAAGACCTGCACACAAAACCGCAGAGTGCTCAACACTGTATATAGGCTACAGCCTATGCCATTATTTAGCTCAAAGACCAGCACTTAATGAACCAAGCCTTATATCCCCTTCTTTCATATGGACTGAGCTCTTTCTTTCCCTCATTTACAGCGTAACTCAGCTTTTCTCTTTACACATACGACAATAGAAAATATTGGGTCTGTTCCCTTCCATAAGCTGAGAAAAGCTCAAAAGTTGAGAAAAACTGACTTAGTAGTTTTCTTCCCTGGACTCTTACCATTACATTAACAAGTATTTTACAAAAGTTTGTTTGTCTCGTTTCTCGATTCTGCGAGCTCATCAGCGCTACATTAACTTTTTAAACGCCTTCAGTGTTACTATTTTATAAAAATCATGCATGTAGACAGCAATGAGAGATAGATCTATCGGCACAACATGCGATTTATTTGCAGCCCAGGAGACTTCGCAGTGATATCGTGTAAAGCAGCCTCTAGGCTTGATAAAAGCGAGGAAGAGGGTCCACATGATTCTTCAGGTATGTGCTATAGAGCTAGAACCTAATTGAATCCCACAGAGCCACCAAATTGCGGGAATGGTGATTTCTAAGTTCCATCTTCTGTTGGACGTAGCGAGTTCTGTTGAATTAATATCGTGTAATTTACGGGCTCGTTGCGATTTTGTCCCAAGTAATGAAGTATGCCCACCGCCCTGCATATGGCTGTTGTCGTGTGGGTAGACGAGAGCTTCTACAGTATGCTCATAGTGGAGATTTACAAGAAATGGTAGCACTTTGTCATATGTAAAACGCCATGGGCTAAATCATAAAACTCTCTTTATGCGCTGTATAGAATCTCAGTACCACATTCGTCTTGACGAACCAGTTGTTATCTCGGGTTCTCTCAGTCATAAAGTTACTGCAAGTTGAAAAGCCCTTCAACATTGACGGTTTTCCCTTTTATTGACAAAGCATCAGAAGTGGTAAAATTGTAATCATTACTAGTAGATGACTTATGTCGGTCTTTTAGGATCCATATGCTGAATGACGGTATTTCTTAAGGATGATTTATTCTAAACAACACTATCAGCGTTGCGTGTTCCTTGTTCTGTGGTCTGGGGACCACTGCTTCTTCTTTCATATTATTTGGTTTAATTTTTCTCCATTGGTTTTGAAGACTGCTTTGTCAGACATGACGTATGCTATCTGCGTGCAGTGGAATACTTGACTGGAACGTTATGCCTTTTATAGCTTGTGAAGTCCATTTGTGGATGCTCACGTTTTGCAGTCAATGCTGTGTTGTTATCCCTTCATTTGTGCTCCTCTGCTTAGGGGATAGTGCCAATGACAGCGTTCTTAACAGAATGTTTTCAATGTGTATAACGAATGAAAGATTTGTTGCCTGCTAATAATGTTTACAGCGTAACTACTGGAACGCTCCAAGAACATGAATACCGTTTGGTGAATGAGCTTTCTCAGTGGTCAGTGTCTTAAGGCAGAAGAAGGAAATCATTGTTACAGTTATTGAGTTATTGTTTTAAAATTGCAGTTGGTGAACCTCAGTATTAATGGTAACTGCGTTCCCTAAAGCTAGTTACAGAAATGCCAACGAAAACTTACACCAGCTGGTATTCTTCCTGTTGGTAGCATAGCACAGTCTTGGCAACAAAGAAGAATAAGTTTGGCAATTCGTGATCGACGAGCTACTTCCTGGATGTCAAAGAATTACCAGACTAAATTCACCTGGTTTTACATGTCACTACCGCTGAACAATCTTTGTAGATTTCACTTAAGATAAGACACAGGCTATCGATTTATCGTGTTGTACCCAGGACAGTCATTCCGCATGGATGCTGCAGCTAATCTCGCCTTTCACGTTGCAATTTATTCGGGAAAAACTGATAGACAAGTCCAGCAGCTCTTCTCAACACTGGGGTAATGTGGACGTCTATTGAACGAAGGCTGTGTCGGCTTGCGGTTCCACTCTCGCTGAAGGCAATATTTTTAGTCATTCTGTTATGGAACTACAAGCAGCCACAGGGAAAATCACTAGATGACTCTTAAGAAAACTACACCATCAAGTATTGTCTCAGTACTTCATAATGTAAGGTCGAGAAACGTATGATATTGCAGAGTAGATAATGCCTCCATCCATTTCTGATAATACAATTTTTGTTTTTTTGTGAATACACAAATTTTACTTGTGAAATGCCACATTACCATACTACACTACTGGCCACTAAAACTGCTACACCACGAAGATAACGTGCTATAGGCGCGAAATTTAACCGACAGGAACAAGATGCTGTGATATGCAAATGATTAGCTTTTCAGAGCATTCACACAAGACTGGCGCCGGTTGCGACACCTACAACGTGCTGACAAGAGGAAAGTTTCCAACCGATTTCTCATACGCAGACAGCAGTTGACCGGCGTTGCCAGGTGAAACGTTGTTGTGATGCCTCGTCTAAGGAGGAGAAATGCGTACCATCACGTTTCCGACTGTGATAAAGGTCGCATTGTAGCCCATAGCGATTGCTGTTTATCGTATCGCGACATTGCTGCTCCCGTTGGTCGAGATCCAATGACTGTTAGCAGAATATGGAACCGGTGGGTTCGGGAGGGTAATACGGAACGCCGTGCTGGATCCCAACGGCCTCGTATCACTAGCACTCGAGATGGCAGGCATCTTATCTGCTTGGCTGTAACGGATCGTGCAGCCACGTCTCGATTGCTGAGTCAACATATGGGGACGTTTGAAAGACAACAACCCTCTGCACGAACAGTTCGACGACGTTTCCAGCAGCATGGACTATCAGCTCGGAGACCATTGCTGCGGTTGACGAATCTGGGTGCACGAATAGCAAAATGTCATTTTTTCGGATGAATCCAGGTTCTGTTTACAGCATTATGATGGTTGCATCCGTGTTTGGCGACATCGCGGTGAAGGCACTTTGGAAGCGTGTATTCGTCATCGCCATCCTGGCGTATCACCCAGCGTGATGGTATGGGGTGCTATTGGTTACACGAATCGGTCATCTCTTGGTCGCATTAACCGCACTTTGAACAGTGGACGTTACATTTCAGATGTGTTACGACCCGTGGCTCTACCCTTCATTCGATCCCGGCGAAACCCTAGATTTCAGCAGGATAATGCACGACCGCATGTTGTAGGTCCTCTACTGGCCTTTCTGGATACAGAAAATGTTCGACTGCTGCCCTGGCCAGCACATTCTCCAGGTCTCTCACCAACTGAAAACGTCTTGTCAATGGTGGCCGAACAACTGGCTCGTCACAATACGCCAGTCACCACTCTTGATCAACAGGCGTATCGAGGCCCTTATTATGGCCAGAGGTGGATGTTCTGGGTACTGATTTCTCACGATCTATACACTCAAATTGGGTGAAAATGTAATCACATGTCAGTCTAATATCATATATTTGTCCAATGAATACCCGTTTATCATCTGCATTTCTTCTTGGTGTAGCAATTTTCATGGCCAGTGGTGTGACAGGAATGAAAATAAACACAGATCATTCCAAAGCCCAAAGTGAATATCATACTTATTTACGCTGATATATGCACGCTCATGTGTAGATACTTCACGTTTTATTGAAATAGACTTTCGTTGTAAGGTTATCATGATAAGTTGTAGTTCATTTGTATTAGAACAGTGAATATTTTCTATTTCTACGTCTACATGGATACTGCAAATCACATTTATCTGCCTGGCAGAGGGTTCATCGAACCATCTTCACAATTCTCCATTATTCCAATCTCGTATACCGCGTGGAAAGAATGAAGACCTATATCTTTCCGTGCGAGAGAAGATTCCGCCGCAACAAAAAACGCCACTTTTCGCGCTATTCAGATATGTTTCGTAAATCGTTTTGCAATTTGTTTTGATCTTGTGATGACTTTATTAGTCGATAAACGACAGAGTCATCTGCAAACAACCGAAGACGGCTTCTCAGATGGTCTCCAAAATCGTTTATATAGATAAGAAACAGCAAAGGGCCTATAACACTACCGTGGGGAACTCCAGAAATCACTTTTGTTTTACTCGATGAATTTCCGTCAGTTACTACGAACTGTGACCTCTCTGACCGGAAATCACAAATCCAGTCACATAACTGAGACGATATTCCATAAGCACGCAATTTCACTACGAGCCGCTTGTGTAGTACAGTGTCAAAAGCCTTCCGGAAATCCAGAAATACGGAATCGATCTAAAATCCCTTGTCAATAGCACTCAACACTTCATGCTAGTTGTGTTTCACAGGAACGATGTTTTCTAGACCCATGTTGACTGTGTGTTAATATACCGATTTCTTCGGTGTAATTCATAATATTCGAACACAATATATGTTCTAAAATCCTGCTGCATATCGACGTTAACGATATGGGCCTGCAATGTAGTGGATTACTCCTACTACCTTTCTTGAGCATTGGTGTGACCTGCGCAACTTTTCAGTCTTTGGGTACGGATCTTTCGTCGAGCGAACGGTTGTATTCGATTTAACATCATTTTCAATTAATTTACCGAACACAACAGTAACTATTATTGAGTCATCAATAATATATTCTCTCACATTGTTTAAAACAGTCTGAAATTTTTTACTTATTCCACATCTGCTCTTCTTGACAATTGTTCGAGAAGGGAGTAGTATGAGATCATAATAAGATATACAACCGGAATGACTTTCCAAACAATCTCCTGGGTTGCTTTGCTTTTGAAATCAGCAGTGTGTGTAGTAGCAACATGAAGTTTCTTCAGTTGTTATCCCTACATCGTGATCGAAATGTCTCTCAGTTGTTAGTAACAAGTACCAGCGGCAATGGATGCACTCCTAGTTCAGCATACCAACAAAATCCTTTTCTTGTTTTTCCCAAGGCCACAGGACCCACTCACAATACAAATGGTACAAGTTGCCTCAGCTGTCTTGACCCCCGTATTAAATCCAAAGCGAATAACCTGTCGCAAGTATTACATCTTTTTCCGCTACGATCTGTTTTATAACTCTTGAAGTACGTTTATAAGCGTCAGGCTTACAAAATCCAATACGTAACTACGAGATAAGTACTAGGATTTCAAATACAGAAATGATAGTTGATAAATGATCTCGTAGCCACATGCTACTTTAAAGTGACGGGCGGCCTCTGGCGTTAGGCGGTGTTTGGCTTATGCCCGGTAGGCGGTGGCCAGTTTCCAGTGGCCGCTGAAGGGTGAGAAAACTGTCAAGCTTGAACTGTCCTGTTTTTGAAGCAGCCACGAGCTTTTGGGCGAAACTATTAGTAGTTTTTCCATTCATAGTGTGTTAGTCAGTGAAGCAAATTATCCTTTACTTTCCATCAGACTGATAACATTAGCAGTTAACCGAGTGCCATTTGAAAATATAGGGAATAAAGTGGACTCGAACTCGAGACTTTATATCTAAATAACGAGACGTTTCCCACCGATCCACGAGCAGATACAGTATTGCAACGGCTCTTAAAGAGAGTCAGCACTTCTTTCATACACTCCGCATCCTACAATGTCGCCAGATCGTGCATATACAGGACTAGAAAAGTTCTGAGGAGCAGCCCTTTGTATTGGCCGCCTTATGTGAACGACTTAGCAGGCGGCCGGATTTTACGTGTAAGACTGCACATTACGTTTTCCCTATTCAGACCGATTTAGAAAACAACTTTCATTTGGGTGAAGAATTTGAGTCTGTGCTTGTGGTTCAGTTAAATAAACTATTAATGGAGCTCAGTGATTTCATTCTGAAGTACTTTCCAGAGGAAGCTGATAAACACAGCTGATAAACATCCTTTAGTAGACAAGTTCCTTTGACGCTTATCAAGAGAATTTTATTGGTATTTCTTTAAATTCAACATTGAAATCTAACTTTATTTCCTCATCATTGCATGAGATGCAAGTAGATGATAAGGCCTTATGATTTTTGGTGCTTTTGCAACTTCCTTCTGGTGTGAGGCGGGTTTTTCAGCAGTATCACTCTTTAACATTATATATAGATCGCTTATTAAAAGGGGAAGAAGGTGGAAGTTGCAACGATTATCCCAATGACTTCTTTGCAAGTATTAAGTGTAGGAACATTAAAAGTTGATTAAAATTTGTAATGTGAACAGTTATTGAGGATGTAACTGTTCTTATACATTTTGTTCACTTTTTCCGAAACTTAAGTTTATTTATCTTGCGTATGAAAGAAGCACAAACATTTCTTTCCCGAACTACCCCTAACCCGATAGAAAATGTCAAATCAGATTGTTATAAATCAGTGTATTAAGTATGACACAGCAACAGTGCTTGCAGTAATTAGTTATTTAGATTACAATTTCTTATGTTGAATTACATGTGTGTCTGAGGAAGATGCCACTGTGAAAGCAGGTTGCACTTGGCTGTGAACGGGAGATACACTGCAGACCAATGAAAGCGACGGGAACGAGGCCTCAGCGGTATTCTTGGGAGTGCCTCCTACACACGTTCGAAGGACCATCCGGCAGTTGGGTCACACAGTGCTTCGAAGCAGAACTGCCTTGGCGTCATTTGCACAAATCTACGCAGTGTGGAATACTCTGCAGGTTGTGCAGGAAGACAGAAACTGTTTTCACGTTTTTAGCAAGCATTTCGTGTCACGGTACATGTGTCACTTTTTGGCAGACTCCCAAAAAAACTACTGTTATGAAAAGAACTGCAATCAAATAAAGTTCACGAAAAAACTTGGACCCTTGCGATAACATCTTAGAAATTGTAAATTTCTCTGAGTCTTCAGTCTTCTGACTGGTTTCATGCCGCCCACCACGAATTCCTCTCCTGGCCCAAACTCTTCATGTCAGAGTAGCACTTTCAACCTACGTCCTCAATTATTTGCTAGATGTATTCCAATCTCTGTCTTTCTGTACAGTTTTTTGCACTCTACGGCTCCATCTAGTACCATGCAAGTCATTCCCTGACGTCTTAACAGATGTCCTATCGTCCTGTCCCTTCTCCCTGTCAGTGTTTTCCACATATTCCATTCCTCTTCGATCCTGCGCAGTACCTCCTTATTCCTCAGCTTTTCGGTCTACCTAATTTACAGCATTCGCCTGTGGCACCACATCTCAAGAGCTTCGATTCTTCTCTGTTCCGGTATCCCCACAGCCCATGTTTCACTACCATACAGTGCGGTGTTCCAGCCGTACATTCCCACAAATTTCTTCCTCAGATTAAAGCCTATGTTTGATACTAGAGGACTTCTCTTGGCGAGACAACCCTTTTCGCCATTGTTCGTCTGTTTTTGATGTTCTCCTTGCTCCGTCCGTCATTGGTTATTTTGCTGCCTAGGTAGCAGAACATCTTAACCTCATCTACTTCCTAACCATAAATCGTGATGTTACGTTTCTCGCTGTTCTCATGTCTACTACTTCTCACCACTTTCGTCTTTCTTCGATTTAGCTTCAGTCGATATTCTGTACTCTGCATACTATCCATTCGATTCGACAGATCATGTAATTCTTCTTCACTTTCACTCAGGATAGCAATGTCATCAGCGAATCGTGTCATTGATATCAGTTCACCCTGAATTATAATCCCACCCCTGAACCTTTCTTTTATTTCCTTCTTCTATATAGGGATCGAACATCCCTGTCTTACACCCTTTTCAATCCGATCACTTTGTTCTTAATCCAATCACTTTGTCAAATCTTATTATTCCCTCTAGGCTCTTGTGCATATTGTATATTATCCGTCTCTCCTTACTACTTGCCCCAATTTTTCTCAGAATTTCGAACATCTTACATCATTTCACATTGTCGAACGCCTTTTCCAGTTCGACATATCCTATGAATATGTGTTGATTTTTCTTCAGTCTTAGTTCCATTAGCACTGCAACCTTTCCTAAAGCCAAACTGACAGTCATCCAACAAATCCTCAAGTTTCTTTTCCATTCTTCAGTATATTGTTCTTGTCAGCAACTTGGATGCATGAGTTGTTAATCTGATTTTGCTATCATTCTCACAGTTGTCAGCTCTTGCAGTCTTCTGAATTGAGTGGACGATATTTTTACGAAAGTCAGAAGGTCTGTCGCCAGACTTATACGTTCTACACACCCACGTGATTAGTCGTTTTGTTGCCACTTCCCCCAATCATTTTAGAAACTCTGATGGAATTTTCTCTATGCCTTTTGAATTAGTTGATCTTAAGTCCGCCAAAACTATCTTAAATTCTGATTCTAGTACTGCATGCTGTATCTCTCCGAAATCGACTCTTCTTCTTGTATCGTATCAGACAAATCTTCCCCCGCATGGAATCCTTCAATTGTACTTTTCCACCTATCCTCTCTCTCCTCCGCATTTAATGGTTGGATTCTGGTTGCACTCATGATGTTGTCACCCTTGCTTTTATTGTCACCCAAAATTGTTTCGTCTTTCCTATATGCTGAGTCAGTCCTTCCGACAATCATTTCATATTTTTCACGCAGCCTTTTCCTCTTATTTTCCCTGCGCTTCCTGTTTATTTCATTCCTCAATGACTTCTATTCCTGTATTCCCGAATATCCCTGAACGTTTTTGTACTTCCTTCTTGTAATGCGAACAGAAAATATATGTCCTCTATGTGGATTGAGAGACACCAAATCCGCACTCAAGTCCTACCAAGGCCGAATATTTAAGCGAGTATGAAACCGGCCACTATTGATTAAAGTACATAATTTGAGAGTGGAAGTAAGGAGTGTGGCTGTGCCTACAGATATAAAATATTACTGACCAGACAGAAATAGGGTATGAGTAAGACACTTTTTAGAGCACCAAGCATAACAAATTTAGTAACTGTTTAAAACTTAAAATGAGTGTAAGGGGGGAGACCTATACCTTTCAACATCAATTCTTACTGGTCATCACTGACAAAATTTATCACTCAAGCCAATCAAAATTACGCGATATCGAAAAAAGGTAGAGAACAGATTCTTCCTTGTTGGAAACGAATTGCAGAAAGTTACTTGACATCCACCCTTCCTCAGGCAGACTTCTCTGGCAAGATTCTCCATAGGTGGACTTCACTTACAGATGAGTTCTCCAAAATTTTCTGCGAAAAGAGGCTGTGTCTATCTGAGCTGAACTTAAACGCCTTTTGCAGCTACAGTGCCAGTGACTTATTTTGCAGCCTTTACAAATGGCAGTGTGCTGAGACTGAGCCACAATAGCTAGTTGAACTGTAGGGAGAGTCGAATCAGTTGCATAGATAATCAGTAATTTCAGACTTAATCCTGAAGACATGTTTGCAGTTAGAAGTTCAAATGGTTTCAGCTCTGGCTGTAAGTTCACACACAATATCCTTCTGTAGTATTTCATATTTATATGCACTAACTTTTGGCAATCACTGTACGACTTTCATGAATGTAATCGCCTTATGCAGATACGCGTTCATTTGAAACAAATTCCAGGGCCCTTGTCCAGATTTTGCATGGCTTTAGCTTATTACCTTTATTTTAGCTTATTACCTATATGTATAATTTATTTTCATTTTATATGTAATAAAGCAAGTTAAGTGGGAGCCTTGTTTAATTTCTTAGCCAGATGAATTATTTTACCATTTTTTTGATGCGTGATGTTTGGCTAATGTAAAGGTTATATTAATATATTAAATTAAAGATTCAATTAAAGTACTCCATCATATCTCTCAACACTGTCCGATAACTTACATCATGTTCAGATTAAGGGAGCCGTGGCCTCAAAACGTAAGAAAAGCACTGGGTAAAACTATGAGGTACAGCTATTTTGCAAATAATATTTCAAAACTAAAGATTGAAGTCTCTAGTCATCGTCATGATGCAAGGTACTGTTAAATTGTTACAGTTCTCTTCAAAATCTTTCTCTTTATATCGCTGTAGATACATTGTTGCTTGCTGTCTAGATATTGCACATAAATTATTGTCGAAGATTTTGATATTATTTCGGTAACCTGTAACTTCATAAATTCAATGTTTGTCATTACTTTATGTTAATCTGTACGACTTATGTATCTTTCTTTGGTAATTAACTTATTATTATGGTGATAGACCGGCAAATATAGAAAATGTATGAAGACACATTTAAGAGTGCACTACATGATTAACTATTGCATCAACTGATTCTGTTAGATTCTTGAAGCGTCTAATCACTCAGAATATAAAGTATATGCCAGAGAGTGCTTGCTATTTCACCATATGCTGAGATTTATTCCCATTGCACCACAGATACTGGATGAGAAAATCGCATTTGCGCCTCCTATGCCAACGGTTACTGACCTAAAATCATTTGCACGATGAGTGCGAATTCAAAACTTTGGAGCGTGAAGGATATTCGTAGCTTCTTTCCTGATTATAGGGGTACTAAGATTTGCGCGAGATATACTGCGTCTCTGTTCAATGGCTGGAAACAGAGACTCCCGTTAGAATGTGGTGGTGAAGGGGTAAAGCACATGACTGGGAACCAAAAGGTCGCGGCATCGACTACTTCAGTTTGTTTTTAACCTAGCGTTGACCTCTTCACGAAGTGAAGATTCTCCAGGAACGCAAGCACTTCGTGTTCCTCGTTAAACTACAGGTCACCTTCCACCGGTTGGATAACGGCGGTAGGTTAGGGATGCGAAAGCCGCCCATGTGGCCTCAAGTTGGAAGATTTGTACTAGACAATTGAGCGACAAGGAGTTGTTATTATCAGTTGTGTTACTCGTCGTTCATTGTCTCTTAGAAGACCTGACTAGGGTCTGACAAACAGTTTCATATATGGGATGTACTAGAGATTTATGCGCAATCTCGACTGTAGAAGACACGCAGTTCTCCAGCATCCGACCAGTGAAGCACATTCTGTCATTTGCTTTACCTACGAGTGAGCCTATGCGGTCGTTCCACTTCATATTTCGACAAACTGATGCTCTCAGATACTTTGGCCGACTCTGATTGTGACTCATTAATTCCATAGTCAACAGATACGACGCTTTCATTTTTAGTGAAAGACGCAAAAGTACATTTTACTCTGAAATTGGTAGATGCTCTCTTTTCAACAGCTTGGTATTTCGTTTTTACCTAACATGGTTTTCTCATATAACTGTATCACCTGAGAAAAGTTTGGGATTACAACTAATACCACCCTCTTAATAATTAATGTTTAATGTGAATTGATCCCATTACTATTCCCAGAGGCATCTTTAGTTTCAGTGCATAATTCTCCATCTAGTATAAACTATAGCGTCCTGTTTGATAAGTTACCGATACAGTCACCATTCCCCCACATGAACCATGGGCCTTGCCGTTAGTGGGGAGGCTTGCGTGCCTCAGCCATACAGATAGCCGTACCGTAGGTACAACCACAACAGAGGGTATCTGTTGAGAGGCCAGACAAACGTGTGGATCCTGAAGAGGGGGAGCGGCCTTTTCAGTAGTTGCAGGAGCTACAGTCTGGATGATTGACTGGTCTGACCTTGTAACACTAACCAAAACGGCCTTTCTGTGCTGGTACTGTGAACGGCTGAAAGCAAGGGGAAACTACAGCCGTAATTTTTCCCGAGGGCATGCAGCATTACTGTATGGTTAAATGATGATGGCGTCCTATTGGGTAAAATATTCCGGAGGTTAAATATCCCCCATTCGGATCTCCGAGCGGGGACTACTCAAGAGTACTTCGTTATCAGGAGAAAGAAAATTGGCGTTCTACGGATCGGAGCGTGGAACTTTAGCTCCCTTATTCGGGCAGGTATGTTAGAACATTTAAAAAGAGAAATGGATAGGTTAAAGTGAAATATAGTGGGAATTAGTGAAGTTCGGTGGAAGGAGGAACAAGACTTTTGGTCAGGTGAATACAGGGCTATAATTACAAAATCAAATAGGGGTAATACCAGAGTAGGTTTAATAATGAATAAAAAAAATATAAGTGCAGGAAAGCTACTACAAACAGCATAGTGAAAGCATTATTGTGGTCAAGATAGACACGAAGCCCATGCCTACTGCAGTAGTACAAGTTTATATGTCAACTAGCTCTGCAGATGACCAATCCCAAAGAAAGCAGGCGTTGACAGATGTGAAAATTACCGAACTATCAATTTAACAAGGCACGGCTGCAAAACACTAACACGAATTCTTTACAGACGAATGGAAAAACTGGTAAAAGCCGACCTTGGGGAAGATCGGTTTGGATTCCGTAGAAATGTTGGAACACGTGAGGCAATACGGACCCTACGACTTATCTTAGAAGCTAGATTAAGGAAAGGCAAACTTACGTTTCTAGCTTTTGTAGACTTAGAGAAAGCTTTTGACAATGTTGACGGGAATACTCTTTTTCAAATTCTAAAGGTGTCAGGGGTAAAATACAGGGAGCGAAAGGCTATTTACAATTTGTACAGAAACCAGGTGGCAGTTATAAGAGTCGAGGGACTTGAAAGGGAAGGAGTGGTTGGGAAGGGAGTGAAACAGGGTTGTAGCCCCTCCCCGATGTTATTTAATCTGTATATTGAGCCAGCAGTAAAGGAAACAAAAGAAAAATTCGGAGTAGGTATTAAAATCCACGGAGAAGAAATAAAATCATTGAGGTTTGCCGACGACGTTGTAATTCTGCCAGAGACAGCAAAGGACCTGGAAGAGCAGCTGAACGGAATGGACAGGTGGATGTAAGATGAACATCAACAAAAGCAAAATGAGGATATAGGAATGTAGTCGAATTACGTCGTGTGGTGCTGAGGGAATTGGATTAGGAAATTAGACACTTAAATTAGTAAAGGAGTTTTGCTATTAGGGGAGTAAAATAACTGATGATCGTCGAAGTAGAGAAGATATAAAATGTAGACTGGCAATGGCATGGAAGCGTTTATGAAGAAGAGAAATTTGTTAACATCGCGTATAGATTTAAGTCTCAGGAAGTCGTTTCTGAAAGTGATTCTATGGAATCGAAATATGGATGATAAATAGTTTTACAAGAAGAGAATAGAAGCTTTCGAAATGTGGTGCTACGGAAGGATGCTGAAGATTAGATGGGTAGATCACATAACTAATGAGGAAGTGTTGAATAGAACTGGGGAGGAGTTCGTGTCACAACTTGACTAGAAGAAGGGATTGGTTGGTAGAACATGTTCTGAGGCAGTGTTGGAGGGCAGCTCGGAGGGTAAAAATCCTAGAGGGAGGCTAAGAGATGAACACACTAAGCAGATTAAGAAGGATGTAGGTTGCAGTAGATACTGGGAGATGAAGAAGCTTGCACAGGATAGAGTAGCATGGAGAGCTGCATCAAACCAGTCTCAGGACTGAAGACCACAACAACAACAACAGTCGCCATCCTCTCACAGGAACGCGTTTACATCAATCGTTTTGATGATGTGTCAGACACTTTCTAGTGCTTATAACTACCAAATCAATCAGGATCCTCTACACATAGCACTCAGCCTACCGTGTGTGAAGAGCATGAGTTTGGTGTCAAACGACTGGTGTTTTGGAACCCAGTTTAATTTCTACAAGTAAGTTTACTACCCAATGAGATGAAGCTAGGTTACATTAACACAATATTTAAGAAAGGGGATCGGAAAATTTGTTCAAACTATCGAGGAATTTGTGTTACAAACACATTAATGAGAATTTTTGCGAAAGTAATTAAAAGCAAGCTGGAAAAAAAAATTTTAGAACCCAAGAAGAGCAGTGTGGATTCACGGCTGGGAGAACTTGTGTAGACCATATATTCACATTACGACAGATTTTGGAGAAACATAGGGGAAAATAAAAAAATATAGGATTAATTTTCATAGATCTAGAAAAAGTGTATGATACTGTTCCAAGAAAATTACTTTGGAGAGCACTACATATGGCAAACATAAACCCTTCCTTGATTAAAATAATACAACAAATGTATAAAGATAACATTTGTCAAGTGAAAGTTGGTAATAAACTTTCACAGAAATTTAGAACAAGCAAAGGCTTTTACAGGGCTGTCCCATGTCACCATCATTATTTAAAATCTATATAGATATTAGCCTTAGAATATGGTCTCGTAAATGTAATAGTATGGGATTAGAAATAAGAGATGGTGTTTACCTACATCATTTATTGTTTGCTGATGATCAAGTACTCGTAGCACAAGATGGGGAAGATGTTAACTATATGTGCAATCAACTAGCAGTAGCATACAAAACTTGCGGTTTGAAGATTAATTACCAAAAAAACAGAATACTTGACTAATGATTCAGATGAGCTATACATTGCAGGAAAGAAAATCAAGAAGATAAACACTTTCTGTTATTTGGGATCCATTTTAGAAATAGAGGTAAAAATCAGTATCAGAAATCAATAAAAGAAATAGTAGCGGACGGAGGGTCATTGGGATGCTTAACTCAATTAATATACAAATCCATATTTGAGAGTGTGGTTCTATATGGAACGGAGACCAGTACAAATAACATGAAGCACATTAAAAATTACGAGCTCTAGAGATGGACTTCTGGAGAAGATCGACAAGAATCTCCAGGAAAGGAAAGATAAGGAACACCGAAATAATAAGGAGAATGGAAATAAAAGAAAGAATATATGACGTAATGGATACGAAGAAATTACAGTGGTACGGGCTTGTACGACGAATGGAGGGTGCCAGAATACCAAAATTGATACTGGAAGTGGGAACCGGAGGGGAGAAGAAGAAGAGGACGACCTATGACCACCTGGCTCCAAAATGAACAGCACACTATGAGGAGAATGGGCGCAGAGGAAGAGGACACACAAGATCGAAACACCTGGAGGAATATTTTGAAAATATAGTTTAAGAACGTTTATTGTTTGTATTGTAATATCCAAGTAAATTATTATGTTGGATATAAGCCTCTGTAATGAGGAAAAGCTCAAAATAATATAATAAGTTTATTTCTTTTCCACAAAATATCTCTAGCACTTCTAATCCTTAATTGTACCAAATATCAACTTCTTAACCTCAGCAATGAGTCAAATTGATGAAAATCTATAATTGGACTGAGCACTTCCAACAACTATTGATTACAGCGATGTTTACTGCAAGGTCTGTCTCAGAAAAGCTCACGACGCCTTAAACTAGCTTTGAGCTTTGAATGCCTGTGTCGATGTATCTGTGACGTTCGACTCACCTTATTGCAACCTCATACGCACAATTATCCTTCCTGCGTGAAGCCAAGCATAATTTTCCAGAAACTCCGTCTCATCTGTTATTTAATCAAAGTTATCAATGTGCACTGTCCCTCATATCTCTCCTCGACCTTAGTGCTCTTGTCTGAACAACATGTAAGAAACATCCGTTTATATTAAAGAGAAATTTCTATACACCATAACTCTGCAACTCTTTCTAAATCCTTATCGGCAGCAAGAAGCCGACTCTGAAATGAACTCCTTCACTATTTTACAGAATTGACTACCTTCTGCAGTTACAAAAAGCAGTTAATGACATACTGAACCAGCGACGTTGACTACCATTGTCCCCGTGGGCACTAGTTAATCCTTTTATGTCCATGTTTCTCATATCCTAGCAGTCTCACCTTGTGTAGTTTCCTTAAGTTTCTCTTCTCCAGAACTCGCCATATCAGAAAATAAGTATTTTGTACACCTACAAATTCATTATTATTGTTGTCATTATCATTTTGTACATCTATAAATTCTTTTTATAGCTGGCATTGCCATTATTATTTTTATTATTATTATTACTGTTATTATTATTAGTGGCAGCAGCAGCGGTAGTAGAAGCATTATCAATATTACAATTATTAGTTCTCAGTCAGTTTTATTTTCTTATATTGCCTCTATGGACACTCAAATGATTTTAATACTATTTGTCATATTATAATTATTGTTATTTCTTTGGTAACTATGATGTAAAATAGGTGCGTATGTGTAATACCGTGGTCCGATGTAATAAAGGGCCTAGTGGCACTAACCAGATCAGGTTAACTAACTACATAAATAAATATAACACGTTTGTGGTCTGAATTTATCCTAGAATTCTGCTGCAAGCTGGCATCTGTGATACGAGACGGAAGTATTGCGTAGGATATCTACTTCTTATCTTGTAGATGATTGTGACCTGTGTTTTCTTGCAAATCTTGGGAACATCTTTCTAGTGCGAGGATCTCCGGTAAATATCTGTCAGATATAGATTTACTATCTCATTCCCCTCTGCAATGGCGCGTGTGTGAAATGTTGATCATACTCCATGATTTTCTTTTGTGTAGAAGCATTGAGAATTTCCATTTTTCATTTGCTTTTTCTATATAGAGGTATGTCATGCCGCGTCCACAGCTACAGAAAGAGAAATTATGTATAAAAATTACATCGGTGGTGTGGATAGTATGTTGAAAAACTATTGTTTTCACTTACGCAAGTTTTCCATTCAAACAATCAGCCAAGGGATAAAACTGGTAGGATTTACGGATCTAGAATATATCTCTCTGTAGAATGAGAGACTTACTTACGCGGAGATAAAGGAAGATATGTAAGAGCTTGTAACTCTGTTCAAGGAAGATAAGGCTATTTTACTCCAGTTCTACTAGCGTCGCCTTAAACTAAGAGCGACAAGTTTCGACTAATACTCACGTCACCGCCTTCAGCGGCAATAAAGCGTAATTGTCAACACAAAAGCTACGTATCACATGCTGAAGTAAGAATCAATAAAAAAGTAATAAAGTAAGCCACCGCTAAAAAAGGGCAGTAATTACGTTCAAAGATTAATTAAGAGTCGATGTAAACATTCACAGTATACTAAAAACTTGACATAGTGTGTATCCACTAACATAAGCCTGTAGAAATGTAACCAGTGTATTGATTCATCAACTCATCAGTCTACCACAGATTTAGAAATAAATGAAATGCACTTTTTCCTCTTAACGTGTTGATATTTATCTTCGTATTGGCACTATGAAACTGGTCGTTTCGTGCCACTACGCCATCAAGTAGAAGGCGTGTACTAAATTCGTGAATTTATTTTTGCTGTTTCTTATCTTCATACAATACTGTGAGGGAGAGCCGGATACGTAAACAGAAACGATTTATAATATCATATTTCCGAAACTTCGACTTGTGTGTAAATGGCCTAACATATAACTTTTTTAAGATGTATGATAGTCACAATGTAGCACATCAGTTCGAGCTTGAATTACTTCTCTTCGTTGATAGTAAGTAGCAAGTAGTTGTACTAGTGCAATATATTTAACATTAGAAGCACTAGGGTTTCAGATATGTGTGTGACTTCCGCGTAGAGTGAAAGAAACAATGTTTACGAAAGGTGTTTCTCCTCTCCCATCTGAAGAAATTTCCTGCAAAACGTCATTTTTTGCTAATGGAACAGCATTGAGAGCATGCTCTGCCGGAAACAACGTGTAGATATTTGTTTCCACGATTGAAGAAGAACCATCGTGAACTGAGTTATAACATTCGTCCCGCTGCAGCAATCGGGTCAGACCGCTACAAAGCACAGTTACTCAAAATGCTAGAAGCCGGCTGTGCATTGCAAATGCTATCTTATCGTGCCTGCTATTGAGTTGATTGCCGACATGTCTGGGCGCCGAACTGCGTCCTCTGCTAACTGTTGCTAAGCTGAGCCAACATGATGCGTTTGCGAATCGCGGGCCTCATCATCCCCTTGATTACTCGCCGCGGTTGCGCTTGAGTTCAAAGTGAAACTTCAAAGACTTGGCAGAGGGCTGAAGTCAAGAATTCACGCACGAACGCGGAGCCCAGAACAGCATCACCAAATAGAAGTTCGAAACAGAATACTCATATTACGAAAATGCCTCTTTCAATTTTTGCTAACCTGCATTCAGATCTGTAAAATACACCACATACCATCTTTTCTAGCCATTCCCATGAAGGCCCTAGATGCTCTTCCAATATCTAAAAGTCCATTGCCTAGCTCAAAGCATAAAGTTAAAGTGTATCCGGCAATGAGATAAGTGCGCATGGAAACAGGAAACGAGTTTCGCTCCGTTCCCACGTCCTGATTTATTTGTCAGACAGTATAGAAATTTTCTTGGGCTTCACACACCATTCCCCTGGAAGCTGTCTATTTTGTCTGAGGAAACATGTCTGTAGACCACAAATAGCAGCATAAATGAATAGCTTAGGATTCCACCCAAAAGTTACCAACAAGCACGGTTGTCAGCCCTTCCACCTGTGCTTTCTGTTCTGTTGTAATTGACACCTGTCTTCCATTCTGCTGTTCATTCTCTGCGGAGGATGAGTGAGAAGAATAATCTCTGAAAGGCTCTCCTGAATGTCGGTGCAGTCTGCAAGCGTAGGAGTTGTGTTCTGAGTGACCGGCAGCTCTTCCAAGGCGTGTGTGAAATTTCCTCCTACTTTCAACCGATCCGCAAGGAGGTACCCCACTGAAGACCAGATACACCTAATGGAAAAAATCGACTGAAAAAATGGAATGTTTGGTTAGGTTCAGAGAGGTGGGCAATCCACATTGCTACAAGCTACCCTGAATCACTCACGTAATCAGCACACAACACCTGCGTAAATCTGACAAGTTGAAACTGAATCAGAAAGCAAGATAGTCTCGTATGCAAATTCAGTGAGGAGTAAAACGTGAAACAAGACACCGCCTCACAAATGTGAACAGCACACTTAAACACAAACGCCAAAGTATGCTGGACTATCGAAAAAGTCAAGACAATGCCATGTCACATTCCGCAAACCAGGTGGAGAAAATCTTGAAGTAACGTCAGTGGGATTTTTATCCCGCCCGCCATATTCAGCAGTCATCGCTACTTCCAGTTACCGTTTCTTCGGTCCATGTAGCATGAACTTTCTGAACAATGCGTTTCATCTTTTAACAATCTCATACACGGACTCCTTGCGTGCATCTACTCAGACTAACTTGAATTTTTTTCGTAGAATTAATTTGGTATCCTAAAATTGGGATAGGTTGCAGTTGTCGAAGAACATTACTTGCAGCCTAATAGCATTCTACTAAAATAAATGTGTTTATCTAGAGAAAAGCGAGTATTAATTCAAGTGTCCAGTAGCTAAGATTCATTATCTGAAACAGTTGTAAAAACTATATACAATCCACCATATCACATGAAAGAAGAGTAAGAAGTATTCGTAATCCTCCTACGTCTTTACTAGCCCCTCCCCATCTATTTCTTAAGTCTTCTTCTTCTGCAACGTCCTTCTAAGTCATTCACGTCCTACGTTTTATTCTTCAGTTTCATCGTACTAGCACCGAAAGAGTAGATGATAGAAGCCCGAGATACTGAAAACGAATTCTGAAACTGTTTCACCGCTTAAAATATCTGCCTCGAAAAGTATGGTATTTTACAGTCTTTCTAAGTGGTCAGCCCAGTTGTCTATTATTTAAAATTTAATTATGTACTGTTCCACAAATTTTCGGGCGAACTGACGGTTGTTTGCAACTTCCTGCTACAATATTTTGGCGCAGAGTCTTCTGGCCATCTTCAGGCGAAAACTCCCTGAGCTCTGGTATTAGAGGCTGGCGTTGCGCGTGCTCTACTTGATTCTGCTGTACCTACATCAAGCAGCCCAGGTGCCGGCAGTGATGCAGCTCATCAAGCAGCGAGCCACGAGAACATGCGGGAACCTCAGAGAAGCACCTTCACCACTCATTCGCCAGCTCGGCCGACGAAATGAAGAGACAGACCGCTATAAGCGGCCCGTGGCCATACTGCACAGACAGTAGATCCACCTGCAGATAACCAGCACATTCATACGCACCAAGACGACACACAGCAACGAGACGACTAACCCTCCGACAAGAAGTCGAGAAGAAGCAGTCAATGCCTACAGGGTAAATGCTGCATTACCCCCATCGCCGGATACAGCAGATGCGAGCGCGCGCTCTACGCGATGCCGCTGCGCCGCGCGCCCTCCATGGTGAAAACTCGCCACATCGATATCAATTCGATTGCCTTTCCGCGGTTCCATCACAGAACTACGCCGGCTACGGAGGACTCGAAGTCTTTCGACGATTTATTCCGTGCCGAATTCAATTGGTAGCCGCCGTCACGATTAATAAGAGACTTATCGTCAGACAGCCGTATTTCCACGGATTCGTTAATAACAGAGCTCCAAAAGTTAGACGTATGGGCCACAATTTTTGTCTCATTGTAATTCATGGCATGACGAGTGGAACTACAATGTTCGCCGATGGCAGAGTTACAAGGCTGATGAAGGCGAGTATTCCGCTGATGTTCTACAATGCGATCCTGCCCAGTACTCGTCGTTTGCCATATATAAGGATGTACTGATTCTATATTTAATTCTTTCCTAATGTTTTCTTCTCGTATCCTGTCCATCCTCCTACATCGTTTAACACTTCGTAAAAGTCTCATTTCTGCCGACTGTATTTACTCACTTGCTTTTGAGTCGGCACGCAGGCTTCTCTCTTATAACGCAATGTCGGTAAAGCTATTACTTTATTAAATTTAATTTTCGTTTCTCTTCATACTTTTAGAAGTTCTTCCATTTGCCCCACATACAGCTCGAAATTTGTTAACTGTTTGCTCAATATCCTTGTCATTATAAAAACTTATACCCCAAACAAGATATTTAAAATTAAATTTCTAAGACAATGTTTGATCTGACTGGATCCTTTCCCCTAAACGCTATATTCTTGTTTTATTAATTATATTTTTGAAATTATATGACTTACATAGTGTATTTAAATGATTCATGGACTTCTGTAACTGTCTCTCATTGTAGTTGACTCGTTATTATATTGATCGTCTGCAAATAAATGTGCTTTTGAATAGACACTGTCTGACAACTTTCCAGATCTACAAGCAATTTCCTTTTCTTCAAACTGTCGTTAATATGTACATCCTTGTCTAAGTCCTATATTTGATAAAATCTGTTCACTTCTATTAATTCCTTTGTCTATTATGAAATTAGTATTTCTGTGCTGACTCTTTATTATGAAGACTAGGTGTGGTAGATATCCCTCATTTGTTTTATTTGCCATAATTTTATTAGATTTACTCTTCTAAACAGATAAAAGTGAGATTCTTTTTCTCTTCTTTGCTGTATTATTTTTTTTAACGGGGAAGTCATTATCTATGCGCGTTCTCGCTTTCCTAAATCCATTTTGGTCTTCTCCGAAGAGTCTGTAATGGTTTTTAATCTGATATTTATTATTTTAGTACAGATTTTATATCCCATACACTATAATTTTCATACTTATGGGGATCCCATCAGTTGAACAGATTATTAAGTAGAGCTGTTGAGTGAGAGAGAGAGGTATTTTTCAACTTTCCGAACATTTATTAAGTAAATGTTAAATTCTCAATTTGCCTGTTATACAACTATATGTAATAACTTTAATATTTATTCCATCTAATCTAGGTCTCTTCCAATTTTTTGCAAATCTTAATATTGTATCTACTTCTTGTTATACCATTCCTTCTGGAGCTTTATTTGCATGAAGCTTCTTGTCTGTTTCGCTCTCTTCAGTACACAATAGCTGTTTATGCGAAGGAAACGTTTTAGCCTTCGAGCAATAGTTTATCGCAGATCGCAGGAGCAACAAAGGGTACCTAGCGACTGGTCATTCACATTGCCAAGAACGGTCGTAGAACAGATGCACATAATTAGAGTGGTATATTGCTCACAACATGTTTTATGGCACGTATTATGACGTTTCTGGAGAACAAGCAACCCTTTATCAAAACCAACATGGCTTCTGTAAACAGATGTTGCGAAGCACTGTTCACTCATTTCGTCCATGAAGTCCACGACGCAATGGAAAAAAAACCCGGTTGATGAAGTGTTCCTTTACTTCCAGAAGGTTCTTACTCTTATTTACCGTTGTTTAGTGAACAAAATAAGAGGATAATGATTATCAGACCAGATTTATGATGGGATTAAAGATATGCATGCTGATACAACTCAGCATGTCACTCTTAACGGAAAAAATGACAAATATAAAGGTAATTTCAGGACTAGCCCACGGACGTATGATCTCATCTGCATCTACATACACGTGATTCCTCTGCTATTCACAATGAAGGGCCTGGGAGAGGGTTCAATGAACCACCTTCAAGCTGTCTCTCTACCGGTCCACTCTCGAACGGTGCTCGTGGAAAACGATCACTTAAATACACTCCTGGAAATGGAAAAAGAACACATTGACACCGGTGTGTCAGACCCACCATACTTGCTCCGGACACTGCGAGAGGGCTGTACAAGCAATGATCACACGCACGGCACAGCGGACACACCAGGAACCGCGGTGTTGGCCGTCGAATGGCGCTATCTGCGCAGCATTTGTGCACCGCCGCCGTCAGTGTCAGCCAGTTTGCCGTGGCATACGGAGCTCCATTGCAGTCTTTAACACTGGTAGCATGCCGCGACAGCGTGGACGTGAACCGTATGTGCAGTTGACGGACTTTGAGCGAGGGCGTGTAGTGGGCATGCGGGAGGCCGGGTGGACGTACCGCCGAATTGCTCAACACGTGGGGCGTGAGGTCTCCACAGTACATCGATGTTGTCACCAGTGGTCGGCGGAAGGTGCACGTGCCCGTCGACCTGGGACCGGACCGAAGCGACGCACGGATGCACGCCAAGACCGTAGGATCCTACGCAGTGCCGTAGGGGACCGCACCGCCACTTCCCAGCAAATTAGGGACACTGTTGCTCCTCGGGTATCGGCGAGGACCATTCGCAACCGTCACCATGAAGCTGGGCTACGGTCCCGCACACCGTTAGGCCATCTTCCGCTCACGCCCCAACATCGTGCAGCCCGCCTCCAGTGGTGTCGCGACAGGCGTGAATGGAGGGACGAATGGAGACGTGTCGTCTTCAGCGATGAGAGTCGCTTCTGCCTTGGTGCCAATGATGGTCGTATGCGTGTTTGGCGCCGTGCAGGTGAGCGCCACAATCAGGACTGCATACGACCGAGGCACACAGGGCCAACACCCGGCATCATGGTGTGGGGAGCGATCTCCTACACTGGCCGTACACCACTGGTGATCGTCGAGGGGACACTGAATAGTGCACGGTACATCCAAACCGTCATCGAACCCATCGTTCTACCATTCCTAGACCGGCAAGGGAACTTGCTGTTCCAACAGGACAATGCACGTCCGCATGTATCCCGTGCCAACCAACGTGCTCTAGAAGGTGTAAGTCAACTACCCTGGCCAGCAAGATCTCCGGATCTGTCCCCCATTGAGCATGTTTGGGACTGGATGAAGCGTCGTCTCACGCGGTCTGCACGTCCAGCACGAACGCTGGTCCAACTGAGGCGCCAGGTGGAAATGGCATGGCAAGCCGTTCCACAGGCACATCCAGCATCTCTACGATCGTCTCCATGGGAAAATAGCAGCCTGCATTGCTGCGAAAGGTGGATATACACTGTACTAGTGCCGAGATTGTGCATGCTCTGTTGCCTGTGTCTATGTGCTTGTGGTTCTGTCAGTGTGATCATGTGATGTATCTGACCCCAGGAATGTGTCAATAAAGTTTCCCCTTCCTGGGACAATGAATTCACGGTGTTCTTATTTCAATTTCCAGGAGTGTATTACGGTGTGAGTCCTGGTTTCTCTTATTTTATCGTGATGGTCATTTCTGCCTGTGTATGTGGGTGCCAACACATTGTTTTCGCTATCAGAGGAGAAAACAGGTGACTGAAATTTCATGTGGAGATCCCGTCGCAACGGAAAACGTCTTTGTTTTAATGATTGCTACTCCAATTCACGTGTCACGTCTGTGGTACTATCTCCACTATTTCACGATAATACAAAACGAGCTGCCCTTCTTTGTACTTTTTCGATGTCATCCGTCAGTTAACAACGCAGTTTGTACAATGATTTAGCGGAAAATATCACAAGCTCAATATGTCTCTTCGTAGACGACGTGGTGGTCTATAAGAAGGTAGCATCGGCAAAAATTTTGTAGCGAAATGTAGGAAGACCGCCAGAGGATCGGTTTTTGGTGGATAGAAAGGCAATTGAACACGAACGTACATAAATCTAATGTATTATTCGTGAATACGTAAAAGAATTCACTGCTGTTGGTGCTGTGACTGTAGTACCGGAATGCTAATATTAATTCAGCCAAAACATCAGTGGTAGCTGAAAATTTTTTGCCTGTAATTGTTGCTTAAATGTGACTATGGCGCGCTTCCTGTTTACAGACGTGTTTCACCAAATGCCTTATAACAGAAACGTGGCAACACAATAATAAATAACAAACAACAGTCATTAAAAGTGTGTCGCAAATGTTATTTAATTTTGCTACAGTTTGATGTACCAGCACTTGATATCCCAACATGATACGATGATATCTAAATACAGTAATAATTGGTAGCATTAAATGGTAGCTTTTGTCCTACTCACAATACAACGCATTTCGAGAGGCGGTGGTCTCATCATCTCAAATTTTGAGTTAAGTCTTGCAACCCGACGCCAAGTGTTTTGTCTCTCGAAACGCGTTGTTGAGTTGTGAGTAGACATAAATTACCATTGAATGCTACCAGTTATTATCGTGAAAACATGGCAACCAATACCTTACATCCATAATGGATATATTAAAAGATATCTAAATAACTTTGGTGGCTCGTAGCAGCCTGTGATATTGTAGTTATCATGGAAGTAGTGTTTGTTGACACTATGTATAGTCCAGTTATTCTCTAAATAGCAATGTCTAAGTCAGAAGGTGGTCTTCAGAGCACATTAGTGAGAGGACTCTAGGCGTTGAACTGAACTGGCTAACTGCTGGTTCAGGACTGCGGCTTGTCGTGTTGTGGTGCATGTTGGTGGAAGAATTTGGAAGTCTGCTAGTGCAAGGCGGGAACGATGTAGTCTGCAATCGACAGCGCTCCCTATCGCGGATGTCCACTCTATTGGCAAGCATACACGATGCGCTGGTGGACGTGACTTCTCGGGGAAATGTTATTTACCTCTCGCTTCGTACACAACAGTTCGATTACACTCCTGAAACAGTAGCTACCGTAAAGTTCCTGGAGTAACTTCTAAAGGGACCTTAAGTTGAGTGACCACATGAATCTTAAGAAAATGTAATTAATTCACGAAATAAGTGCCTAAAACAGCTTGTTCGTCAGATTTTTATTTGTCATTTGTCTGGTACCATTAACAGGTTTGATTAATAGAGGCGAGACATAATATCCAACGTAAAATGGTGCGTTTCTTCATGAGATCCTGTAGTCTGGACGAAAGCTTTACGGTGATGGTCCACAAACTCCAATGGCAGACGCCACAGAAGTGGCGTTGTACATCGTAGATAAGTTAACAAAATATTTTGAGACAATATATTACGGGAAGAGTCGGGGAAATTACATCCCCTAACGCACGTCTTGCAAAGTGATCAGAAAGAGAAAATCCAAGAAATAGGAGCTGATAGGGAGGCTTACCGAAAGTCATTCTTCCCGCATTCCAGTCTCATATGAAACAGGGATGGAGGGACGGAATTATGATACCGGAAGTATCCCCGCAAACCATAGGGTAACTTACAGAATGTGGATGTAGATACAGTAATGTTTTCGGCATGTGACAGGTCCAGGCATGGTTCTTGGCCACCACTCCCGGTCTTACGATTTCCTTCTTAGTTTCAAGTTGTTAACACTTACTTTCTTAACAATGACCCTTACTTGCTATCTTCTTCTCCCAACCCCCATCTTTCCCTTTACTATCACTTCAGTTTCATGCTGGAGTATGCTCTGGTGTCTTAATATGTGTCCTAATGAATTTTCCTAGCCTTTCTTAGTACTTTATAGGAAGAAAATTTAATTTTGACTTTTAACTACGTATTTGACGTCTGTATGAAGTAAAACTTTATTCATCACTGGCCCTTGAACTGAAATCTTTAACTTTAGTGAATAATGCTTCATATGAGCTATTCAGGTACAGATTACTAACACAGTAGTAATCGCAGCGATCCTTTTAGTTCCTCCTTAGTTACGCATGTTATAGTTATTGGTTTTTGGTACTGCGTTATAACCATATTCTTGGGAAATGTATATGAGACAATCATTAAATTAAATTCTTCTGATTTAGAATATTTTTGTCGAGTACATGACATAATGACTCGTCAGAATTTAATAGTTTACAGATTTTAAATTGGTGGGCATCAAGTAGCACGATTAAAAAGAAAGGTGCAAAGAACAGCTTTACATTCGGTCGACAGATTCACCGAGAAAGGAATTATTAAAATATGAAATGCTATTTGTAGTGGTGTATTTTTTTTACTATAAGTGTTTCGGAAAAAATTTCCAGAGACATGAATGCAGTTGGCACCAGCTCATATGAATCCCATTCCTCCCAAATCTAAGATCAGCGATTGTGATTGTCATTTCTGCCCAATCTGGTGACGATCCACAGCTCGACCAGTTATTATTCTTCTGCCTTTCTCTTTCCGTTAAACAGCATTAGTTTACTATGTAAGTACTGCTTCTTTCATTCTTGTAGAACTGCGAGTAATACATAATCAAAAAATTTTTACCTTTGCCGTAGTACATGATATGATGATAGTTTTTGTCAAGCGGAAAGTATGCCCTAGATTGAAACTAAAACCCTGACACTAGAATTTCGCAGATGCTGTTCACCTTCTATATACTGTTTCAAGTCTAGAGCAGAACACAAATTTAATTGTTCATGAAAAGTTACTAAGAAAAGCAGATTAATAGTTGTTTAGAATTATAGTTTTCCTCAGTTCACCAAGCAACATTAATATAAATCAACAGATGCAGCTGTAATTCGCAAACCACCTTGTGGTACGAGGCGGAGCGTACACTGTCATTTACTTTATTTACACGTCAAGTTCCGTAGGACAAAATCTCCAAGGTCATGGAACGTGTCAGTACATGAAATTACAGCATAAAAGTAATAACAGATAAAAATAAAATTTTTATGAACCCGAAAAAAATCAATCCATACATTTAAGTAATCTCAAACAACAATACAACAAGAAACAGCTTAATTTTTCAAGGAATTCCTCGACAAAATAGAAGGAATGACGCATGAAGAAACTCTTCAAGTTTGATATGGAAGCACGTGGATTACTGCTAAAATTTTTTAACTCGAGTGGTAGTGTTTTCAAAATGGATGTAGCAGAATACAAACTGCACACCTTTCTGTAAAAGAGTTAAGGAAGTCCGATCCAAATGCAGGTTTGATTTCTGCCGAGTATTAACTGAGTGAAAGCTGCTTATTCAAGGTAAAAAGCTGATGTTGTTCCACTGAACGACTCGACTTTCCCGCTCCAGTCCTGTAGTGTTCACTAAGGCTCTTATCTCCGATTTTCTGCTGGTATTTGCTACTTGCTTTCTCATCCTCGGTTCTGCACCATGGTACTATTGCAACACAGGTGAAATATTTGTCTTTCAGTGAAAATGAAATACGGTAGGTAACGTCAGATTTAGCTTTCTAAATCCATAACGTTTCACTCTTATACACTGAGTTGTCAAAGAAACTGGTATAGGCATGCATATTAAAATACAGATAAAAACAGGTAGAATACGGTGCTGCGGTCGGCAATGCCAATATAAGACGTCAAGTGTCTGGCGCAGTTGTTAGATCGGTTACTGCTGTTACAATGGCAGGTTATCAAGATGTAAGTGTGTTTGAACGTGTTGTTATAGTCGGCGTACGAGCTATGGGACGCAGAATCTCCGATGTAGCGATGAAGTGGGAATTTTCCCGAACGATCATTTCGAGAGTGTACCGTGAATATCAGGAATCCGGCGAAATATCAAATCTCCGCTGTCCCTCCGGCCGGAAAAACGTCCAGCAGGAACGGGATCAGTGACGATTAAAGAGAATCGTTCAGCATGACAGAAGTGCAGCCCTTCTGCAGATTGCTGTAGTTGTCAGTGTTGTGGCATCAATTGTCATCGTGCGAGCCATTCAGCAAAACATCATCGATATGGGCTTTCGGAACAGAAGGGTATGGAGACAACTTCATGAATCCATGGACCCAACCTGTTAGCAGGGGACTGTTCAAGCTGGTGGAGGCTCTGTAATGGTGCGGGACATCTGCATCTGGAGTGATATGGGACCCTTGAAACGTCTAGATACGACTCTGACAGATAACAAGGACTTAAGCATTCTGTCTGATCACCTGCATCCATTCATGTCCATTGTGCATTCCGTCAGACTTGGGCAATTCCAGTAGGACAATGGGACACCCCAAACGTCCAGAATTGCTACAGAGCTGCTCCAGGGACACTCTTCAGAGTTTAAACACTTCTTCTGGCCACCAGACTCCCCAGACATGAACATTATTGAGTATATCTTGGATGCCTTGCAACGTGCTGCTCAGAAGGTATCTCCACCCCTCGTACTCTTACGGATTTATAGACAGCCCTGCAGGATTCAGGGTGTCAATTCTCTCCAGCACTACTTCAGACATTAGTCGAGTCCAGGCCACGTCAAGTTGCCAGACTTCTGCATGCTCACGGTGGCCCTACACGATATTGGGCAAGTGTACCAGTTTCTTTGGCTCTTCGGTGTATCTATAGCAGAGCTTCTTCATTGTCTGGTATTGACACTTTACAGAATTTACGTCATTTACGTTGTTATTTTCCTTTGTCATGAAATCAAACAACTGCCTATTTTATGCACTGCTGCTGTAAATTTATCCTTTCTATTCTGTTCACCCGTCCTATGTATATCTTCAGTTTTCCATAGCGCAACACGCACCTTTCTTGGTGACGAACATATTTGTTTCCCAGATAGTTTCTTTAAGTTCTTCTACCACACATGATGTAAACCACATTTCTGAATAACGTTATTCTTCATTACGAACAAGGAAAAAATTTAGTATTTTGCTTTTATACGACATGTTTGTTACACAAAGATAAAAATAGTTTATGAGGGAAAAAAGCGGGCGTTCTTTCATTGCTGTCTTGTTATTGTATTAATAAAATAGATCTTTAAAACTTGAAACGTGACAGTTTTGTCCAATAGCGCTGTTATCACGAAGAAACAGTACACTCATTGCTTAGTTGCGTCTTGCATTCATATTAGGTTCTGAAACACACTTCTCGTGGTAACAACTTTTGCCGTAGTTTGGTAGGTAACTCGCTGTTTCAGCCGGCTGGCAACATTTCACAACAAGTTTAGCAACATTTTACTCGCTTTGCGTGCAATACATGTTAGCTGCCTGTGGACGCCGTAGTTTATAGACACCTGTTATTAGCAGGCGTTGCTAACTTCGGCTAGCGGAACTCCATAAACACGCTAAAGCAGCAAAGACGCGTGCACCTACTCCGTGACTTTTTATTACAATGTAACTCAAGCCCCAGCAGAAGCAAACTAGGGAGTTGGGGGGGGGGGGGGGGATGGGTTGGGTTGTTTAGTGGAAGAGACCAAATAGCGAGGTCATCGATCTCATCGGATTAGGGAAGGACGTCGGCCGTGCCCTTTCAAAGGAACCACCCCGGAATTTGCCTGGAGCGATTTAGGGAAATCACGGAGAACCTAAATCAGGATGGCCGGACGCGTGATTGAACCGTCGTCCTCCCGAATGCGAGTCCAGTGTGCTAAGGATGGGGGATGGAGTTTGTAAGTGCGTACAACCGAGCGTTTTCACTATCCGAGTGGCCTGCAGTTAACGTCCTCCCTAGGCTTGAGCAAATAAATTTCATGTGATGAACATATATATATATATATATATATATATATGACTAATCACCCAAAACTTGCTACGCAAATATTGCGGAAACGCGAAGTGCTATTGTTGTCGGTTTTCACAGAGTGGACTGGTAGTCAGGGGCTCGCATTGTGAGCCAATCAACAAATTGTAGTTATAGTTGGAAAGTATATTTTTGTGCAAACAATAACTTTTCTAAATGGAACAATGCCTATTGACACTAACAAACTAAAACTAGGGTAAATCAGGATGTGAGTGGCGTATGTTGCAGGACTCGAGTGCGAGTCGTCTACGAGATATCGCATTGTGAAAAGTTTCACACCAGCATTTGTTTGTGAAGTTTACAATGAATACTTGTTTGTGCCACTCAACCTGTGTAGTTGCTGGGTGCGTTGTTGTTATATTTGCTTACAGTGTGATTGTGTGTTCTTTGAGTGCGACTTACTGGTCAGTTAGTGTGACAGTCTAAGCAGTAGGTCAAGGGTGGACGATAAGATTTACTCATGTAGAAAAATCCGAAAATAATGTTCTTGCTGCTGTTGCAGCTGATCCTCATGTTATCTCCCACGCAGTCGCCGGAGGTAATGGGGTAAGTCAAGTAAGTGTGCTACGAATTCTCCATCATAGGTTCCATCTCGATCACGTCTCTCTCCATCATGAGCTACATGGAAACGATTACGAGAATCGTGTTAACTTCTGTACGTGGGCGTTAAGACAGGGTACTCCAGATGTATCATGTATCTTGTCTAGTGATGAAGCCACACTTACCAATCATAGCCAGTTGAATCGTCGAAACATGCACTATTGGTCTGTTGGCAATCCACGTTGGCTTCGCCAGGTGGAATGTCAGCATCCTCAGAGAATAAACGTGTTGTATAAGATAGTGAATCATCAGCTCATAGCCCCATGTTTCACAGATGGAACACTGAACGCGCAGAAGTAGCGTAGTGACCCATTACTAAAGCACGCCAGGGCTTTCCATTTCCAGGTACGTCGGTTTCAAGTGACTCATACCATTCATAATGTTTGTATTAGATGGCAACACTTCCTGGTGGTAGACTTCGGTTGTATGAAAGGTGAGACTAAGCATATAAATTACTGAATAGGGAGTACAATTACAGCGTTGTTCTTTATTGAATTAGTTAATAAAATCCAATAAAGTTCTAGCCAGTATTATGTGTTTCTCCGACTGCAAGTGTGGTTAAGACCAGGTAATTGACCAACTAGTGGAGTGGGCAGGCTAAGATGAATTCTCTTCTTTCTCTTAGTGTCGTCATCGAAATAAATAATGACACAATCAGTCCTGCTGCGTGTGAGATGGTTCTTTTACTACCTAAAAACTAGTTACCTGTGATTTGTCATCATCAGATAGGAAACTTTACCAAGATGGTAAATTCAGTTCAGAAGGAAAGTAAACAGACCAGCTAATAATTATATCTTCGAATCTAGTGCGCGTCGGACATAGGAAGTAAATATTCTTTGCATGGCAACTGCTGGATGGTCATTGTTGTATGTGGACATGTTGCGATATGCCCCTGCAATGCATCTCTCGTGCTCGATGAGATTTAAGTATGGGGAACAGGCCAGTCCATTCGCCGAATATCCTCTCGGTTCAAAAGATCCACCTACGGCGCTGTTCGTTGCAGTCATGTATTATTGTCTACAACACGAACCCCGGGCCTAATGCAGCCCTGAAAAGAGGCACATGGGGATGGAACGTAGAGTCACAATAACGTTAACTGGTCAGTGTGCCATATTCAAATATTAGAAAGCCAGTACGCCCTTGCAGCATTATGCTGTGCCTATTGACACACTGTCAACGTAGGCTTAGAAAACATCATTCCTGTGAAACACAACATACTCTTTATTCACATGAAGTTGTTGAGTGCTATTGATTTCCGGAAGGCTCTTGACACTGTACCACAGATGCGGCTCGTAGTGAAATTGCGTGCTTATGGAATATCATCTCAGTTATGGGACAGGATTTATGATTTCCTGTCAGAGAGGTCACAGTTCGTAATAATTGACGGAAAGTCATCGAGTAATACAGAAGTGATTTCTGGCGTTCCCCAAGGTAGTGTTATAGGCCCTTTGCTGTTCCTTGTCTCCCAAACGATTTGGGAGACAATCTGAGCAGCCGTCTTCGGTTCTTTGCACTTGCCACTGTCGTTTATCAACTAATAAAGTCATCCTTAGATCAAAACAAACTGCAAAACGATATAGAAGAAATATCAGAATAGTGCGAAAAGTGGCAGTGTACTCTAAATTACGAAAAGTGTGACGTCATCCACAATAGGGCTAAAAGGAACCGGTTAAACTTTGGTTACACGATAAATCAGTCTAATCTAAAAGCCGTAAATTCAACTAAGTGCCTAGGTATTACAATTACGAACAACTTAAATTGGAAGGAATACACATAAAATGTTGTGGGGAAGGCTTACCAAAGACTGCGTTATATTGGCAGGTCACTTAGAAAATGTAACACACCTACTAAGGAGACTGCCTTACCAGATTGAACGGTGGGAGTACATCGAAAAAGTTCAAAGAAAGGCAGCACGTTTTGTATTATCGCGAAATATAGGAGAGAGCGTCACAGAAATGATACAGGATTTGGGCTGGACGACATTAAAAGAACGTTTTTCATTGCGACGGAATCTTCTCACGAAATTCCAACCACCAACTTTCTCCTCCGAATGCAAAAATACACTCCTGGAAATTGAAATAAGAACACCGTGAATTCATTGTCCCAGGAAGGGGAAACTTTATTGACACATTCCTGGGGTCAGATACATCACATGATCACACTGACAGAACCACAGGCACATAGACACAGGCAACAGAGCATGCACAATGTCGGCACTAGTACAGTGTATATCCACCTTTCGCAGCAATGCAGGCTGCTATTCTCCCATGGAGACGATCGTAGAGATGCTGGATGTAGTCCTGTGGAACGGCTTGCCATGCCATTTCCACCTGGCGCCTCAGTTGGACCAGCGTTCGTGCTGGACGTGCAGACCGCATGAGACGACGCTTCATCCAGTCCCAAACATGCTCAATGGGGGACAGATCCGGAGATCTTGCTGGCCAGGGTAGTTGACTTACACCTTCTAGAGCACGTTGGGTGGCACGGGATACATGCGGACGTGCATTGTCCTGTTGGAACAGCAAGTTCCCTTGCCGGTCTAGGAATGGTAGAACGATGGGTTCGATGACGGTTTGGATGTACCGTGCACTATTCAGTGTCCCCTCGACGATCACCAGTGGTGTACGGCCAGTGTAGGAGATCGCTCCCCACACCATGATGCCGGGTGTTGGCCCTGTGTGCCTCGGTCGTATGCAGTCCTGATTGTGGCGCTCACCTGCACGGCGCCAAACACGCATACGACCATCATTGGCACCAAGGCAGAAGCGACTCTCATCGCTGAAGACGACACGTCTCCATTCGTCCCTCCATTCACGCCTGTCGCGACACCACTGGAGGCGGGCTGCACGATGTTGGGGCGTGAGCGGAAGACGGCCTAACGGTGTGCGGGACCGTAGCCCAGCTTCATGGAGACGGTTGCGAATGGTCCTCGCCGATACCCGAGGAGCAACAGTGTCCCTAATTTGCTGGGAAGTGGCGGTGCGGTCCCCTACGGCACTGCTTAGGATCCTACGGTCTTGGCGTGCATCCGTGCGTCGCTGCGGTCCGGTCCCAGGTCGACGGGCACGTGCACCTTCCGCCGACCACTGGCGACAACATCGATGTACTGTGGAGACCTCACGCCCCACGTGTTGAGCAATTCGGCGGTACGTCCACCCGGCCTCCCGCATGCCCACTACACGCCCTCGCTCAAAGTCCGTCAATTGCACATACGGTTCACGTCCACGCTGTCGCGGCATGCTACCAGTGTTAAAGACTGCGATGGAGCTCCGTATGCCACGGCAAACTGGCTGACACTGACGGCGGCGGTGCACAAATGCTGCGCAGCTAGCGCCATTCGACGGCCAACACCGCGGTTCCTGGTGTGTCCGCTGTGCCGTGCGTGTGATCATTGCTTGTACAGCCCTCTCGCAGTGTCCGGAGCAAGTATGGTGGGTCTGACACACCGGTGTCAATGTGTTCTTTTTTCCATTTCCAGGAGTGTATTTTATTTCCAGGAGTGTATTTTGTTGACACCGACTTACATAGGGAGGAACGGTCACAAAGATAAAATAAGGGAAATCAGAGCTCTTACGGAAAGATATAGGTGTTCATTCTTCCCGCGCGCTATCCGAGATTGGAATAATAGAAAATTGTGAAGGTGGTTCGATGATCCCTCAGCCAGGCCATTGAATGTGATTTGCGGAGTATCGATGTAGATGCTTCCCTACACCATTATACCTAGACCAGTAAAACGATCATGTTCGATAAGGTTTCTGAGCGCATTACCTGTTCACAACTCGTGGCATATTAGGATACGTCCAGCACTGACGAACATGATCAATTTGGTGGTCCAAGTGCTATGGTGTGCTTTTCAGGGCACATTAGACGCTGGCTTCCTTTTTACGTATAAGAATGCGGCACTGCACCGAACAGCGTAGGTGGAGGGGCTCTTAGATAGAAAGGATATTCGTCGGACAGACTGGCCTGGCCGTTCCCCTGACTTAAATCCCAACGAGAACATTTACATCTACTACATACACACTGAGCGAGACATCATATGGTGCGTGGCTTTACCACTACTACTCGTTTTCGTTCCTGTTCCACTCGCAAATAGAGCGAGAAAAACAGATAGTCTATATGCCTCCCTGCAAGCCCTAACCTCTCTTATCTTATCATCACGGTCCTTACGCGAAATGCACGTTGGCGGCTGTAGAACAGTTCTGCAGTCAACCTCAAACGCCAGTTCCGTATCTTTAATTAATGATGTTCCTCGAAAAGCATGCTCGACTGATTCCCATTTCAGTTCCCGAAGCATCTCCGTAAAACTTGGATGATGTTCGAACGTGCGGAATTCATTGGAGACACGGGGTACAGTACGTCCACAAGGACCAACGACCATCCAGTAGTTTCCAGCAGAATGAGATTTTCACTCTGCAGCGGAGTGTGCGCTGATGTGAAACTTCTTGGCAGATTAAAACTGTGTGCCGGACCGAGACTCGAACTCGGGACCTTTGTCTTTCGCGGGTAACTGCTCTACCATCCACCCAAGCTCGACTCACGCCTCATCCTCACACCTTCGCGAAGGTTGGCAGAAGAGCTTCTGCGAAGTTTGGAAGGTAGGAGACGATGTACTGTCGTGAGTCGTGCTTGGGTAGCTGAGATGGTAGAGCACTTGCCCGCTAAAGGCAAAGGTCCCGAGTTCGAGTCTCGGTCCGGCACACAGTTTTAACCTGCCAGGAAGTTTCATGAAGTAGTCGTCAAACGTGATGGTGGACTGGAACACGTTATCACAAGAACTCCTTAGCAACTTTGTGGTCAGCGTGGAAGTCCTTTGCTGTGCTGTGGATGCACTGGCGTCCATTTTAATAACACACCACACTAAAAACCATATCCTGCATTTTGTAATGTTCGGGGGACCATCTTGGATAGATGTGAGCAGGGTAATTATTGTGCTTGATCAGAAGTGTGTTTTCTGCTTCTCTCACTGATTATTTCAGTTCGGGTCATCTCTATACTGTAGCAGTTCTTTTTGTGTAAATTCTAAGTGACATTGAACTACGTTACTGGGAAACGTGTGTCCATACAATACATCCAAAAATTTTGCCCCTGATCTTTGTTGTAAATATGATGTACATGTTTTATTCTTTAAATCTTTAGATGCTATGTGCCAATTATAAATGTGCTGTAATCTGCATACATCATGTTGTATTATATTTATTCTGTGTTCATGCCTTAGGGCAAGTTTGAAGAGGGAGCTTTGTTGGAAGAGAATAAAAAATTGCATAGGAGCGCTTTCTCTGGACGCGAGTGTCCAGAAATTAATGGTAATTCTGAGTAACTATGTTCTGCAGGCGGATTATTTTGTAGTCATTCTGTTGATCTACTTATATTAGTTCTAAGTATGATTGCTCGGTTTGTAACTATTCTTTCTCATGTGATTACAATAAATATAATGATTCCTACAATAGAGAGGAAAGCGCGCAGGAGAGTCACTTGGTTGTGAGACGTTGGAGTGAACAAACGGAAGTGGCGAGCACTTTCGGTCCAATCTGAGCCGCATTTGCTATTACCCAGGCACTGAAGCTTCCCTCACGGCTTTAAATGGGGCGATGGGAGCACTATAGATGACAGGAAAGACGACGGCATAATATTTGCAACGAAATATAAAGCTGTTTTTTTTTTGCGCTCACGTTAGAAACCTTGTGAGCCATTACCCAGTGATATTCTCAATGAATTTTATTTCAGTAATAATTGTTGTTCGTACAAGCTACAGACACCTGATGTAGTCATTATTGTCACTCATTGTCATCTACATGGGGAACCACACCCTTCCAGTTACTGAATACACGAGTGGTGTTGTTGAAATAGCTATAAGAAAGTGAAAATAGATTAAGGTTGCTAGTTTTCTTTGTTTAGCAAAAACCTAACTGAAAATAACTAATAATTAAATTTTAGAAAGTTAGCAGCTTTGTTCAATAATGTCCAGAGACATTGTCATTGCTCCTAATTAAGTGAAGACAATATGAAGTAACCGAATTATGGCAAGTTTCAATCGAAGGAAAGAATAAATTAAGTTCAAACATTTCATATCTGTGTCTATACTGCTATTGTGTACGGATAGGTTCGTATTTCGGCGTCATGTATCTACTGAAAGTCAACAGTGGCGTATTTGATCCAGAAAATTTTCATAGTAATTACAATCTATCCAAAGCACGTAGCTTGCCATGTTGGGAAATCTAGTGCATTAAACTTAGGTTACGATAACCACGTTCACAATAAAAAATGGTTCAAATAGCTCTGAGCAGTATGGAATTTTAAATATGAGGTCATCAGTCCCGTAGAACTTAGAACTACTTAAATCTAATTAACCTAAAGACATCACACACATCCATGCCTGAGGCAGGATTCGAACCTGCGACCATAGCGGTCGCACGGTTCCAGACGGAAGCGCCTAGAACTGCTCAGCCACAACGGCCGGCCGTTCATAGCAATAGATCTACCTCCAGTACATCACGTACTTTTCAGCAATAATCTTTTCCAAGTAATTACGATATAAGACAATCGATTTCTTTATTCATTATTATTTCGTAACGCATTGTGTTGTCAGAAGTGTGTGTGCGAACACGCGCGGCCAAACAGTTACGTATTCATTGCTGCCCACATTATCTATCACATATTGGACAGAGAGTGCCCAGTTGGGCTGGCGACCGAATTAATTAGTTTCTGTATTATTTCAGCTAATTTTTTTGGGACCCTTTGAGTCATGTGGTACCCACTTTCGTTTAGTATTTCACGTGAGTGACGGTACTCTTTAAGCATCGAACCAAATCCAGATACCTAAAGAGTGCAGCAGCAGAATAGGCTGCTGTAAGGTGGGAGGTTACAAGTGACGTATGTCGCTGAAGTTACTTGGGTCCGCAAGTTTTGGACACCGTTGTATGAGGGATTGCTGTCGAGAAAGAGGAGCTAAAGAAGTTTCTCGAACATAAACTGCCAACTCAGCCAGTACCAGCAGAACGGCTATTGCGTCGAAGTCGGAGGCTACCGTGAACTTTGGGAGAATCGCAGGTGCTCCCGGGCCGCACCAATAGGAGGGCCAAGTTGGCGGCGGCGGTGTGCAGCCGGCGCCGCGGCCAGACCAGTCACCGCGACTGCAGACCTACCGCAGCCTAATTGGCGGTCAGCGCACAGCTTCCAGGCGGGACTTCACGAAAGCAGCTTCTCTGACCGGGAAGACGCTGCGGTCAGCAATAGGACTGGACCTACGCTCACAGCCAAGTTTGCTATTACGCTATTTTCCATTTAATTGTCTTAATGCAAAATTGTTCGGACAAGAATAGCGGTTTCGGCTATGCAATAACCATATCCAGAATCCACAATAGAAGTGAAAGATGAAAGCGATTCTGTCTAATACATTAACAGGTTGAATACAGAACGGAAATCATGACATAAACACGATACGCATCTCATTCTGCTGCACAGCAACGAGTGACAAACTTTTAAAAATAGCACCAATCGAAGCCGCCATGCAGTTTTCAGCCAGGATACAATCAAATGCTATCCTTAAGGTCGTTGATGCATGCATAACATACAGAGAATAATTATACCAAGTAATTAGAAGAAGGTTTATTCTGAGGTAAAAGAAGCACTCCGTCATCAGGCCACAAGTGGCCCATCGGGACCATCCGACCGCCGTGCCATCCTCAGCAGTGGATGCGGATAGGAGGGGCGTGTGGTCAGCACATCACTCTCCCGGCCGTTATGATGGTTTTCTTTGAATGCAGTCGTTACTATTCGGTCGTGTAGCTCCTCAATTGGCATCGCAAGGCTGAGTGCACCCCGAAAAATGGCAAAAGCGCAAGGCGGCCCGGATGGTCATCCATCCACGTGCCGGCCAGACCCGACAGCGCTTAACTTCGGTGATCTGACGTGAACCAGTGTATTCACTGCGGCAAGGCCGTTGCCATTTTCAGGTAGCGTTCTTGAAAATATTCTCAATTGTATGTAAATAAGCAAAAAAGGAACATTTATATTTATGCATATAAAGAAATCCCCTACTTTTCTAACCGTTTGTAACTGAGCAGAAATTTTCAATTAGTTCAAAACATAAAATTTCTTTACTTCAATCATCATAAATTCGAACATGATTTGATGACATTTTTTCCTTTTTTGTTACTTCATCCTCACTATTCTCTTACGCACTGTGGGTGGGCTGAAAGCGGTACAGACAATCGGGTCTTCAGCCAACTGATAAGAAAATGTAAATGAGATTAAATAATAAGAAACGTAAAGTTGAGAGATTTACAGTCAGTTTACCACTTCTTAAAGATATGATCCCTTTCACCTTCAGTTAAAAGCAGGCGTAATAAAAAGTAAAAAAAAGCCCAATAAAAGGAGAGAAGACACAATAATATTAGATTTAAAAATATTTAAAAACATTTTTAAAAACATTTTTAAAAACATTGACTCAGGCCACTGATGTTTAAAAGAAGCCCTTCACTGGCACTAAAGCTGGAACGAACTGTCCTGTGGTTGGTAATCTGTTGTGGAAGGGGAAAGGTTGGTCGTTGAGGAGATTGGAAGAGAGTTGATATCTAGATGGAAGACTGGTTCGGATTTATCAGTGGGGTAGGAGAGGCTGTTGATATACAAGAAGGGCTAAAATCTGACTCGGGAAAAGGGGCTAAGGACAGAAGGGTGAAAAGAGAAAAGAGGGTGGGTATAGGGAAAATATGGGGAGGGGGAGAGAGTGGGCCCTGACGAAGCCGAAAGGGTGGGGTGGGTTTCAAGTTGGTGGGACGGTTTTACGTCGGAACGGAGTTCATGATCTAGGAGAGGGAGATGCTTCAGGCACCTTTGGGAGAGTGCGTGTAAGGTGCGTATGTGTAGGGTTGGTGCGATTTATTGGCAGAAGAGCGGCAGCGTGTTAAGATTCGAAAGCAGTGGGGGAACTATAGTGTTACTGGAGTCAAGTTTCCGGATGGTGGAGATTCTGAGAGCCGTGGGGGAAAATTGTTCAAATGGCTTTGTGCACTATGGGACTCAACATCTGACAAGATGTTGTAAATTACCTGAATAAAGCAATGCTACCTAATACCGCTGTATCACTGCACAGTACCTTGACACTCTTGAACTTGCTCAGCCTCCTGATGAAACACCGCACGGTGGGTCCCAGCTTCGGCTCGGCCATCTGGAGTCCCATGTTCGACCACCGAACCCACGACAGAAGGTAAAGTAGTAGGTGAATGTGGACTGGGGGTAAGGAATGAAAGAGGAAGCCACCTTGTAGAATTTATCGCAGGGCACAACTTAATCATAGCTAATGCTTGGTTTAAGAATCATAAAACAAAGATGTATATGTGGAAGAGACCTGGAGACACTGGAAGGTTTCAGGTATATTATATAATGGTAAAACAGAGAACAGGGACCAGGTTTTAAATTGTAAGACATTTTCAGGGGCAGATGTGAACCCTGACCACAATTTATTTGTTATGAACAGTAGATTAAAACTGAAGAAACTGCAAAAATTAGGGAATTTAAGAAGACTGGACCTGGTTAAACTCTAAGAGCCAGAGTTTGTAGAGAGTTTCAGAGAGAGCAATAGGAAAAGTTTGACAAGAACAGGGAAAAGAAGAAGAATGTGTAGCTTCGAGAGATGAAATACTGAAGGCAGCAGAGAATCAAGCAGGGAAGAAGAAGAGGGCTACTAGGAATCCTTGGGAAGCAGAAGAGATATTGAATGTAGTTGATGAAGGTCGAAGACATAAGAATGCAGTAAAACAAGCAGGCGAAGAGGAATACAAACGTCTCAAAAATAAGATCGACAGGAAGTGCAAAATGGCTAAACAGGGTTGGCTGCAGGACATATGTAAGGATGTAGAAGCATATATCGCTAGTAGTATGATAGACAGTGCTTACAGGAAAATTAAAGAACCTTTGGAGAAAAAAGAACCACTTGTATGAATATCAAGAGCTCAGATAGAAAACCGGTTCTAAGCAAAGAAGGGAAATCAGAAAGGTGGAAGGAGTACATAGACGGTCTATACAATGGAGACGTACTTTGGGGCAATATTATGGAAATGGAATGGAAGTGTGGAGGGAAAATCGTAGATGGAGACCAAGAGATGAATACACTAGGGAGATTCAGAATGAAGTAGGTTGCAGTAGATACCTGAAGATAAAGAGGCTTGCACAGGAGAGAGTAGAATGGAGAGCTGCATCAAACATCAAACCAGTCTCTGGGCTGAAGACAACAACAACAACAACAACAAAGTTCCCAAATTATACAAGGCTAACACTGGAAGGCCATATAACCATGCCTTATTTCCTTTCCTATCTCTACCCACACAGCAGTTGTACTGCCCAATAATGCATTTGTATTTATATACAATAGATGCAAAAACTGGTAATGGCAACATATTGATGTTTGTAACACTTATGAATGATCTCATTTCCATCGCCGTAGCTGACACCCAAACCTCCAGATATCACTCAGATAGATACCAAACGCTCTATGTCGATAGAGTATCAACCAAAACACCGATTCAGTTCGTGCTATGTGCTATCGCCCAGTAGAACATGCGAAAACTGTAGTTATAAGTAACGCCAGAACTACGGAGCATGGAAAAACCGTATCTGTCAATAATTGTTTTGTAAATCTCTCATGGGTAGAGCATGCGGTCCTCGTCTCCAAGGTGCCACGTTCAATCCCCGCTGGTGAAAATTTTCTTCACTATTTACAGGTACACCCTAGGAGGACAGATTCTTCACGTGTGAAGAGACTTTTCGGAGTTTGTAGCACTTCTATTTAGGCAGTCTGCTTTTGCATTGTTATTGATCTTACTATTTCGTTTATTATTACTACTAATAGTCTTATCATTATTATTATTATTATTATTATTATTATTATTATTGTTGGCGAATTTTCCCTAAAAGGAAATCGTTAAGCTTATGACTTTGAAGGCTTGTTCTTCTTGTCCTTCCAGTACTCCTTCATTCTCTTGGAGAGGGCCTCTTTTCTCTCCTCAGACCATTCTTGTTTGGTCCGCTGTTTTAGCGCTTCTGACTTTACTTCCCAATTGTCTATGTGTTTTCGGAAGGTGCTTCTGTCTGTGGTGTTTGTGGTGCCAATTGCTTGTAGGTCTTTTCGGACTCCTTCCATCCAGGGTGTCGAGACTTTAAGTGTCTTGATGTGTTCTAGAATTTTTTTGGTGAGTCTTGTTTCAGGGAGTCTATCTAAATGTCCGTAGAATTTAAGGCGCCTTTTTCTCATATCGTACTCGATGTTCGAATATGCTTCTACTGTTGAGTTCTTCTGTAGTCTGTAGCCATCTGGTGTGGGTCTTCCTCCTAAAATTTTCCTCATGATTTTGCGTTCTTCTTTTTTGATTTCTTCAATTTTGATTTTCCTGTTGAGTGCTAGTGTTTTGCTGGCATACAGTACGGCGGGTTTGATCACTGTATTATAGTGTCTGATCTTGGTGTTTCTGGAAATGCATTGTTTGTTGTAGACGTTTCGTACCATGCCTAGTGATTTCCGTGTCTTCTGTTGTCTGTCTTCGTAAGCCAGTTTCTCTGTTCCGGTCGGTTCGATGATTTCGCCTAGGTATCTGAAGTGTGTGACCCCTTTAATTTTGCCGTACTTGGTTATGATGTCGTCGCCTTCTCTTGTTAGGACTTGCGTTTTTTCAAAAGAGATTTGTAGGCCGACTTTCTCGGCGCATACTTTCAGGATTTCGATCTGTGTTTTTGCTGATGTTGGGTCATGGGTCAGTAACGCTAGGTCGTCTGCGAATGCTAGGTAAGGGATTTCCAGTCTTTTCCTTCCTAATGTGACTGGTCTCCAGGTGTTTTGTCTCGTGACTTCAGCTTCCCATTCGCTCATTACTTTGTCCAGGACGATGTTGAACAATAGCGGGGATAGTCCATCTCCTTGTCTTAGGCCAGTGTGGATTTCAAAGGGGTCCGAGATTTCGCCCATGAATTTGACTTTGGATTTTGTATTGGTTAGTGTCTGTTCGATTAGTCTTCGGGTCTTTTGGTCTAGGCCTTTTTCTCTGAGGATTTGGATGAGGGACTTTCTGTCGATCGAGTCGTAAGCCTTTTTAAGTCGACGAAAGTGGAGATGATTTTTTTGGGGCTTGTCATGTGGGATTTTATGATTGATTTCAGGTTGAAGATTTGTTCGGGGCTGGCTCTGTTGGGTCTGAAACCCGCTTGGTATTCCGAGATGGCGGGTTCCAGTTGTCCTTGCGTTCTGGTGAGAAGGCAAGTTGATAGAATTTTGTAGATGACCGGTAGCAGGGAAATTCCTCTATCATTGTTTGTGTCTGTCCTGTCACCTTTCTTGTGTAGCGGGTGAATGAGTGCGATCTTCCAGTCGTCAGGTATGATTTCTGTTGTCCAGGTGTTCTGTGTGATTTGTGTGATTTCGTTTAGCGAGTTTGGTCCTAGGTTCTACCGCAGTTCTGCCGTTATTCCGTCTTCACCGGCTGCCTTGTTGTTTTTCAGTTTCTTTATGCAGTGGAGGATTTCTTCTTTTGTTGGTGATGGTGAGTCTTCCGGTGCTTTGGCCGGTTCTCGGGGTTCGAAGGTTGAGTTAGGTTCCGGGCAATTTAGTAATTTTGAAAAGTACTTCGCCAGCTCTTCACAGTTTTCTTTGTTGGTAAGTGCCAGTTTTCCGTCTTCTTTTCTGAAGCAGAGGTTCTGTGGTGAGTATCCTTTGACTTGGTTGGCGAACGTCCTGTAGAAATCCCGTGTGTTGAAATTTCTGAAGTCTTCTTCGATGGAGTTTAGCTGATCGTTTATGTATTTGCGTTTCTCTTGTCTTATTGTTTTTGATGTTTGTCTTCGAATTTCATAGAAGTTGTCCTGTGTTTCTTGTGTTTTGTTGCTGTTGTAGTTTGTGAAAGCTGTTCTTCGATTTTGTAGGGCGATTTCGCAGGTAGTGTTCCACCAAGGGTGCCTGGGTTTTCTAGTCAGCGGGATCAGTTCTTTGGCTGTGTTCACAATTTTTTGTTTAAAGCTGGTCCAATTTTTCGCCTCTTGTTTTTCCCAGTGTTCTGTGATGTTCGATTCTCTGATCTTTCTTGTATCAAATTTCGGTGACGTCAATTTCTTTCTGTGTTGTCTTCTTGGTGTGAGTTTGATTTTGATTCTTGTTAGGTAGTGGTCCGAATCTATGTTGGCGCCTTTTCTCACTTGGACGTCGTGGATTTCTTTCTGGTATTCATAGGAGATTGCCACGTGATCTATCTGGAATTCGCCTAGTGAGTGGACTGGTGATCGCCACGTCTTTTGTTTCTTGGGCTTTTTCATCAGGGAGGTTGACATGATTTTGGGGTTGTTTTGCTGACAGAGTTCGATCAGTCTGGTGCCGTTTTTGTTGGTGAATTTGTGTGCAGGGAAATTTCCTACTGTTTTTCTGTAGCGTTTTTCTCTGCCGATTTGTGCGTTGAAATCGCCTAGTAGAATTTTCGCGTTGTCTTGGGGTATTTTTGCCAGGGTGGTTTCGAGTTTGTCCCAGAATTTGTCTGTTCCTTCTGGTTTGTCCTTGTTGTCTGCGTTCGGGGCCATGTACGTTGATGAGGGTGTAGTTCTTGTTGGCGTGTTTGATTCGCATGGTCATGAGCCTGTTGTTGATCGCGTTGACTTCTTTTACTGAGTCTAGGATGTTTTTGTTTACTGCGAAGGCCATGCCGAGGAGTGCTCCTCCTTTGCCGATTTTCCTGTTGGTTCCACTCTTGAAGAATCTGTAGTTTCCGTAGTCTATTGTGTCTGAATCCGTGTATCTTGTTTCTTGTAGCGCTAGGATCGAGATCTTTTGACTGGTGAGTTCCGTTGTTAGATTGTGTAATTTTCCCGTTTGCATTAGTGTCTGTATGTTGAAGGTTCCAAAGTATGTGTGTGTTTTCTTGGGTAGTCTGCCAGAGCGCTCCGACTCGCCCTTTAGTACATCTCCAGGTCCCCCAGAATCCGAGTGCCTGGTTGCCGTCTTGCGACGGGTGGATCGTCCACCTGGGGTAATGATGTTTTTAGGTGTACTTGCCATTATGCTTGTAATTCGTCTGGCTTGCGCCAGTTTGGTAGAACCAGGGATTTTCAGTTCCTGGAGCTCGTATCAGCCGCACCATTGGTGACAGACGCTGGCCAGAGTACCGGTGGTTACCACACAGACGTGTATGGGCTTTTGTGTTAGTTTTCTTCGTTTCGCCGGTTTTTACTCCGGGTAATTATCCTCGAGGATGTGATAGTTTTGGTCCGCCCCGAGTATTTGATTTCCTCGGTGCCACCCATATCTGGGAGGCTTTCCCCTATCCGCCACCTGGGGAGGCGCCCGATGGAAGATCTATCAACCTCACACGGGTTATTATTATTATTACTTCCGGATGTGAAAGAATTGTTTCCTTATTTTTCTCTTCTGGTGGTATATTTTGTGATATTGCAAATGTACTCCATAGTTTTACTACTTTCAAAGAAACATAGCAACAAAGCAAAAAATGCGTGAGGATAACACCATCACAATCGCACACGAGATTCACCATAACTTTAGACCGCTCCATTCGCTCAATCAACTGAACAGTCTCTGATAATGGTATACTACGCCTTCCACATCGCTGGCAACGTTTTCTACACAACGTTGGCGACTACTTTGAAGAACAGTGACAGGTGATAACATGTAACCCTTTTGTATCGGTTGTGAATAAATCGTTGCCATTATTTAAGTTCCAACCCTCTTAATTATATTAGAACAAATAAGCCCTCGGTCACAAATATTAAGTCAAAATTGATCAGGTTCCAACGCTACTATGAGCGTCGTCTTCAGAATTAGACTAACTGTTCTAAAACATATTAGGTATATAATACATTAATAAAATTAAAGTTTGTACTGGCTGGAAAAAGATGCAGTACTTACAAGTCACATATTAAAAAAAGATCTAAGCCGGAAAGGCGACGTCATAAATAGTTGTAAGTAAGGTGGCGAGTCGCTAAGGGCTGCTCGTACTTTAGTGAACAAGGGTTGAGTCTTGTTGAAACCCTTGCACCACAGTCGGCTTGAAGATTTCCTTTAGCGGAAGTTTAAATGTTTCGTCCTGGCAATCTCATCAATAATCTCCTTCCTTAAAATGTACCGTACAGACAGCATAGCTTTTAATGTGAAACATCGATCAAATATTTCTGGATCTCTGTAAAAATTATTGTATGTAATACTTTTGCCTTTAGTTTTCTGATTACAGTTCTCTCATACACGCACAGGAATAGCCAGCGTTTTTATTGTCATACAGAGTTGACAGACTCGATACAACACAGAAAAATAACAACAACAAAATTACTCATTTCAGCGTAATAGAACACGAGCGAACTGAGGGGGACTTCTCGACACCGATGTAAAGCACAGAACGCAGGAATTCTGTGGTTTGGGCACTCACATTGGACGCCCACTGCACTCGACACGACAACCTCACAAAAAAAACTCGGTAAACTTCGGTACAAAAACAACGATCGTAGAAAAAAAATTTCACTGCCTTGTATGTTACCTCAGAACAAGTCCGGGAACCGGCTTGTCGAAATCGACAAGAAAAATAAAATAAAATTAACAGGAACCAAAACGTTTGCAAGCAGAGAGGAGAGAATACTGAAAACAAAGCTACTCTGCTGTCTATCAAACAAATCAAAAGGCATTTAGAGGAAACCAAATGACCAAATATTTTTCGTGATGGTGTTTCAAACTACGAAAATTATAAAATATTTTGTGTAAACAGTGCTGTACAGCTTCCGTGTATCATTACGTTAGGTAAACGCTATATTCGTGAGGACAGTAGCTTTAAAGTGGCGATAACTGATTTTCGATAAGTCATAAGTTATTAAATATTACATGACGTCAACTCTATATTACTGTTTGTCACCAATATTTATTTATTTGTTTGTTTATTTTTTGAAAGTACGAATGTATACTGTGTTGTCTGTATTTAGATGCGGCAGCAAGTTATTGGGAGTACCTGAAAAATGAATTACTCCTCACAATACGTTTATGTACCAAACGAGAGACAATGTCTGAAGTCACTACATGGGTTGAACCAGAACTCCAGAGACAGATTTCCAGAGGTGGTATTATGGACCGAAACAATAAAAAATTCTAGTAAGCATTACCTCTAATGGCCGACCGGAGTGGCCGAGCGGTTTTAGGCACTAACGTCTGGAAACGCGCTACGGCCGCTGGTTCGAATCCTGCCTCGGGCATGGACGTGTGTGATGTCCTTAGGTTAGCTAGGTTTAAGTAGTTCTAAGTTCTAGGGGACTGACGACCTCAGAAGTTAAGTCCCGTAGTACTCAGAGCCATTTGAACCATTACCTCTAAAGCGCCTACCTTAAGGGCTAAGGGCACTTATTCAGTAGAAGGGATTTGTTTACATTAGCGAAGATTAACAAGCGCTCCTAGCTCTTAAGATATGCTTTTCAGACTCCATGTTTACTAGACGTTCCTTTCTTGTTTTCGTACATACTACGCCGTTTGAAAGTTTGTAGGTTCACCGTTCAGTTTGACGTTGTCAAATTCATACATCAGTTTGCCACATAAATATGATCTCTCTTGAAATCTGCAACATCAACTAACTCCGAAATTCAATACATACTAGCAACAACGTATTCTACTTTAAAATTCTTGAAATAAGCTAGTTCTTCATCGTGAGTTTCTAGTTATAGCCGTTATTTACTCGCATTCGAAGAAACTGGATAGCGTTCACAGTTTATAGTCGTTTTTTCTCATTCATGTTGCATTACGTGGATTTGTGAAATACAAGGTTTTTCGAAATGCTGGATGAAGTAAATTGTCCGTAGAATGTGCTCCTATTTTTATTCTTAATGCAATTATAGCATTACCGGTGAGTTAGTTCTCAAAGTATGTTGAATTTAAGCACTTAATAACACCGGCTTGAAAGTATTACTCAACATAATCACCCCTTAAAGGCGAAACTCATGAAGTTAGGTTACCATGCGTGGCAGTTTCAGTAGGGCGTTTCTCTTCACTTGTCTTTCTGATATTGGCGGAATGGACAGAACAGCACTTTATTATAGTCAGCACGATGTGAACTTAACTGACTCGTATCAAAGCAATATTTCACTATAACTATATTATATAATAAACTCTAATTTCTTATGCACGAAAGGGGAGCTCGAATATCCTCTTTCTCGAGATTAATGGCACCAAGATTAATCGCACCACTAATCGAAACCAACTGCTCCAAAATACAGATTCTCTGTCATCCGAGTCTGATTCCATTTCATAACGAGAATTATCCGGAATCTAGAACTGTTCGTCAGGTAAAGCTGAGTAGTAACTGAAATAGTCGCTCTACATTGGTAAAAACGAGAACAAGTGGAAGGCAAGTATTAATAAACCATGGCATTTGCAGTGTCATTCCATTTTACGTCCGATTGCAACGAATTAAGAATTATACTAACATTTGCAGACGAAAACAGCGATGTATCAACCTTTTTAACACGGTTTTATAGGGTTCAGCCTACCGTTTAGATAAAATTCTTGGTTTAAGTGACCGGCTGACGATATTCTAACCTGGCACATTGTACACTGTACGGTGATCATCTGTACCCACAGACAACCAGTTTGGCGAGACAGCACTTCAGCTGAAGATGGGAAACAACTTTTGACAAAGATATAGTTTGACACCTTGCCCTTTGCTCACAAAAATCACAGAAAGGAGAGCTGTACACAAATTCGCTGTCACCTTCCAAGCTAATCTCTCTCTCTCTCTCTCTCTCTCTCTCTCTTTCTCTCTCTCCTCTCTCTCTCTGTTCGCGTAGAGTCGACACCGGCTCTCCGTGAACCCATGAATTAGGCCAACTTCTTCTGTCCCACCCTTTCTCCCGCTGACTTATCTGGTTGGAATACTCTGTGAGGCCTTCGATCCACCTCATCCTTTGCTGTTCTCTTCTCCTTGTGTCTTCGATATTCCCTAATGTCTTTTCCAGTGGTTTGTTTTCTCATAACTTGTCCATAGGAGGTCAGTTTTTACTTCAGTATCAGACCTTCCAAAGTGCAATCTGGTTTAATTTATTGTGACACTGACCCATTCGTTGTCTTTGCAGTCCAAGAAATCTAAGGAGTTTCCTCCAACACCACAGTACACAGATGGATATTATACACCGTTTAGCCTTTATAATGGTGCATGTATCACATCCATACGCCGCGACTGGAAAGGTCGTAGCACTTACTATACTGACCTTTGTTGTTAAAGTAATGTCTGAACTCGTTAAAACACTGTCTAGGCTGGAGATTGACTTTCTGTGAAGTAACAAGCGTCTCTTGATTTTGTGGCTGCAGTCACCACCAGCATAAATCTGGGAGCCTAGATAACTGAACATTGTTCCTCTTCCTATGTGCCATGAAGTGATATGTGTAGTTTCCTTAAGTTTCGTCTTCTTAGCATTCAGCATTAGACCAGTATTTGAACTTAATTCTTTCACCTTCAGTAAGAAGATCACGGTTAAAGAAGGCTCACACATGGTTATTGGATGTCTCTATAAGCCCCCTGGCTCAGCAGCTGTTGTGGCAGAGCAGCTGAAGGAAAATTTGGAAAATATTTCGAGTATATTTCCCCACCATCTTATAGTTCTGGGTGGAGATTTTAGTTTGCCAGATATAGACTGGGAGACTCAAAAGTTTATAACGGGTGGCAGGGACAAAGAATCAAGTGGAATTTTTGTAAGTGCATTATCTGAAAACTACCTTGAGCAGTTAAACAGAGATCAGGCTCCTTGCGATAACATATTAGACCTTCTGGTGACAAACAGACCCGAGCTATTTGAAACAGTTAACGCAGAACAGGGAATCAGCGATCATAAAGCGGTTACTGCATCGATGATTTCAACCGTAAATAGAGATATTAAAAAAGGTAGGAAGATTTTTCTGTTTAGCAAAAGTGAAAAAAAAGCAGATTTCAGAGTATTTGATGGTTCAACACAAAAGTTTTGTCTCAAATACTGATAGTGTTGAGGATCAGTGGACAAAGTTCAAGAGCATTGTACAATATGCATTACATGAGTATGTGCCAAGCAAGATCGTAAGAGATGAAAAGAGCCACCGTGGTACAACAACCGCGTTAGAAAACTGCTGAGGAAGCAAAGGGAACTTCACAGCAAACATAAACATAACCAAAGCCTTTCTGACAAACAAAAATTACACGGAGCGAAATGTAGTGTGAGGAGGGCTATGTGAGAGGCGTTTAATGAATTCGAAAGTAAAGTTCCATGTACTGATTTGGCAGAAAATCGTAAGAAATTTTGGTCTTATGTCAAAGCCGTAGGTGGATCAAAACAAAATGTCCAGACACTCTGTGACCAAAATGGTACTGAAACAGAGGATGACAGACTAAATGCCGAAATACTAAATCTCTATTTCCAAAGTTGTTTCACAGAGGAAGAATGCACTGTAGTTCCTTCTCTAGATAGTCGCACAGATGACAAAATGGTAGATATCGAAATAGATGACAGAGGGATAGAAAAACAATTAAAATCGCTCAAAAGAGGAAAGGCCGCTGGACCTGATGGGATACCAGTTCGATTTTACACAGACTACGCGAAGGAACTTGCCTCCCTGCTTGCAGCGGTGTACCGTAGGTCTCCAGAAGAGCGTGGCGTTCCAAAGGATTGGAAAAGGGCACAAGTCATCCCCGTTTTCAAGAAGGGACGTCGGACAGATGCGCAGAACTATAGACCTATATCTCTAACGTAGATCAGTTGTGGAATTTTGGAACACGTATTATGTTCGAGTATAATGACTTTTCTGGATTCTAGAAATTGTAGGAATCAGCATGGGTTTCGAAAAAGACGATCGTGTGAAACCAAGCTCGCGCTATTCGTCCACGACACTCAGAGGGCCATAGAGACGGATTCCGAGGTAGATGCCGTGTTTCTTGACTTCCGCAAGGCGTTCGATACGGTTCCCCACAGTCGTTTAATGAACAAAGTAAGAGCATAAGGACTATCAGACCAATTGTGTGATTGGATTGAAGAGTTCCTGGATAACAGAACGCAGCATGTCATTCTCAATGGAGAGAAGTCTTCCGAAGTAAGAGTGATTTCAGGTGTGCCCCAGGGGAGTGTCGTGGGACCTTTGCCGTTCACAATATACATAAATGACCTTGTGGATGACATCGGAAGTTCACTGAGGCTTTTTGCGGATGATGCTGTGGTATATCGAGAGGTTGTAACAATGGAAAATTGTACTGAAATGCAGGAGGATCTACAGCGAATTGACGCATGGTGCAGGGTATGGCAATTGAATTTCAATATAGACAAGTGTGACGTGCTGCGAATACATAGAAATAAAGATCATTTATCATTTAGCTACAATATAGCAGGTCAGCAACTGGAAGCAGGAAGCAGTTTATTCCATAAATTATCTGGGAGTAGGCATTAGGAGTGATTTAAAATGGAATGACCATATAAAATTAATCGTCGGTAAAGCAGATGCCAGACTGAGATTCATTGGAAGAATACCGAGGAAATGCTATCCGAAAACGAAGGAAGTTGGTTACAGTACACTTGTTCGCCCACAGCTTGAATACTGTTCACCGGTGTGGGGTCCTTACCAGATAGGGTTGATAGAGGAGATAGAGAAGATCCAACTGAGAACAACGCGCTTCGTTACAGGATCATCTTGCAATCGCGAAAGCGTTACGGAGATGATAGATAAACTCCAGTGGAAGACTCTGCAAGAGAGACGCTCAGTAGCTCGGTACGGGCTTTTTTTGAAGTTTGGAGAACATACCTTCACTGAGGAATCAAGCAGTATATTGCTTCCTCCTACGTATATCTCGCGAAGAGACCATGAGGATAAAATCTGAGAGATTAGAGCCCACACAGAGGCATACCAACAATCTTTCTTTCCACAAACAATACGAGACTGGAATAGAAGGGAGAACCGATAGAGGTACTCAAAGTACCCTCCACCACACACCGTCAGGTGGCTTGCGGGGTATGGATGTAGATGTACATGTAGATGTAGATGAACTCCTCTTCACTTTCGTCCATCAGGATAGTATCATTTGAATATCTGAGGTTATATATATGTACTCCACCTATTTGAATTCTGGTTTCTTCTTCATCTAATAGGGCATTTCTCGTAATAAGCTCCGCAAACAGATTGAATAAATAAGGTGGCAACACGCTGCTATGCAGTATTCCTTCCTGAATCTTGGAAATTTGTGGTGGTAGGTTCCTATGGGACCAAATTTCTGAGATGGTCGGTCCCTAGGCTTACACACTACTTAATCTAACTTAAACTAAATTAAGCTAACGACAGGGGGAAGGACTCTAATCTCCTACGGGAAACTCGCGCGAACCGTGTTACGGTGTCCGAGACCGCGCGGCTACCCCGCACGGCCCTGAATCTTGACCTATTTAATTTATTCCGCATGCGGTTCTCATCATCGCGTTCTGGTCAGAGTGTGATTTCCGTAGGAGGTAAATGAGGTGATCTGGTACGCCCATTTCCTTTTTCTTTTGGGTCGGTAATTTACTGTTGTCTACAGAGTGAAAGCCTTTAACCATCTTACTGATTCGAGATTGTTGTTCGAATTTGTGACATGCCTCATTTGGTTGTGACTTATTTAATTATTCACGCTCGTTAATAGTCACGGTGGAGGTTGAGAAGACGGGTTTCTAAAAACAGAGCATTCGAAAACATTTTAAATAATAAGACTATGCCATATTAATGATATGAACATCGATTAAATAAAGGGAATTTTTGAAGTTGAAATTTGTGACAACCACGACGTTCTGTAGAGATTAACTCGCACTGCTGTGTGTTCTTGTTGAAAGACAAAAAAAACCATAAGTTTGTTACATCTGTAAACATTATAGCACATCGAATGTTTGCATTGATTGTCAATGGTACATTAAAAAGTAATATTTTTATACTCATCCACGAGCGGAAATAAGTGAAAACATAAGAGAAATCTAAATACACTTCTGTTTGATTTTCAATGCGTGTCAGATATATAAGATTTTCATGTTTTTGACCTGTCATCGCCATCATTATCCTCACTATCTTTTGACGATGCCACTATGGATCCATTATACTAGGACATGTTTCCAAACACATCTCAAGATTGTCATTGCTGACCGAAACCTAACACATTTGTAGTCATAGAAGAAAGTACAAAAATTGTTCTACAGAGTCTGGATCACTATTTTATTCATGATCTTCTCACAGACTGTGAATAACAACTGACCTTCATACCTTCATTTTCTAAATAGCTAGTTGAACACCTTTAATTGAACTCTTTCTACCCTACAATACTATGAAGCGTCTTTCCTTTAACGGCTCCTAGTATTGTAGGGTAGAGAGAGTTCACCTTTAACGGCTGCAACCAAATAAAAATAATTTTGGAGTTCGGAGATATGTATGTTCTAACATCTATTAGGATCTTAAACATCGCTCCGAAACAGCAACTGTGTAAATCTGAACAGGTTGGAAAATCAGCCAACCAGGTGCAAATAAAGATTTACTAGCCCTTGACCTAGGTTTCGATATTTGTTAAAATATCTTCTTCGGAAGTACCATATGATGTAACAAGGCCCACTACTTCCGAAGAAGATATTTTTACAAATATAGAAACCTAGGTCAAGGGCTAATAAACCTCTATTTGCAACGGGTTGGCTGATTTTTCAATCTCTTCATCTGTTAAGATTCTTTGTGTACAATCGATGTTTCCAGATTAACTAAATTGAAGACTACACAAATACTATTAGCCGAATTGAAAATTTCACACAAGAGACAATACTGTGACAAGTAGATTCACAATGGTCATAAATGGGACAACAATTGATGAAGAATTACACATTTGCTCAAAAGTGAAGAATTAAACATTTGCTCAAAATAAAGTACTTAACTTGTTAAATGAGGTCGTTAGCTACATCTTAGACGTTGTACTTCGAGAGGGGAGCGCCAAGATGGATGTAGGAATCTATCCTTTCTTTACACCGACCGTCATCTCTTTCGCCATATAATATAGGCTTCTTGTAACAATGGGATCTCTCAGCAGTCCGGGAGGGATATTTATTCAGTTCCTTTTGTCTTATTGTCACTCACTGCGTGTACATTGTCGCCAGAAGACGTGGTGAAGCTACTTTTTAAACCTTGCACTTAAAGTGCGCAGTGGAAGTCGCAATGGCTTCGGCACGACTAAGCAGTGACGATCTATTCCTCGAGGTCTCATAATACATGGGGAGCGGGGGGATGAACCAGTCCCTTCTGAATTCTGTATGGGAACAAAGTGTCTTCGGTGCTCAGTGGCTGTGATCACTGATTTTTCTGAAACTATTAGGGAAAGCTGAGGGTGAGAGAAGTAAGACCATGTAGTATCAAATGAACATTTATTACAATGAGGCTCCACATCTATGCAAAACACAATAGCTACATTACGGGATAAATATTCATTCCTTGTGGTTCATTACGTTAACATAGGAGGAACTATTAATTGAATTCCTTAGTACACTCCTGGAAATTGAAATACGAACATCGTGAATTCATTGTCCCAGGAAGGGGAAACTTTATTGACACATTCCTGGGGTCAGATACATCACATGATCACACTGACAGAACCACAGGCACATAGACACAGGCAACAGAGCATGCACAATGTCGGCACTAGTACAGTGTATATCCACCTTTCGCAGCAATGCAGGCTGCTATTCTCCCATGGAGACGATCGTAGAGATGCTGGATGTAGTCCTGTGGAACGGTTTGCCATGCCATTTCCACCTGGCGCCTCAGTTGGACCAGCGTTCGTGCTGGACGTGCAGACCGCGTGAGACGACGCTTCATCCAGTCCCAAACATGCTCAATGGGGGACAGATCCGGAGATCTTGCTGGCCAGGGTAGTTGACTTACACCTTCTAGAGCACGTTGGGTGGCACGGGATACATGCGGACGTGCATTGTCCTGTTGGAACAGCAAGTTCCCTTGCCGGTCTAGGAATGGTAGAACGATGGGTTCGATGACGGTTTGGATGTACCGTGCACTATTCAGTGTCCCCTCGACGATCACCAGTGGTGTACGGCCAGTGTAGGAGATCGCTCCCCACACCATGATGCCGGGTGTTGGCCCTGTGTGCCTCGGCCGTATGCAGTCCTGATTGTGGCGCTCACCTGCACGGCGCCAAACACGCATACGACCATCATTGGCACCAAGGCAGAAGCGACTCTCATCGCTGAAGACGACACGTCTCCATTCGTCCCTCCATTCACGCCTGTCGCGACACCACTGGAGGCGGGCTGCACGATGTTGGGGCGTGAGCGGAAGACGGCCTAACGGTGTGCGGGACCGTAGCCCAGCTTCATGGAGACGGTTGCGAATGGTCCTCTCCGATATCCCAGGAGCAACAGTGTCCCTAATTTGCTGGGAACTGGCGGTGCGGTCCCCTACGGAACTGCGTAGGATCCTACGGTCTTGGCGTGCATCCGTGCGTCGCTGCGGTCCGGTCCCAGGTCGACGGGCACGTGCACCTTCCGCCGACCACTGGCGACAACATCGATGTACTGTGGAGACCTCACGCCCCACGTGTTGAGCAATTCGGCGGTACGTCCACCCGGCCTCCCGCATGCCCACTATACGCCCTCGCTCAAAGTCCGTCAACTGCACATACGGTTCACTCCACGCTGTCGCGGCATGCTACCAGTGTTAAAGACTGCGATGGAGCTCCGTATGCCACGGCAAACTGGCTGACACTGACGGCGGCGGTGCACAAATGCTGCGCAGCTAGCGCCATTCGACGGCCAACACCGCGGTTCCTGGTGTGTCCGCTGTGCCGTGCGTGTGATCATTGCTTGTACAGCCCTCTCGCAGTGTCCGGAGCAAGTATGGTGGGTCTGACACACCGGTGTCAATGTGTTCTTTTTTCCATTTCCAGCAGTGTATAATCATCAACAGAGGCACCTCCCGAGAGGATCAGCACACAATTTCCAGGAATGATTGAGGAATGAATAATTCTGTACCACTCCTTGGAGCAAGACTCGCACAGTAGGAAAATAAGGGAGTTACTACACATTACACTAGTACAAGAAACTCTTTGATCAGAGGAGGTATTACAAAGAATGTAATCTGAAGTCCATAACACCCGAAAAAATGGCATTAATTCTGGTAAGTCATGTTAGAGGGATATACTAAGATATAATGGAGGTTCACTTTGTTCAGGAAAGTTCACACTGTGCTATCAGACAGGATTACTGAGATTATAAATAGACTTCAGAGCCAACCTGCAAAGCCGACTAGCGTGGAGAAAACCAGATTCACGTAAATGTTACCATAAGTACAGTGGTTCGTTTTATGTTGTGGACTGGCAAGACAGCCAACCCACTATGACAGGAAGCCGAAAGGCACGCGTTTAAGCTCACGCAGGCTGGCGTGAGGTCTGCAACAGGTCAGGGATATGAGACTAGCAAAAATAGTACGTATGTGTTGGAATACTTAACTTTAATCCATAATTGGTGAACATAGCTCTTGACGGTACATGTTTTACAGCATCAATAGTAACTGGTAATGGCGCCTTGCTAGGTCGTAGCAAATGACGTAGCTGAAGGCTATACTAACGATCGTCTCGGCAAATGAGAGCTAGACCTGCCGTGTGGCGGCGCTCGGTCTGCAATCACTGATAGTGGCGACACGCGGGTCTGTCGTATACTACCCGACCGCGGCCGATTTAAAGGCTACCACCTAGCAAGTGTGGTGTCTGGTGGTGACACCACACTTTATTCACCAAATTTAATCCAATCCTGTCAGAATATTCCCTAGCAGCAAGTCCTCGATTTAATTACACGTTAGAAGTTCAACGTAGAAGACGTATGGTAGTGAAAACACCATTAGCCAATGTGGATTGCTTGGAAATGTTGCAGGAAAATTGCTGAAGAAGATTAATTAACAAAATGATTAGGAAACCATACACTAATGGCAACCAGCACAGGGGCTCCGTCAGTCATAATAGGCAAATTCTTTTACATCCAAGAAATTTCATTGAAATTACGGACTATTACAAAAGCATCAATTTGTGAAATAGCACGCTTTCATTAATTACTAGACGCGGGGGGGGGGGGGGGGACATTGATCTTAAACAAATCAGACATACTGGAGGCACGTGGCTTGATTCGCACTACGAACGGACACATGACAAATTCGTGCAACATTCACACATTTTATAGGCATCAAAAGCAAACTTTCTCCAAGAATGTGTATTGTTCTTGAACCGGTGTAAGCACAGTATTCCCCTCGCTGCAGTCTATATTTTAAGCAACACAAAGCAATACGAACATAGAGCGGCTTTTGTTCCTAAGAACATTGATGCTTGCGAGTCGACGACTGGCGAAAGAGTGTCTTAAAAAAATAAGAGAACGGGTGGTCTTTGGATTCGGACGTCCTTTTCTTCGAATGGGGAAGGGGGGGGGGGGGGGGAGTTATTCACGCACGATTTCACCTGTCTCACAAATTATTCAAGGTGTGGCAGTGGCAAGAAAAAGGAAAATGTTACTAATTTGAAAAGCAGTAAAGAAAGTTCGCTCTGTCGTGTTCGTTTCCCATGGACACGTCAAGTCCTTGATTAGACAGCAGAATGGGTTCTGTTTGCACTCTCATCGCGTAATTTTGCTTCCTACAAGAGCTGATGCTGAAACGTTTTATTTTCACAGGGATTTTCTGAATTATGTCTTTCGGGAAAATTCAACCTCTGTTTATTTAGAGGATCGAGTGATAGCCAAGTGCATCGTTGAAACCGGTTGTCAATAAAATGATAATGAAATCACGGGTGACGGTAGTGCTAAAAATTTCGGTGATCCTCTCCTCCTAATCGACTAGGATGGATATGCCAAAATAAAACTGTAAAGACGCACCCGGTATTTTAAATACCCTCGGTCTTCTGAAGCGTACGTCGTCTTTCCTGGCCTCGTCTTTCCTGGCCTCATGAGTTGTAAAAGACTCGGTCTTCAGGACTCCAGCAAAAATCGGCAACAGATGAGACCTGTGAAAAGACAGTGTAGGCCTCAGATAGCCAAGTGTATTCAAAATATTGCCTGGTTGTGGACAGTTACATGTAGAACAGCACTGCGTAGAACACGAGAGACGTTTTTATCTTTGGTACCCAGGAGCATCAGCGGTAGCAGAGCATTCTCTAGAAAACGGACATCGATTTACATTCGTTCGGGTATCTATTACTGCAGGGCTAATACACGGTCCAGAGTCATTAATATGACCGCCGCCTATACTTGACGTCAACGTGCAATAACCAGTCACACACGGCAGGTGACAGCATTAGCAGTGAACGATATGTAAAGCGTGTCATGGGGGCACTGAAAAACAATGCATCTGTTGCCGTAATGTGGAAATGGAAAGATTTATCAGACGTAAAAAACGGTTTGTTCACTGGTTTTCCGACCATGAGTGCAAGCATTTCCAGAACGGCAAATTTTGCAGACTGTTCATGTGCCGCAATGGTTAAAGTATACCGTGCGTGGCAAATGGCGCTATCCGAAACTAGCGCCAAGAAGGAACAATAAGAGTGGAATGCCAAGAACGAAGCGCTCGGTTTAGAAAGGTGTAAGATAGAGATGTTGTTTTTCTCCCTGTTGTCCAATCCATACGTCGAAGAAGCAGTGACGGGAATATACAGGAGGTTCAAGAGTAGAATTAAAATTCATTGTGAAAGGCTGTCTATGATAAGTTTCGTTGAAGACATTGCTATCCTCAATGGAAGTGAAGAAGAATAACAGGATCTGCTGAATGGAATGAATACTAATGAATACGGAACATGGATGAGAGTAAATCTAAGAAAGACGGAATTAATGAGAAGTAGTACAGATGAGAATAGCAAGAAACTTAACGTTAGGACTGGTGATCAAGAAGTAGATGAAGTTAAGGAATTCTCCTATCCACGTAGTAAAATAGCCCACAGTGGACAAAGCAAAGAGATCATAAAAAAGCAGTCTACAACTGGCCAGACGGTCACTGACAGCTTCAGTGCAGATGCACACCAGGCTCTATCTTTTACGGGAATAGAGTAAATACTCCTCGTGATGAGGATGTTGGGGAAGCGGCACATATTAGTAGTGCGTGCATAAGCTGAGAATTTCGGTCTGACGAGAGGCGTGCTGGGGTAGTCACTTCAGTTACAATAACCAATAAGGAGGATATCTAGTTCGAATCCGAGTCCAGCACGAATTTTCTTCTTCCCTTTTGATGTTAATCAATACCTGCTTGCAGCCAATGTCTGTAATTGCTTTTTGGCTTAATTCATAATGGCTGCCGGTTGAAAACGGTGTCTGCTCTTTCGGACATGTCAAAAAGAACAGCCACACCTGTATATACGCCAGGTATGTTGGTTTGTTGTTTCTACATCTACATATATTCTCCGCTAGCCACCAAGCGGTGTGTGGCGGAGGGCACAATTAGCGCAAAAGTAATATTTCCCCCCGTCCGTTCCACTCGCGGATCGCGCGAGGGAAAAACGACTATCTGAAAGCCTGAGTACGAGCTCTAATTTCACTTATCTTTGAATGGTGATCATTGAGCGATTTGAAAGTTGGCGGTTATAATATATGCTCTACATCCCTTGCGAAAATCGGATTTCGGAATTTAGTGAGCAGCCACTTCCGCCTAGCGCGCCGTCTATCTGCAAGTGTGTCCGACTTGAAACTTTCTACGAAATTTGTAACGCTCTCGCGATGGCTATATGTGCCAGTCACGAATCTTGCCGTTCTTCTTTCGACCTTTTCAATCTCTTCAATCAGACCCAACCAGTAAGGGTCCCATACAGACGAACAATACTCTAAGACTGGACTCACATATTGTAAGCTATTTCCTTTGTTGAAGGACTACATCGCTTCAGGATTCTACCAATAAACCACAATCTAGGGTTTGCCTTGTCCGTTACTTATGTAATCTGATCATTGCATTTGAGATTATTTCGAATAGTCACGCCCAGATACTTGACGGATGTTACTGCTTCCAAAGACTGGGAATTTATTTTGTACTCGTCCATTAATGGGGATTTTCGCCTTGCTATACGCAGTAGGTTACACTTACTAATTTTGTTCAGTAATGTAAAATTACTAGTGAGTTTAACTTCTTTCAGGTGTTGCAAGATGTCAAATGTATTTATTATCCAATGAAACGTTTAATCTGTAACAATTTGAGAGTATGGTTCTGGCCGGAGGAGGTGTTACGATGTTTGGAGGGCTTTTTCCGGAACATGACTTCCGTCAACTATAGGGATACAGTGAACATGAACTAGGATGTTTATTTCGGGTGCTCTACGACCATATGTCACCATTTATTCCGAACTTTCATGACCAGTATTCACTGGACATTCCTTTCTTCAAAGAAGACAACAGCTGTGAGCGCAGAATTCCAAATACACATACCTGTTTTGATGAGTCAGGTCTATGGGTTTCAATAATCAGTATGTGGATATGACCTAGCTGAAGAGACTTGTGAACTCTCTTGCTTGCCGAAATCAGACCGTTGTATAGGCTAGAAGCGTATGGCATCGACGTGGTGTCATTAGTGGTCGCTAATTTCTTGTCCATTCTTATTTCTAAGTCGTGGTTAGTAATGAATAACTGTACGTTGTTCACTTCTCTTCGTTATCTGTATAATTTGCACTCGAATCATTTGGAATACCCTCAATTTGTGTAAGGTGTTTCTTGTTGACAATGGTAACTGATGCCCGCTTCCACTCGCGAATGGCATGTGCGATGAATGATTGTCAGTAATCTTCTCTATTAGCTCTTAGAAATCGAATTGCGATCATTTCGCTAGACGTATGTGCGGGGAAGTAATGCGTTGTCCGGCTTTTCCCGGAAAGTACTCCCTCGAAATTTCAACAACAAACCTCCCCGTGATGCACAATGCCTCCCTTGTAGCTCCTGCCACTGGAGGTTGAGTCTACATCACTCACGCGCTTACTTAACGATCCCGTGACGAAACGGATCTCCTCTCTTCTCTGTCAGTTCTATTTGGTATTGGTCCCAGATTAATGCACAGAACTCAACGATCGGTCGACATGCGGTATGTAGCCTGCTTCTTTAGTTGATGAGTTACATTTCCTTAAGATTCTTCCTAAGTATCTCATGTGGCATCGGCGTTTCCTAGTGCTTGTTTTACGTGGTCATTCCACATCATGTCGTGCGGACAGATACTCAGAGATATTTTACGGTGGTTACCGCTTCCCGCAGTTTAGCGTAGTTATAAAGTGGCGGATTTCTTTTCCCATATGTACGCAAAATGTTACATTTATTGACTTTCAGGGTCAGCACCCAGTCACTGCACCATTCATCAATCTTCTGCAGGTCCTTCTACAAACTATCATTGTCTCCTCACATTATTATTTTCTTATAGATAACCGGATGGACTGCGAACGACGTTAAAGTGCTTTCGACACATTCTACTGGATCATTTAGGTATACTTAAAATCACATAAGGCGAGCGCAACGCTTTTATATTGGGCAGACGGGGCTTACGTTCGAAACAAAATTTAAAGAGCACAGGTAAACAGGAAGAAACAGCATTTGTTCATCATTTAAGGATACAGGGTACTTTTCCAGCTCAATATTATTTAAAAATCAACACCTATTCTTTCAGGCACTGTTTATAACGTATATGTTTTACAGATTGTTTGTTGATATGAGGTAATGCAGCACACTTTCTAAGCAAATTACAAGTATTTTGAATATTTTTGAACCTGCTTATGGTTATTACAAAATTACAAAGGAATTGATGCAGTCCTTTTTTCAAAATGGTTAATCAAATGGAGGTACCATTTAATAAAAAGTTATACACCTGAAGGAGACCAAATTTTTACCAGATATGCATGACGTGATGGCTGAGGTACTATAGCTATACAATTCCTCCTATTACGTATATTACAAGCATTAAAAATATCACATCTTACATTTTCATTTTTATAATTTTTTTCCTAGAAAAATGTTATTTTTTCTATAATTTAATTGATTCTGCAATAAAGCTTAAGCCTACTACTTAAATACGGACTATTGCTAGTTACAGAAAAAAAGACTAGAGCAATGCTTTATAAACTTTAGGAAATATTTGTACTTGAATTCTGAGAAGTAGAACTTGCAGGAAATTGCGAATGGAGTTATGAGTCGAATTAAACTGTGCCTCAGAACATTCCTGAAGCATAGTCTTCATCCTGCGGCATTCCTTCATCATTCCTTCATCTTCAAGTTTCCTCTTGGCATTCCTTTTAGCAATTCTTGCTTCTTTGGTAACTTGAAGAGCGAATCTTTCAGCTTCATGCACCCGTTGTCTGTCACACACAGCAATTGATCTTCCGTAGTAGAGTCACATTCTATGCCCAAATTTCAGGACTTCCAACTTTCCTGTTACTCTATCACTGAAACATATAACTGCATCTAGTACGCCAACTTTTAATGTATTTAGTCCCACAAAAACATTCTTGGGTAATCTTTCCCATATGCAATGGTTGAAACTTTCATTTGTATTCTGAGTGCCCCCATGAAGACATTTACTAAGTAAAACAGGATCACTCAGGTCTCTAAACATCGGTTTTATTTCATTCCTAACATCAAGAAGAGAATGCTTATGATCGTATATTTGACCACTTTCTTTAGCTTTTTGGTAACTACACCAAGAATCTGCTCCTACAGGGAAAAGTCTGTGAACAGGATGGTCTTCTGTGGACAACTTTCTCATTGCTGTAACTTCATTCAGAGGTGCAGTTCGTATAATGGCCAGACCATAATAACTCTGAAGAACGTCTGTTTCAGTTTATGTCAATCTGCCTCGGCCAGACAGAGATTTTCCATCAGAGGGCAGCTTTCTTTTCATTTCTCTTCGTAGCTTCCTCAATCTAGCACCCATCCTCTTTTTCACATGTCCACAACAGTCCAGTGTTGTTACCAAGGCATCTCCGTAAACATTGAACTCATTAATTTTATTGAAAGCTATAGAGTCCCCATCGCCTGGGTACTTCGTATATCTAACGTTATAAACGGGTAGCAACTTCTGAAATATTTTTAGAAATCCGTCACACTCCATACCTCTACTGTAACCATCATAATTCTAGGAACACTGATGTTCAATATGTCCTTCAGTGTTACTACGGCAGGTGTGGTAGTACTTAGGTGAGTCCTCAACTTTTCCATTATCCAGAGGAGTAGCACTTTCAATATCATTCAAGGAACGATGTCCTCGACGTTGCCATGTCCCATCAAATGCAACAGCAGTGTCCCTTGTTCTACTAATATTAACAATTTCTGCTACACTACGTTTCATAGATACATTAGACACAACCGTCAAGGCACCTAAAAGCATTTATGTACTTGTGGAACCTACGGGGAGGAGGAGGAAGGTCCACCAAACCACAGTACGTTTGAGCAGTCTTTTTCCCTTTTCCTACTGCACATCAACTTCAAATTCACATCATATGAATTATACACAGTGTTCGAAGATGTATTGCAGGATCTACACAGAGCAAATAATGTTGACGCTAAACTCTTCTTGCTACTTTGTTGTTCAGTTATTTCCAGAGAGCCTGCACTATCATATTGTTTACATTTCGCCAATTCATTTATCAAAGAAGATAATATGCCCACATCAACAACAACAAATCCACTACAAACAGCGTCATTGTTAACACAAAAATTTGAATCATCACTAGGTGTGCCATGTAACATTTCATCCCTGAAGAACTGATAGGTTACTTTCAACAGTGTGGCTTGCTTTGTTTGTGAACTGGTTACCACGGGGATTTCCTTTTATTGAATTTCTTGATTCGTGGCATAGTCCGTATTTATTGCACAATAAAGGATAAGTACTTCCACAAATACACTCCTGGAAATTGAAATAAGAACACCGTGAATTCATTGTCCCAGGAAGGGGAAACTTTATTGACACATTCCTGGGGTCAGATACATCACATGATCACACTGACAGAACCACAGGCACATAGACACAGGCAACAGAGCATGCACAATGTCGGCACTAGTACAGTGTATATCCACCTTTCGCAGCAATGCAGGCTGCTATTCTCCCATGGAGACGATCGTAGAGATGCTGGATGTAGTCCTGTGGAACGGCTTGCCATGCCATTTCTACCTGGCGCCTCAGTTGGACCAGCGTTCGTGCTGGACGTGCAGACCGCGTGAGACGACGCTTCATCCAGTCCCAAACATGCTCAATGGGGGACAGATCCGGAGATCTTGCTGGCCAGGGTAGTTGACTTACACCTTCTAGAGCACGTTGGGTGGCACGGGATACATGCGGACGTGCATTGTCCTGTTGGAACAGCAAGTTCCCTTGCCGGTCTAGGAATGGTAGAACGATGGGTTCGATGACGGTTTGGATGTACCGTGCACTATTCAGTGTCCCCTCGATGATCACCAGTGGTGTACGGCCAGTGTAGGAGATCGCTCCCCACACCATGATGCCGGGTGTTGGCCCTGTGTGCCTCGGCCGTATGCAGTCCTGATTGTGGCGCTCACCTGCACGGCGCCAAACACGCATACGACCATCATTGGCACCAAGGCAGAAGCGACTCTCATCGCTGAAGACGACACGTCTCCATTCGTCCCTCCATTCACGCCTGTCGCGACACCACTGGAGGCGGGCTGCACGATGTTGGGGCGTGAGCGGAAGACGGCCTAACGGTGTGCGGGACCGTAGCCCAGCTTCATGGAGACGGTTGCGAATGGTCCTCGCCGATACCCCAGGAGCAACAGTGTCCCTAATTTGCTGGGAAGTGGCGGTGCGGTCCCCTACGGCACTGCGTAGGATCCTACGGTCTTGGTGTGCATCCGTGCGTCGCTGCGGTCCGGTCCCAGGTCGACGGGCACGTGCACCTTCCGCCGACCACTGGCGACAACATCGATGTACTGTGGAGACCTCACGCCCCACGTGTTGAGCAATTCGGCGGTACGTCCACCCGGCCTCCCGCATGCCCACTATACTCCCTCGCTCAAAGTCTGTCAACTGCACATACGGTTCACGTCCACGCTGTCGCGGCATGCTACCAGTGTTAAAGACTGCGATGGAGCTCCGTATGCCACGGCAAACTAACTGACACTGACGGCGGCGGTGCACAAATGCTGCGCAGCTAGCGCCATTCGACGGCCAACACCGCGGTTCCTGGTGTGTCCGCTGTGCCGTGGGTGTGATCATTGCTTGTACAGCCCTCTCGCAGTGTCCGGAGCAAGTATGGTGTGTCTGACCCACCGGTGTCAATGTGTTCTTTTTTCCATTTCCAGGAGTGTATATGTGTCACTTGGGCAACAAACATTCGCTAACACGTGAACAAACTGCTTCAGCGAAACAAAAGTAAATAGTAGCAAAGATAATCATCTGCAGATATTAAAAACCTGCACTGTTACCAACATATACAATTTATCATACATATAATCTCGGGAAACAGCAAGTTCGCAGTTCTTTTCGAAATAATGTTGGTTTCTGTAACAGAAATCAAGGGGGCGTCGAGGCATACATGACAGATTTAAATTTGGTATGTATAGGTCATTTTTATTTGAAACCCTATAACGTACACATCAATGTAAAGATTATAGAATTTAATAAAGTCATACAAAATTTCGATTTCTCTTGTCAATCTTGTCCTAATGCTCTCTCTGAAACTCACTACAACCTCTGGCTCTTAGAGTTTAACCAGATCCAATCCTCTTAAATTTCCAAATTTTTGCAGCTTCTTCAGTTTTAATCTATAGTTCATAACAAATAAATTGTGATCAGAGTTCACATCTGCCCCTGCAAATGACTTACAATTTAAAACCTGGTTCCAATTTCTCTGCCTTTCCATTATATAATATACCTGAAACCTTCCAGTGTCTGCAGGTCTCTTCCACATATACAGCCTTCTTTTATGATTCTTAAACCAAGCATTAGCTATGATTAAGTAGTGCTCTGTGATAAATTCTACCAGGCGACTTCCTCTTTCATTACTTACCCCCGGTCCACATTCACCTACTACTTTACCTTCTGTTGTGGGTTTGGCGGTCGAAACTGGGAGTCCAGATGGTCGAGCTGATGCTGGGATCCACTGTACCGTGTTTCATCAGGAGGCTGAGCAAGTTCAAGAGTTTTGAGGGACAGTGCAGAGTGATACAGCAGTATTAGTGTAACACTACCGCCCTGCTCGGACGTGCGTTAGCTCTATAAAGCCTGTACTGCAATAAGTTCACGGGCTTCACCTTATAAACAAGGATTTTAGTACATTAGTTGACCGCGTGTACCTAATAAAAGCAAGATCGGACTTATACTCAGTCAATAACTACAGTGATGCATCAAGCAAACGTAAAGTATAACTACTCGTTGGCATGGACAAGAAGTACACACAGTAGATGCTACCTATAATTAATAATTCGGTCGCCAGCCTACTTAGGCAATGAGTGAGTTTTTCCTTGTACAAGTGGGTGCATGTGCAAGCATAACTACATGTAGTAACGTGGCATTATATGGCAAAGTTTGGAACCAAAAAAAATCCACTGAACTAAAGTTTTTTCCTTTTGTATTAATTTGGACGAGCTAAAATTACACAACACCACACAGTAATGATTACTACGAACTGCATTTTGTATGTTGAGCAGACTGAAATCGGGCATAGATTGCCCTAGCATCGACAATCTTGAAAGTACACACACAATATCACTATTAATGATCGAAAAACACTAATACACTTAGGATTAATATAGACTTTAGCTTTACTAGTCAAATCTGTTCACCACATTTCAAGGTTTGAAAGAATGGACAAGAGAAGGGGGGGGGGACCCTGAAACTGTTATGGTGGTTAAACTGAGACTATTAAGTACTGAAGGCAAATGAACCCTCAAAATTATCAATCTATGAATAACTACTCTTTTGTCTTACTTCTGAATAATTTAACTGTCATTATTTGTGTCTCAAATTAATTAAATAACATCGCTAACTCAATTCAAAAAACTCTCTTCCAATTTAGTCATGCTCTTGTTCTTTACCAACATTTGCAATAACACACAGAACTTTAGACTCCTTTATGGCATAGATTAATCTGCTGATAATTTTCATTAACACTAACATTAAACTTTCAGTTCAGGATACTCGGGTTGCACAATACGAGGTAAGGACCCTGTCTAGGCCAGTGATCAGGATAAGTCACGGCTAAGGCAATGCTGATAAAAGTCACGTTATTATTGAACAGTCAGAAACATTTTCGACACTGGTCCACACAGATACACTTCTAAAGATGAAATAAATGTTTGACCTGTGCAAGTCGGTGCGGCGGATGGCGGGCAGCGAGATAGCGAGAAGCACGGCACACATGCAAGCACGGCTAAGGCTCTCACTGCAGCGGCACTTTCTTTCTTCTTAGCGTCGTTATCTTTCCAACTTTGTGCCTCAGAATATAGCCATGCCAAGTAGTCGCCGGAATCGGTTCATCCGAGGCTCAATGGAATCCACTTTTCCTGGGTAGCCTCCTCGGTACAGTACGTGTTCCTCTGACCGAGTCCGAACTCCGACTGTTGCTCGCCTCCGACTGTAATACTGTGCCCGTTGTGCCGAACCGCGCCAGTGTGCGTTTTCCCGCCTCGCCTGCCTCCACCTTTTCCCGCTCCCCTACAGGTAGGGTATTCACCACAGGTTTTCTACTACACATATCCTAATGCATTACCTACGTATGGACCAAGTGTATAAATTATAATTTTCACATCTTACAATAGTTTTAACATTAAATACACTTTCCTTTGATTACCACATTATTTGAAATCTAACATAAATAATAATATTCATTTCAAAAGTGGCTCACAGTCTCTTTAACATAACGATACGAACCGAAAAAAAAGTTCAAAACATTGCTTACATTAATTTATCTAAATTCATAAAGAAAAAAATTATTATATGTACAGTTGTCGTTACACATGCCCCTGTTTCCAGAAAAAATTCTTAAGTCCAAATTTTATGGGAACACTAAATCTTACAATTATACAGTGGTTCCGAATCTTTGCTTAATTGTCCAAAAAGATTTACACTACATATTTCCTTTTACTCACTGTATATAGGTTTACACTTTTTTAACACATCAAGAATAATTACTTGTCATTTACTCAAGTGCCTTTTGCACAGTCCAACTTCCCATCATAACATCACTAAAATAGCAATTTAATCATTTTTTCTAAATTTCTCAAAGAAATAATTTAAAATTCTGGAATACAAACATTTAACTACAAAAACAATTGCATATTTTGTATACACTATAAGATAATTTGTCGCTGCTTGCTTTGAATAGCAGTCCATTTTCTTACTTACTAAACAAAACACACACACATATATTCAGAAAATTAACTACACATATTTGCTGCCTATTATGCGGATTTGGGCAGTCCTTTTCACTTCATATTGTCACATCTCCCGGATCACATTTACAATTTTCCATCGATTATTTATCTGCCCTCATTGGTATTTGGCAGTCCTTCATATTATGGTTCATACACTGCGCATTTTCATTTTTGACAGTCCCATCATTTATCTGGCTGATAGCATTTATCCTTTCTTTTCAGTCCTTTTCTCCATACATTTTTACAGTTACAGTACAATTGGTAATCTGAAACTCACATAACTACATTAGCACACTTTCAAGGGTATACAGACATTTACAAAAATTAGATACATTTAGAATAACTTGGGTTCAGCAAAAGATACAGCACATTTACTCGGTCTTAGGAACATACAGTTTCAGGTCCACAATATTTCTTACACCTAACGGTCTTTTGGATTTTGAGTAGATCAGGTAGTAAGCATTGTCGTGTGGAATATTCTGTATTATATATGGTCCATTATAAATATATTTAAATTTTCAAATTTCATGGTTTAGTTCACTAGACTTTTCGTGGGTTTTTAAAAGAACATAATCTCCAATTTTAAATTTTGAAACTTTTAAATTTTTATTGTGTCTTTTAGATCTAGATTCAGCTTTTTGCTTTGCCCTTTTTCTGACTAATTCTTTCTTTTGACTCAACCCCAAACTTGTACAAGGTGGAAACTCTATTTTTTCCTCAATTAAACTTTTACTACTTCTGCCTAACAAAATTTCTTCCGGTGTAAATCCTGTAGTTTCATGATGTAATGTGTTCATGACATTCTCAAAATCCGATATAAGTCTGCCCCAGACTCTAAATCATGCCCCTTCCTGTCTTTTCCGCAACGCACCTTGGTCGACTGTGACATCGTCCCAAGACACGTTCCTGACCTGTGAACCTTTTATATCTGGCGGCTTTTTCGGTTTCTGGAGTTCAAAGTCTTTACTTACTTGAACTCTTTGCAAAATAAACACTGAGTCGTCCGGTGGCTCTTTCATTCTTTGTTCAGTCTCAACATCTGGGTTTTGTTTTGAAGTTTCTTCATCATTAGGTACAATATCGCAATTAACTGCATCCCCTTTATTTTCACTGATTTTCTCATACCCTCTTTCAGTAAAAATATATTCATTTTCCTTTACACCTGAAAATTCATCTTCACTAGAATCACCACTACTCTCTTCCTCACCATCAGATTCACTTAAGTACGCTACTTTTGCACAATAGGTAAAGTTAGAATATTCAATTTTGTTTGTATTTGCGTACCTTTCATCATCTGAACTATCGTCGGAATCCGACCATTCTGGATCGCTATCAGGTTCTAACATAAAAGCTTTTCTGAGACAGGCACTAAGTTCTTCCTCTGTATTGTCGTCAGGCTTGGATTTTAACTCAATCTCCTCTTTTGGCAAAACGGCCTCATCATCAACTTTATTTACATCTACTGTGACTTCATATTTAGTGTAATCCTCGTGGACTTTAATTACTTTCAGGTCATCATCTACCCCTTCTCCACGGTGCCTCTCGGTAGCAGTTTGTACTATTGGCGGACTGTTAGCAGAAGTTATTTCTTCGTCAATGCTGAGGATTTCATCCTCCAAATCCTTCCTATCATTAACCTTCCTCCTATCGGCAGCACGCGTACTTTGCGCGGCGCTATTTATTCTCCCCTGTTCAAATTTGGGCCACGTCACTTTATGGACGTCCCTACTATCTCTCTTTCCACCAACTAATTTCTTCGCCTCATACTCCCTTTTAAAATCCTCCCACTCACATTGCTTTAGGCCCTTGTACAGATCATCGATCTGCACACGCCAATCAGTTACTTCTGCTAATTCATCCTCGCCTTTTATCTCATTGCAAACACTGCTAACCGCACCTCTCTGTGTATTCACAGTTTCATTTATTGTTTCCTTTGCCACGGAATTATCACTCGTAAAATTTTCCTCAGCTCTTACGGCTACGTTGTACCTACTGCTGCCGTATTGCTAGCGGCTTCTTTCCGAACAGATGTTCTGCTAGGCTGGGCCGTTGCCCTCTGATGCTCCATTCGCCTGTTAACATGTAGCGCTTTGTGCGGCAGAGATGACTCATTCTGGCTCGCACCTGAAGCTTGTTTCACCACAACACGTCGCGGCGTTCCATGACTGTCCCTATCCTGTCTCATTACATTACGGTCGGTCTGATATCTTTTCTTAAATCGGGGCCTGTATGTGTTGTCCGCTTCCGTTTGGCCTGCAACGTTCGCGGTAATTAGTTTCTCGCGTCGTTATTATTTTGCGCGGTATACTCTCGACCGCGACCTGGATAATTTCCTCTGCCTCTTCCTCTGCCTCTTCCTCTCTGTATTACATTGACGCGAAATCCATCTCCGTCGTTTCGTTCGTCATTGTGTCGGTTATTATGGTTACCAAAGTTTTGATAATTGGCACGACTTGCGCGCCAATGGTCTTCGTCTTCGATCCTTTCTAGAAATGCTTGGAAGCTATGATGATTGCTTCCTACATACCTCTTTGAATCCTCCGGAAGCTTTTTATATAGCTCCCAGATAATTTCCGAATCTGTTCTTCTACCTCTTAAGTGTGTCAATTTTCGGTACCAATACTTACAGAAATCTTTCAAAGAATTTCTGCCCCGGTTATCATGCTGTTTGGCCATGATAAACTCGCGCCATAAATGGTCCTGCTTTTGTTCAGACCGATATTCTTCCGTAAATCTTTGCCTAAATTCTTCGAACGTCATTCATTCGGTATTTAAATTTATCCCCCAGCGCTTAGCGTCACCTGCTAAGGCGCTAATTACTACATTTATCTTTTCCTGATCAGACAAGTGCTCAGGAAATACTCTCTCGCAATTTTTGATAAAATCTAATGGATGCCACCCGTTATGTTTCTTGGCTGGATCGAAGCGTTCCTCGCCTTCTAACAGCTTCGTAATTGGTGTGCCATTACAGACAACACCAGGCCTATCTTTAATTTTGCTCTCCAGATCGAAAATTCAGCCTTGAATTTTCGTAGTATTTTGTTCACAATTTTGAACACATCTGGATACTTTTTTACTTAAATCCCTTTCAGTGTCTAAAACTACCTTTTTCAATTGCGATATCCCGTGTTGACATTCGTTTACGATCTCAGTTTTAAGACCGAAAACTTTTTCGTCTACCTTAGTTTCAACCAGAGGTTCTACTTTCTCTTGAATGTTGAGAATTTCAACATCAAATCTACTATTAATGTTACCAATTTCCTCCTGCATAGTATCCATATTTTTGTTAATAACATCAATTTCAAATTTCAGAGTATTTACCACAGAACTTAAATTACCCACTTTTTGTTCTACCTGTTCTATTTGTTTACTAATTTTAATTCCCTGTCCTTCGACCTGTGCTTTAATCTGATCACTCTGTGTTTTGAGCTGCTCTGCAACGTGTGTTTTAAGCTGATTAACCTGATTGCCGACTTGTTTTTGAAGTTGCTCATTTTGTGTTTTGAGCTGCTCTGCAACGTGTGTTTTAAGCTGATTAACCTGATTGCCGACTTGTTTTTGAAGTTGCTCATTTTGTGTTTTGTGCTGCTCACTCTGTCCTGCAATTTGTTTGGTTAATTGTTCAAATAAATCGTTCATACTTAAAATTTTTACACTGTTTTGTTCTACGGAATCCGTGTGTTCCGGTTCTACTTCAGAAGTTTCTTTCGGTTCTTTCTTTATCTGTGGAGAATTAAACATGTCAGTGGATTCATTCACATAACCACTATCATCTACAAAGTCACCTTCTACTTCCTGTTTTATTCCTTGCTGTGTCCGAGGCGATCTCAACCTTTCAATCTGTTCATTGACATGTTCGTGGTATTGCATGTACGCCAACTGTCTTTCGCTAACGCCATCTGTTATCTGGCCGCGTAAACTCCTGCTACTGCCATGCGCCTCTTCCATTACGCTCGGCACATCTACCCCATCTACTTTCCCGTCCATACTGAATGTACGCTACACCACACTACCGTATTTGACTCACACTGCAGTTTATTTTACTGAACTTTATTGCAATTCGTGCCACTGAACATCCACTGTTCGGTATTTACATTAATTTGTAACCGACAACAGCTGGATGTCCTGTCACCGGGAAGCCACTTGTAACACTACCGCCCTGCTCGGACGTGCGTTAGCTCTATAAAGCCTGTACTGCAATAAGTTCACGGGCTTCACCTTATAAACAAGGATTTTAGTACATTAGTTTACCGCGTGTACCTTATAGAAGCAAGATCGGACTTATACTCAGTCAATAACTACAGTGATGCATCAAGCAAATGTAAAGTATAACTACTCGTTCGCATGGACAAGAAGTACACACATTAGATGCTACCTACAATTAATAATTCGGTCGCCAGCCTACTTAGGCAATGAGTGAGTTTTTCCTTGTACAAGTGGGTGCATGTACAAGCATAACTACACGTAGTAACGTTGCGTTATATGGCAAAGTTTGGAACCAAAAAAAATCCACTGAACTAAAGTTTTTTCCTTTTGTATTAATTTGGACGAGCTAAAATTACACAACACCACACAGTAATGATTACTACGAACTGCATTTTGTATGTTGAGCAGACTGAAATCGGGCATAGATTGCCCTAGCATCGACAATCTTGAAAGTACACACACAATATCACTATTAATGATCGAAAAACACTAATACACTTAGGATTAATATAGACTTTAGCTTTACTAGTCAAATCTGTTCACCACATTTCAAGATTTGAAAGAATGGACAAGAGAAGGGGGAGGGGGGGGACCCTGAAACTGTTATGGTCGTTAAACTGAGACTATTAAGTACTGAAGGCAAATGAACCCTCAAAATTATCAATCTATGAATAACTACTCTTTTGTCTTACTTCTGAATAATTTAACTGTCATTATTTGTGTCTCAAATTAATTAAATAACATCGCTAACTCAATTCAAAAAACTCTCTTCCAATTTAGTCATGCTCTTGTTCTTTACCAACATTTGCAATAACACACAGAACATTAGACTCCTTTATGGCATAGATTAATCTGCTGATAATTTTCATTAACACTAACATTAAACTTTCAGTTCAGGATACTCGGGTTGCACAATACGAGGTAAGGACCCTGTCTAGGTCAGTGATCAGGACAAGTCACGGCTAAAGCAATGCCGGTAAAAGTCACGTTATTATTGAACAGTCAGAAACATTTTCGACACTGGTCCACACAGATACACTTCTAAAGATGAAATAAATGTTTGACCTGTGCAAGTCGGTGCGGCGGATGGCGGGCAGCGAGATAGCGAGAAGCACGGCACACATGCAAGCACGGCTAAGGCTCTCACTGCAGCGGCACTTTCCTTCTTCTTAGCGTCGTTATCTTTCCAACTTTGTGCCTCAGAATATAGCCATGCCAAGTAGTCGCCGGAATCGGTTCATCCGAGGCTCAATGGAATCCACTTTTCCTGGGTAACCTCCTCGGTACAATACGTGTTCCTCTGACCGATTCCCAACTCCGACTGTTGCTCGCCTCCGACTGTAATACTGTGCCCGTTGTGCCGAACCGCGCCAGTGTGCGTTTTCCCGCCTCGCCTGCCTCCACCTTTTCCCGTTCCCCTACAGGTAGGGTATTTACCACAGGTTTTCTACTACACATATCCTAATGCATTACCAACGTATGGACCAAGTGTATAAATTACAATTTTCACATCTTACAATAGTTTTAACATTAAATACACTTTCCTTTGATTACCACATTATTTGAAATCTAACATAAATACACTCCTGGAAATTGAAATAAGAACACCGTGAATTCATTGTCCCAGGAAGGGGAAACTTTATTGACACATTCCTGGGGTCAGATGCATCACATGATCACACTGACAGAACCACAGGCACATAGACACAAGCAACCGAGCATGCACAATGTCGGCACTAGTACTGTGTATATCCACCTTTCGCAGCAATGCAGGCTGCTATTCTGCCATGGAGACGATCGTAGAGATGCTGGATGTAGTCCTGTGGAATGGCTTGCCATGCCATTTCCACCTGGCGCCTCAGTTGGACCAGCGTTCGTGCTGGACGTGCAGACCGCGTGAGACGACGCTTCATCCAGTCCCAAACATGCTCAATGGGGGACAGATCCGGAGATCTTGCTGGCCAGGGTAGTTGACTTACACCTTCTAGAGCACGTTGGGTGGCACGGGATACATGCGGACGTGCATTGTCCTGTTGGAACAGCAAGTTCCCTTGCTGGTCTAGGAATGGTAGAACTATGGGTTCGATGACGGTTTGGATGTACCGTGCACTATTCAGTGTCCCCTCGACGATCACCAGTGGTGTACGGCCAGTGTAGGAGATCGCTCCCCACACCATGATGCCGGGTGTTGGCCCTGTGTGCCACGGTCGTATGCAATCCTGATTGTGGCGCTCACCTGCACGGCGCCAAACACGCATACGACCATCATTGGCACCAAGGCAGAAGCGACTCTCATCGCTGAAGACGACACGTCTCCATTCGTCCCTCCATTCACGCCTGTCGCGACACCACTGGAGGCGGGCTGTACGATGTTGGGGCGTGAGCGGAAGACAGCCTAACGGTGTGCGGGACCGTAGCCCAGCTTCATGGAGACAGTTGCGAATGGTCCTCGCTGATACCCCTGGAGCAACAGTGTCCCTAATTTGCTGGGAAGTGGCGATGCGGTCCCCTACGGCACTGCGTAGGATCCTACGGTCTTGGCGTGCATCCGTGCGTCGCTGTGGTCCGGTCCCAGGTCGACGGGCACGTGCACCTTCTGCCGACCACTGGCGACAACATCGATGTACTGTGGAGACCTCACGCCCCACGTGTTGAGCAATTCGGCGGTACGTCCACCCGGCCTCCCGCATGCCCACTACACGCCCTCGCTCAAAGTCCGTCAATTGCACATACGGTTCACGTCCACGCTGTCGCGGCATGCTACCAGTGTTAAAGACTGCGATGGAGCTCCGTATGCCACGGCAAACTGGCTGACACTGACGGCGGCGGTGCACAAATGCTGCGCAGATAGCGCCATTCAACGGCCAACACCGCGGTTCCTGGTGTGTCCGCTGTGCCGTGCGTGTGATCATTGCTTGTACAGCCCTCTCGCAGTGTCCGGAGCAAGTATGGTGGGTCTGACACACCGGTGTCAATGTGTTCTTTTTTCCATTTCCAGGAGTGTAATAATATTCATTTCAAAAGTTGCTCACAGTCTCTTTAACATAACGATACGAACCGAAAAAAAAGTTCAAAACATTGCTTACATTAATTTATCTAAATTCATAAAGAAAAAAATTATTATATGTACAGTTGTCGTTACATTAGGTACCATTGCTTTATTCAGCTAATTTACAGTATTCGATGGGTGCAGCTTAGTGTCGGCGTGCTGCACACAGGGCTGTTCCGTGAGTACAGCCAGTTCAGCAACTCCTGGTATGCTCACGCTGCTGCTGTTGTCATCAGGTCCACTCAGCTGGAAATCGGCTGCTCTCTGTCTGGTTGCTGCCGGCCAATGCGTCGTATCTTGCGCTGCCCTCAATTCCCCAGAGACCGCTACAGTTCCTGGTCCTCGCCGCCCTCCACCCCGATTAACCTGCTCAGTCAGACCACGGGACGAAGGTGGATGTAGCGGTCACCCGTGGCCCTCTTGCCGTTGCTGGTCCCAGGACAGGACTCGAGCTCGAGCCCTCCTGGATGCTATGCCGCAACTTGCCGCTAGTGGTGCTCGTTAGATGGCAACACCCACTACCACCTCTGTCGCTGTTGCAGCACTGCTGCGCCTTCCGCAGCGTACGCCTCGCCTAGACTCTGGTACTCCAGGTGGGAAGCGAACATAGCCCGTAGATGGGAGTGGAGCTGAGCCCCTCCTGGATGCTGCAGACCAATGTCAGTAACGTCTTTCAGGCAGACCATGTAATCTCCAAGTTCCAGGCTTCCGTTCCGTCCCGCGACGATGTTGTGTCCCCGGAAACAAAATACTAGTTTATGTAGAATACTCATAACATTGACGCCTGACTGTCCCCTATAAGCATAGACCAGCACAGGTCCGTCCCAATTTTCGACTGACTTGGCACACTCTGTCCCATGCTAAAATTGCCCGTTTAGTTATATTGGTTTTCCCTTTGCTTCTGACGTATTGTCAGAAAGTATGACTATTGGGACAGAAAATATGGCAGGGATAAATACCCACATGTCAGCCACTTACAAATCGCCCTCCTGGCTCTGGCCTGGCGCCCCCCACCGTACGTCGCAATAACTTCAAGCAACGCTGCGGTTTCCTGCCTCGTTGCTGCACCACACAACATGCAGTACCGCCGTCGCAGCTACCTGCCCGCGAGTGCCATGTTTACCTTGTCTGGCCTGCTGGCTGTCGACTGTTACCACACCCTGCCAGTGGCCCCAGATTCCATCGCCCAACTGCACCTTCAATGACTTATGATAAAATTTCTCTTTCCCTCGACTAGGACTGACACTAGTGCAGGACTTCTCTTCCTTCCAAAATGACTACTAAATTTTCGTCCCTTAAGTACACTACTGGCCATTAAAATTGCTACACCATGATGATGACGTGCTACAGACGCGAAATTTAACCGACAGGAAGAAAATGCTGTGATATGCAAATCATAGCTTTTCAGAGCATTCACTCAAGGTTGGCCCCGGTAGCGACACCTACAACGTGCTGACATGAGGAAAGTTTCCAACCGATTTCTCATACACAAACAGCAGTTGATCGGAGTTGCCTGGTGAAACGTTGCTGTGATGCCTCGTATAAGGATGAGAAATGCGTACCATCACGTTTCCGACTTTGATAAAGGTCGGATTGTAGCCAATCGCGATTGCGGTTTATCGTATCGCGACATTGCTGCTCGCGTTGGTTGAGAACCAAAGACTGTTAGCAGAATATGGAATCGGTGGGTTCAGGAGGGTAATATGGAACGTCGTGCGGGATCCCAACGGCCTCGTATCACTAGCAATCGAGATGACAGGCATCTTATCCGCATGGCTATAACGGATCGTGCAGCCACGTCTCAATCCCTTAGTCAACAGATGGGGACGTTTGCAAGACAACAACCATCTGCACGAACAGTTCGACGTCGTTTGCAGCAGCATGGACTATCAGCTCGGAGACCATGGCTGCGGTTACCATTGACGCTGCATCACAGACGGGAGCGCCTGCGCCGTGTGGTTCTGGCGCTGCAGTCCGGAACCGCGGGACTGCTACGGTCGTAGGTTCGAATCCTGCCTCGGGCATGGGTGTGTGTGATGTCCTTAGGTTAGTTAGGTTTAAGTAGTTCTAAGTTCTACGGGACTTATGACCTAAGATGTTGAGTCCCATAGTGCTCAGAGCCATTTGAACCATTTTGGAGCGCCTGCGATGGTGCACTGAACGACGAACCTGGCTTTCTAATGAATGCAGGTTCTGTTTACAGCATCATGATGGTCGCATCCGTGCTTGGCGACATCGCGGTGAACGCACTTTGGAAGCGTGTATTCGTCATCACAATACTGGCGTATCTCCTGACGTGATGGTATGGGGTGCCATTGGTTACACTTCTCGGTCACCTCTCGTTCGCACTGACGGCACTTTGAACAGTGGACGTTACATTTGAGATGTGTTATGACCCGTGGTTCAACCCTTCATTATAACCCTGCGAAACCCTACATTTCAGCAGGTTAATGCACTACCACATGTTGCAGGTCCTGTACGGGCCTTTCTGAATACAGAAAATGTTCGACTGATGCCCTGGCCAGCATATTCTCCAAATCTCTCACCAACTGAAAACGTCTGGTCAATGGTGGCCGAGCAACTGGCTCGTCACAATACGCCAGTCACTACTCTTGATGAACTGTGGTATCGTGTTGAAGCTGCATGGGTACCTGTACCTGTACACGCCATCCAAGCTCTGTTTGAATCAATGCCCAGGCCCATCAAGGCCGTTATTACGGCCAGGGGTGGTTGTTCTGGGTACTCATTTCTCAGGATCTGTGCACTCAAATTGCGTGAAAGTGTAATCGCGTGTCTGTTCTAGTATAATATATTTCTCCAATGAATACCTGTTTTTCATCTGCATTTCTTCCTGGTGTAGCAATTTTAATGGTTAGTAGTGTATGTGAATAATTTCTTTTATGCCGTCACACATTTCTTCAGTCTCTTCATCATCTGCGGAATTAGTTGGCGTATAAACTTGTACTACTGTGATAGGCGTGGGATTCGTGTCTATCTTAGCTACAATAATGCGTTCACTTTGCTGTTTCTTGTAGCTTACTGGCATTCTTATTTATTTCTTCATTATTAAACCTACTCCTGCATTACGCATATTTGACTTCGTAATTATAACCCTGTATTCACCTGACCAGAAGTCTTGTTCCTCCTCCCGCAGAACTTCAGTAATTCCCACTATATCTAACTTCAACCTACCCAATTTCTTTTTTAAATTTTCTTACTGACTATCCCAATTAAGAGATCTGACATTCCACACTCCGATTTGTAAAACGCCAGTTTTGTTTCTCCTGATAACGATATCCTGAGTAATCCCCGACCGGAGATCCGAATGGGGAACCATTTTCTTCTGGAATATTTTACTCAAGAGTATGCTATTACCATTTAACCATACAGGAAAGCTGTGTGAACTGATAAAAAATTATAGCTGTAGTTTCCCCTTGCTTTCACCCATTCACAGTACCAGCACATCAAGGCTAGTTTGGTTGCTGTTACAATGCCAGATCAATCATCCGGACTATTGCTCCTGCAATTACTGAAAAGGCCGCTGCCCCTCTGCAGGAAACACGTTTGTCTGGCCTCTCTACAGGCACCCCTCCATTGTAATTGAACCTAGGGTACGGCTATCTGTATCGCTGATGCACGCAAGCCTCTCCACCTACGGCATGGTCCGTGGTTCATGTGAGGGGGCGAGGGACCATAAAAATACTGAACTATCACAGCCAACGGAGATTTAAATCTCCCAATTTTCAAATCAGACTCTACTCCTGCAGTAGTCATTCAATTTGACCGGAAATAAAAATTATTGTTAAAGGGTACGTTTAAATGGCATCTGACAATGTCATTATTCGCTGTAGTACATTTTTAGGAGAAGCCACTGCTCAGTAAGTAACAATAGCTGAATTTGCCTGAAAGTATTTATTATCTCCTTGCTGTCACGTTATTTGCCAAAGAATTTGATTTCATGTCAGACAGAGTGTGTTAACAGGGTGTTACAAAAAGGTACGGCCAAACTTTCAGGAAACATTCCTCACACACAAATAAAGAAAAGATGTTATGTGGACATGTGCCCGGAAACGCTTAATTTCCATGTTAGAGCTCATTTTAGTTTCGTCAGTATGTACTCCAATGTGATCAAATTGTAAATTTTCACAATCAACATGTGTGGGCTGACGAGAATCCGCACGCAATTGTGAAACGTCATCAACACAGACTTTCTGTGAACGTTTAGGCAGGCATTGTTGGTGATGTCTTGATTGGGCCGCATGTTCTTCCACCTACGCTCAATGGAGCACGTTATCATGATTTCATACGGGATACTCCACCTGTGCTGCTAGAACATGTGCCTTTACAAGTACGACACAACATGTGGTTCATGCATGATGGAGCTCCTGCACATTTCAGTTGAAGTGTTCGTACGCTTCTCAACAACATATTCGGTGATCGATGGATTGGTAGAGGCGGACCAATTCCATGACCTCCACGCTCTCCTGACCTCAACCCTCTTGACTTTCATTTATGGGGGCATTTGAAAGCTCTTGTCTACGCAGCCCCGGTACCAAATGTAGAGACTCTTCGTGCTCGTATTGTGGACGGTTGTGATACAATACACCATTCTCCAGGGCTGCATCATCGCATCAGGGGTTCCATGCGATGGAGGGTGGATGCATGTATCCTCGCTAACGGAGGACATTTTGAACATTTCCTGTAACAACGTGTTTGAAGTCACGCTGGTACGTTCTGTTGCTGTGTGTTTCCATTCCATGATTAATGTGATTTGAAGAGAAGTAATAAAATGAGCTCTAACATGAAAAGTAAGCGTTTCCGGACACGTGTCCAAATAACATATTTTCTTTCTTTGTGTGTGAGGAATGTTTACTGAAAATTTGGCCGCACCTTTTTGTAACACCCTGTAGTTCCTTTCAGAAATTTTTTGTAGAGTTTGCAGCAATACTTCTCGTTGAGTAGACACGAGCTGCCAATTAAATCTTAGGAAGATATGAGCCCTATAAATAGTTGATGTTGAGTTACCTCGGTGCTCCGGCAGTTTTGCACAGTAATGTGCGAGAAATTACGTAGTCTGACTTTGAGGCCCCATGATGGGCAACTGATGACGGCAACATTGCGCAGAGGCATTTTGCTTCCCCTCAAAGAGGTGTATGTTACGTAAGGGATCGAAATCCACACGCCTAGGATCTATAAGCAAGTATTACAGTCTGTGTTGTAACTACATTACCTCTGTAAAATGAAAACCGATATGAGCCGTGTGGGAGAAGTCCACCTTTCCATCACTGATATTCTTTCTACTCGTTTACTGGTATCAGACATTAAATAAATCGTGGGAACTACATTTCTTTCTATTCTTCACGCATTGTACATCAGCTATGGATGTGTGTTAGTAGGCATACAATTTTTCTTGGGCTCTCGTGAAACAGCAGATACATACCTATTCCACCTGTTAACTAAATTTTTAATTTATCTCAGGGAGTAACTCATTAATAGTTTACTGACACAGTTCAGCAACAAATGGCACTCGATTGATAATCAACGAATGAGTTGATGCAATAGTGAACACTGTTAAGTCTCATTCGTGAGGATGAAGGCTGAAACCCTCTTGATTTAGTTTAACTGCGGTTTCCCTAAATAACCTATGGCCAGTGGCAGGTTTGAGGAGGGTATTGTCAATGTACAATCAGATCCGTCCCGAATCCGAATTTATGCCCTGTCTCTAATGGCCACGTCGTAGAGGGGGCGTTAGAAGCTAGTCCTATTGAAAAATATCGCGCTAAACATTACTGCAAAGGGATTTTTCCGTTTCGTTGTACAAAGCCAAAACCAGTCGATCTTAAATTCCATTTGATTTTAATACTTTTTTTCATTTTCACATTAACATCAGGGACTCTCTCTGTGAACTCAGCTATCGCTTTTGGCCGTTCACATGTTTTGGTAGATGTTCCACATCTGCCGCTACTTGAACGTTTTATCATACACGAAACAGTATGCATAAACAATATTTCCATAAAATTTCCTCATTTTTGCGGACTTGATAGCCTTCTGTTTGTTTCGCTTATAGCCAAATTCGCACGTTTATTTCTCATTTAATAAAACTCCCACCCACAACCACCCATCCATACACGCACGTATCATTTGGGATGGTAGGCTGATACACATCTGCAAGGGAAATACAAACAACGTAGCACCGCGTAAAATCATATCTTGCATGCACTAAAGCGATATGCGACAATGCTTTCAGAACAAAGTGTATTCGTGGCAAATATTTCGAAGGTTACTTTTTCGACTAATATCGATTTTGTGGAATGTCTGAAATAGGCTGCCGGTGCCGGATTTTCGTATTCAGATGAGAAAACAAATGCCTGCTACACGCAGTTAAATGCTCTAATTCATTATGTGGATAGAAAATCAGTTATAAATAAATTACCAGTTCTTGCAATCTCCCGCGCCCCACTCGTACCCCTCCCTCTCTCTCATTTACACTAACTCCTTGAGTAATCCACATTGGTTGCCTTTCGTATTTAATTTGCGTATAGTTAAGAGTGGACTTGGAAGTACGTTAGTACAGCTGAATGAAAAATGTTTCGAGAGTTAGAGATCAGTACGAGAACTAACGACCTGTCATTTCATCATCATCATCATCATTTACTTCCAGGGATTAGCCGGCCACAGTGGCCGAGCGGTTCTAGGCGCTTCAGTCAGGAACCGCGCGACCGCTACGGTCGCAGGTTCGAATCCTGCATCGGTCATGGATTGTGTGATGTCCTTAGGTTAGTTAGGTTTAAGTAGTTCTAAGTTCTAGGGGACTGATGACCTCAGATGTTAAGTCCCATAGTGCTCAGAGCCATTTGAAGTTCGAGGGTTTATGTGTTGTAATCACTTCTTCGGGTCAGTATTATCTGTCCGCCCAACTCTTACGAGGTCTACCTAATTCTCTGTTTCCAATTGGCCGATAATTCATTGTCTTTTTTGGCAATCTGTTCTCTGTCATTCTATCCTCATGATTCCCCCTTTTCATTCTATTCTCCTCTGTCTTGTAATTGTCTCAAAAGGTTTTTTAATCTGATTGTTTCATTACTTATCTTACAATTTCTTACAGATCTCATGAACTTCATCTGTGCTACTTATATAACTGAACTTCATTTTCATTTATTTATAGACTTTTTTAGTTTTGCATGTTTCGAAACCACATACAGGTGCAGGTATAGCAGTAACTTTGTAGAATTTTATTTGTGTTCCTTTTCTTGTTTTCCTTCTCAAAATTCCTCCAGTTTTTCCACAGATAGCTTGATATTTATTATCTTTTTCTTAAGACCTTTGTCAGAGATTAAACTAAAGTCACATCCTAGATAACTGAAGTGGAATACTTGTTCCAAAATTTTTTCATTTATTATTATTTTCGATTTGACTAGATTCTTTCCTTTGAATGCCATTGTCTTTGTGTTATCTGCAGATAAGGTTAAGTTGTAATATATTGCGTTTTGGCTGAATCTGTATACTGCTCTTTATAAACTAGCTTCTGTTGCCTGTATAATTTTCTGGTTATCACCATATACCGGGGTATTAATGGTACGATAGATCCTATTTTAGTTCCTATGCGTATTTCATGTTTCCGCTTCATAACTGGAGGGTTAGTATAGAAATTAAATAGAGTGTGTGATCTACTGTATCCTAGTCAAACACCTTGATTTATTAAAAATTTATCTGACCTATTCTATTCTGAATTTATAACTGGTTTTGTACTTATATTTAGGCTCTTTAAGGTATTAATAAAACGTTCAGGAAAGCTTTTTATTTCAGATATTTTCCACAAAAGATGTATTTTAACTTATCACTGGCATTCTCAAACCGAATATAAAGCTAAATACCTTTCTAGGACAAATTTCCGACGATTTCTATAATTTATCTTAATATAAATATATTATGATCACACAAATGTCCTTATATTAACGAGGAATAAATTTACTAAGTGTAGGATTTAAATTTATGGGAAAATCCTTAATGAAAGGCTACAGACTCTCTCTGCTGCAATAATTTCAGAATAACAATCAGGCTTCAGAAACACATTTAACTGCGAAAACCTGAGACATGTTAAAACATGGTTAGAAACACATTAGCACTCGTTCCACATAGGTGGCACTGTGGAACGGAATGGAGAACAGAGACGTGTGATACTGGACGACGCCCTCCATCATGCGCCATGCTAATGGACTATTCTCGTGGGGATAATAACGTTTTGCGCGGTTTTTACAACGCACAAACGTACGGGTCTTCCTCGTTAACGAAGTCTTTTAGCTGACGTTTCATGTGGCTACTTCATTTTCTGAGCGTAACATTTAATTGTCCGAGGATAAAAGGATTTTTTACGTCTGTTTATAAAAGAAATGTAATGAAGTGTCAGCACGAGAGAGTAACAGACCATTATTCAATTTTGGGATGTACCGGTAGTCTACGTATTACAAATTAAAACCTGTGGAACTAATTAAGAAGTGGAAAATGTAACTGGTAATTACTTGATAACTGGCATGTAACAAAAATTTTCCAAACATCATTCTGATGTTGCGTAAGTGCATTTTCATGAAGTTATTGGTAATCACAGGTGGACTACCTTAATGGTATACAGGCCAACAATTTGTCGGAAAACGTCTCTCGATTTTATGAAATATATTCGCAAATTGCCAATACGACTGCACACCGGCTATTCGATTTACTAGTAATATATGTTTTGACTTAGGTCTTTCAGTGATCTGTCAAATTCTGCGCTATCTCCCATCCATTCTGCGTCCAGGTAGGCTTTATTTGTTTTATACTGCCTTCATCTTCCTTGCACTGACTTTGTATGTACTCTTCAGCTTTCCCGTCTTTACTGTTAATGTTCATACAGCTGCTTCCCTTTTCACAAGAAGCCACTTTAATTTTCGTGTGAGCTGTATCTGTTATCCCCCTGGTGAAATACGACTATAATTCGTTACTTTGTCCTCCAGTTACCCTGCTTAACTATTTTGAGCTTCCTGTCAGTCTGATTTTTGGACTTTCGTGTTCTCTTTCGTCTGCTTTTCTTGTTGCACACATATATTTTCTTCTTTCATAAATGAAATGTAAGATCTCCTGTGATATTCAAGGCTTTCCATTAAGCTTTCACTTTTTATCTATTTGATCCTCTGCCGTCTTCACTATCACATACTTCAAGACTACCAATTCGTCTTCTACTGTATCGCTTTATTCTGTTCTAGTCAATAGCTGCCTAGTGCTCACTCTGAAACTCTGAGCAACCTCTCATTCATTCAACTTATCCAGGTCCCATCTCCTCAGTTTTCTTCCTTTTTGCAAGTTATTTCAAACAGACAACTAAAATCGCACGTTGATTGTGCTCTCTTGCCCTACTTATACAGTGTGTGCTATACTCTTGTCCGGGCCACTGTGTTCTCCGGACTCCAACCCATTAAACATATTTAGGTTGTCGATAGGCTGGCTTGTCACCGTTTACCAGCCACTACTGTTGATGAACTCTGGCAACAGGTACAGTAGCATGGAATGATTTACGTGTGTCTTTTCCCTTAGCTCAGTTCGACTTCATGGCTAACTATTTAAGAGCCATTGTAGGTTTCGTAGGTGGCAGATCTGTGTACTAAATTTCACACCCTCTGTTGCATAAGAATTCAGAAGTACGGTGGTTTGCACACTCTTCCAGTAATGCAGATTTAGGTTTTTCCTAAACCTTTTAAAGGGAGACTTCAATCAACAAATTTAACTTTTCTTGTACTCCGCAGATTTCAACCGAATTTCAAAGTCGTTTCTGTCACTTACAGATAAAGTGGTACCCAAGCTTTGAAGTCCAGAACCTGATTGGTTTTGAAGTTTTCAATTTTTAATAGGATTTCAATGGTATTTTTGAAAACCAATTTTTGATACTCGGATGTCAGTTCTCACATTCCAGATTTTTTATGTACATTCATATTGTCCCACAATTCTATGCATTCGTTTTATGAGAAACTTTACAAATTTACTTTCAGTATCTTTTTACATTTCGAAGCTAAAATTTCTTTAAATTTCGATGTATAAATGTGATAAAAAGAAATATAAGAACTATATTTGCGATAATATTTATGCACCTAGTAAGCAAAAGGATAAATTCTACTTCCTGCAGAAATTTTTCAGATAGTGTAATGTTTAGGATAAAAAATTTGGCATTGAACGTATTTACTCACAAAGAAACTGATTTTAAAGTTATATTAAAAATGACTGTTAGTGTAAGACATATTTCCATTAAAACTTACCAGTACTATACAATTTCCCTTCCCTCTCCAATAAGGATTCTTCTTCTTGTAAATTCAATACCTGAGTACCCCCTTTTTTTCCATTTTCCCTTCTGGTATGTCACCTTGTGAACTTCTTCATCCGTCATTGACCTCTAGAGTAGCCAAATCTTCCTCTGCGTGGGTGATAAAGGAGTAGTCGGACTCCCGCTTTCTTCAGTTTTCAAACATCCCATACTGAACTGAGAAACAGCTTTCACAAGGAAATAAGTCTTTTTCTTTTTATATTTTTATTTATTTATTTTTAGGACCCTTGGACTAAATGACACTGTCCAACCGTTCATTTAGTGTCTTGCTACCAAAGCATCTTGCAGCTGATGCAAATTACGATAAATAGATACAATACTGACCACTTTGTCAACTGTCAGTGCGCTAAAGCTAATCGCGCAGCCCATACTTGAAAGAATACCAAGACGTACTTGTAATACGAATGCTACCAAATCGTATTGAGATGTATGAGAAAACACTCCATAGATTCGAAATAACGATTAAATTGTCAAAGAAATTTAATTCTTACGGTGGGCTATCCGTTTTTTAAAGCTGATGTTGTCGTGGTTCATTGAAAAAGCCACATCTGGTTTCCGTTCTTTTGAGAAAGTGTTTTCTGTATGCAACGTTTTCTGAGTCGACGGGAGATCTCTCCTTGGTGCACGAGGTTTCTGTCGAAAAATGCTGTTTACAATAAAATCACCGTAAACAATCCACAAGAAATTATACCGCTTACAGTGAATGTAGATCCTTCATACAATACCTTGTAATACATAAGACTAGTAATTATAAGTAATTCTCCATAACACCACATAAGACTGACATAGCCAAGAAGAATAACAAAACCCAATCTCAGAATAACTAAAATTCGAAGAATGAAGGCAAAATCTAAAAAATGAAAGGACAATACAAACCATACCCAAAACAGGAGAATTACTTTATACTTGAAATCCACAACAATAAACTAAATTTTATAAAAAATCTCTGTACACTACGGATACGACATCGTTAACTACCAGCGTCATGGACATCGGGGAAATTGAAAGTCAAATCGTGAGAAAAGTATGTGGATTAAAAATTCGTGATGTTATCTCGATGCCCGAAATCTCATAGGAAGTGCATTCGCTGACTGAGCGGTTCGCCTCACTTGCATGGATAATACGAATGAAATTATACGGTCATACAGCACGAACGATATGACTGTCGCTCGCCAAAGTAAATCTTCCCCATAAGTAACGTAATCAGACAGTCCAAACCAATTTTGTTTGGTTGAAATCCAAAGTGACCCAACAGAAATAGGATTCTACTCGCCCCCACTAAACGGAGTACATGCAAGCAAAAAAACCAAGACACATAACATCAAAGCCAAGACCCAAACAGGGAGGAATCTGAAATATGAAAACACGTGGACGCAAGAAAGAAGACAGATCCAAAAGTGGAAGGATAGAAAGTTTTGGGATGATGATAAGAACTAAAATGATAGTGCTATGGTTCCACGTTCTCTTCAGAGGGCGAAACGAAATACATATGTAAAGTTCAGTGCAAATGGTACGAGAGAACACAATTAATTAACGCTAAATCAAAGTCACAAAATGCACAAAATAATTGGGCTTAGTTTGTCGTGCCCATAACCCCCACAAAAATACATAATTTAGTAAATCAGCTTCACAACAGATTAATTCATGTGGAGCACTATTTATCTCTCAGATGCAAGCGTATCACAAATATAAAATTTGGTTCCCTATGTGCTACAGCTTGATTGTCCCCGACCCACAACAAGGCGTAATAATCACGAACAAACTTAGTTAACAGCACTGTGAGAACATTGTTAGCCTTCCGTAGAAGGTGTGGCCACATATACACTCCTGGAAATGGAAAAAAGAACACATTGACACCGGTGTGTCAGACCCACCATACTTGCTCCGGACACTGCGAGAGGGCTGTACAAGCAATGATCACACGCACGGCACAGCGGACACACCAGGAACCGCGGTGTTGGCCGTCGAATGGCGCTAGCTGCGCAGCATTTGTGCACCGCCGCCGTCAGTGTCAGCCAGTTTGCCATGGCATACGGAGCTCCATCGCAGTCTTTAACACTGGTAGCATGCCGCGACAGCGTGGACGTGAACGGTATGTGCAGTTGACGGACTTTGAGCGAGGGCGTATAGTGGGCATGCGGGAGGCCGGGTGGACATACCGCCGAATTGTTCAACACGTGGGGCGTGAGGTCTCCACAGTACATCGATGTTGTCGCCAGTGGTCGGCGGAAGGTGCACGTGCCCGTCGACCTGGGACCGGACCGCAGCGACGCACGGATACACGCAAAGACCGTAGGATACTACGCAGTGCCGTAGGGGACCGCACCGCCACTTCCCAGCAAATTAGGGACACTGTTGCTCCTGGGGTATCGGCGAGGACCATTCACAACCGTCTCCATGAAGCTGGGCTACGGTCCCGCACACCGTTAGGCTGTCTTCCGCTCACGCCCCAACATCGTGCAGCCCGCCTCCAGTGGTGTCGCGACAGGCGTGAATGGAGGGACGAATGGAGACGTGTCGTCTTCAGCGATGAGAGTCGCTTCTGCCTTGGTGCCAATGATGGTCCTATGCGTGTTTGGCGCCGTGCAGGTGAGCGCCACAATCAGGACTGCATACGACCGAGGCACACAGGGCCAACACCCGGCATCATGGTGTGGGGAGCGATCTCCTACACTGGCCGTACACCACTGGTGATCATCGAGGGGACACTGTATAGTGCACGGTACATCCAAACCGTCATCGAACCCATCGTTCTACCATTCCTAGACCGGCAAGGGAACTTGCTGTTCCAACAGGACAATGCACGTCCGCATGTATCCCGTGCCACCCAACGTGCTATAGAAGGTGTAAGTCAACTATCCTGGCCAGCAAGATCTCCGGATCTGTCGCCCATTGAGCATATTTGGGACTGGATGAAGCGTCTTCTCACGCGGTCTGCACGTCCAGCACGAACGCTGGTCCAACTGAGGCGCCAGGTGGAAATGGCATGGCAAGGCGTTCCACAGGACTACATCCAGCATCTCTACGATCGTCTCCATGGGAGAATAGCAGCCTGCATTGCTGCGAAAGGTGGATATACACTGTACTAGTGCCGACATTGTGCATGCTCTGTTGCCTGTGTCTATGTGCCTGTGGTTCTGTCAGTGTGATCATGTGATGTATCTGACCCCAGGAATGTGTCAATAAAGTTTCCCCTTTCTGGCACAATGAATTCACGGTGTTCTTATTTCAATTTCCAGGAGTGTATGTATGTTACAAACACTAGTGCCTGTTGTTTACGGTAAGAAGAAGGCCGACCATATAACGGGAAGACTTCACACTTCACCGTGGCCTTAGGAAAGCACTGACATACACACACACACACACACGCACACGCACACACACACACACACACACACACACACACACACACACACACACACACGTTTCCGCTTCACATCACTCACCGGACACTGGGAAACAGCGGCTACCCTGCCCTACTCTGCCCTCCGTACATACAGGGCTGCTATCAGATTTTGTCAGCAGCCACTAATCTCATACATCTACTATCTACCTCGGCATACACACTCGGCAAGCCACCGTACGACGCGTGACGTGCAGTAAGTTGTACCAGCACTGATCACTTCCCTTCCTGTTCACTCGCAAACAGAGATAGGAAAATCCACTACCTATATCCTTCTATTATGTTCGTAATCCTTATGCGCCATGTCGAATCTCCTAACTTTGTCCATAGCGTTCCTCTATAATAGAGTCGCCCTCCTCCCATAGATTGCCATTTGAGGTTTCTAAGCATATCCGTAATATTTCTGTGTTGATGGAAACTACCGATAACGAATCTAGAGGCTGGCCTCTCAGTTGCTTCGATTTCTTCCTTTAATCCGATATCTTTTAACCCAAAATGGAGGGGAACCTAAACACTCGAGTAGTACTTGTGTTGCAAATTCACCGCACACCCTAATCGGCCGTCCTTTTTCCGCCACTCAATAAAACCATCAAGAAGGCCAATGTTGTGTTTGCAACACGGCCAAATTCGTATTTGTATATATTTCCGGGTATTTGAAGAAAGCATATGTAACGATAGAAAACAAGAATTAAAAATGTCACATAAAGAGATATTACTTCAGAAAATGTTATAAAAACAAAACAGTGTTAATCGCTTTATTCATATTTTCTAAAGTGCATGAAGCAGTGAGAAAAAGGAATAAGTAAACGTTATGTTTCCAAAAGTGCTAGGAAACACATAATTTAATATCCTAAGAAAGGATCATTGACGATGTAGATAGTAACTGTTCCGAAAGAACAGATACCAATGATGACGCTCCATCTATCTGAGCGTCTGCCATGTAAGCAGGAGATACCAGGTTCGAGTCCCGGTCGGGGCACACATTTTCAGCTGTCCCCATTGAGGTATATCAGCAACACCTGTTGGCAGCTGAGGATTTCGATTAATTATCATTTATTTCTAGAGAAGGTGCATGACCATCAATGCTATCTGTTCTTTCGGAACAGTTACTATCTTCATATTGTTCAAGGCTACCCAGCCATTGACCGTCTTCTGTGCGAATGCACACACTTTGCCCGAACTCTTACGGTAATCGTCACCTTGGTGTGCGCGAGTAATAAGTGAATGGGCAAATATCGTTTAGGAACATTACGAATGTAAGTTGTGGACAGTTGGGAATGTGAATCTCACAGGAAGCGTGCAAGGGATAAGTCCCTGCAGTTGCGCTACCTTCTGTGCCCTTGGTGGCTCAGATGGATAGAGCGTCTGCCATGTAAGCAGCAAACCCCGGGTTCCAGTCCCGGTCGGGGCACACATTTTCAGCTGTCCCCGTTGAGGTATATCAGAAACACCTATTGACAGCTGAGGATTTCGATTAATTATCATTTCTTATTATTGATTAATCTGGAAACTATATAATACAAGTCGGAGAATGGACTATATGGTGAAGAAATAGGTCGAGACGGACAACATGGGAGATGGTGAACATGGAACTATTGAGATGCTACCAATTAACGTGAAATACGCACAAAAGAGCTACCTTACGTAGGATTTCCTTGTAAACCAGTAGATATGTACAGTTCTACGAATAACCAGCCCAGCTTGTCTTAAACATTGACACAGACTGTAGGTGGAAATTCCTAAACCTGTTTATCGAGGTAGACAGAAACTTGGCCCACAGAAAAATAAGAGAGAAAATAAATCTTCCAACATTTCTAACGTCTTACCTGAAGAAACAGGTGGAGAGATACGTCTTTGGAATCCCAGAAAACATCAACAGACGTAAGTTGACTTAAAAAGGAAACAAATAAAATCGCTCTAATGTAAGTAATGTCAACACGCTTCTTCTGCACCAATTGTACTTTGTACATAATGCCAAGCACAGCATTTTAATTAGAAAAGGTGTTTATGTCGTGTTGTTACTGCGTGGATTTGATATAGTGAGAAAGAACCTGTGCGGTTCTGGCGCTGCAGTCCGGAACCGCGAGGCTGCTACGGTCGCAGGTTCGAATCCTGCCTCGGGCATGGGTGTGTGTGATGTCCTTAGGTTCGTTAGGTTTAAGTAGTTCTAAGTTCTAGGGGACTTATGACCTAAGATGTTGAATCCCATAGTGCTCACAGCCATTTGAACCATTTTTTTGAGAAAGAACCTAAAGATGTATGAGAAGTATCACTCAGGAGAATATTCCCCTAAAATTTTACGCTGTGTCCTATTGTTTCTAGAACATACGTAGTTTCAAGCTCAAACATTGTAGCAGATGTAGCAATAAAAAGATATTGATTACTTTCTTAAAAGTTTGTTGCATGAACCAGCGAAGTACTTCGAGATAAAGAAAGAATCTGTGCAGAGAGAAGATCACACCGTCGCTGGTTAGCGAGGCCGTTTAGCGGGGAATATAATCACCACAAGTCTCAGAGGGAAAGCACCACACTCATTAGCAGTTCATACAGCAGACAGAATGGCGTTTCTATCGTGCTGAATGAAATCTGATGGAGAAGTCTTAAGGAAAATTGACGAGAAACTTTCACCAAGCAGCGTCAGCATCTTCAGGCTACGAAGGAAATCAATTAAGGAAAGTTCCATTAAGAGGAGGAAAAGTCTGGCAGACCACGTTTCTGGGTCTCGTCCCTCCTCCCCTCCTACTCGAAGATTATGAAAGACACATCAAGAAAGGGGCAAAGTGATCCGACACTAGAGAGAACTCTCTCTGCTCATAAATATTTCGTACTGCTGGAATTTATCACTCCTCCAAACCGCCTGAAGGGTTCTTGATCGTTTCCTGTGTGAAATATATACGAAGTTTTCCCTCAAACTGCTATCTATATTTATTGCTTGTTTATTAATTGATATAAATAGCAATGTTATTTTCAGATGGTCTACACTTAAATTTTACGAATCAGATACATTAGATCGTAATCAATTCTCAAGTTTGCCAAAAATACAGCCTACAGTATATTTCAGGGTGAGAACTGAATACTATTTATTCTGTTTATATTTGTATATCCTAGTATTTATTGGTGCCAAATTTTTTATTGATTGCGAATGAATTAAGTTCCACATTATAGCAGACAAATGAGGTAATCGATGCACGTTAGATCTGAAAGTATATCATCAGAACGTGGTCAATTCATACATCCTGTGACAGGTGCAACTATTTAAATGTGAAAACAATAACTACAATTGTTAGGGTATATAGATTATGTGCAGATGAATTGTATAATATTTTGCAATAAAATCTTATCAACTGACGAATGCTAACACCTGTCTTCACTATGGAGATCACAGTTCCTTAAGTACAGCCGCTCACTTGCCAGACATTTCTCGCTTACTGAGAACGACATCATCCATTTTGAATTTAGTACCTATTGTCTAGGATTGGACGTCATATTTCAGCACTTTGGTTGTGTGTGTGTGTGTGTGTGTGTGTGTGTGTGTGTGTGTGTGTGTGTGTGTGTGTGTGTGTATGCGCGCGCGCTTAATAACTCGTCATGAGCAAATTCATTGGGAACAAATGACTTGCGAACAACGTACTGTCCAGAGCACCTAAGGCGTTTGCAGTGCGTTGCAGTGTTGCAATGCGGAGTACTTTTCATCGAAAAACCAACGACAATTGGTAGACATATATGTGTCCATATGGTACAATACCACACGAGACAGTATTAAGGATGCTGGATGTACTAGTGCGTTACAACAAGGATCAAATGGTTCAAATGGCTCTGAACACTATGGGACTTAACATCTGTGGTCATCAGTCCCCTAGAAGTTAGAACTACTTAAACCTAACTAACCTAAGGACATCACACACATCCATGGCGCGGCAGCATTCGAACCTGCGACCGTAGTAGCAGCGCGGTTCCGGACTGAAACGCCTAGAACCGTTCGGCCACAGCGGCCAGCTATAACAAGGTTCACTCAATAAATTCGCTTAGGACTTCGTAATTACCTTGAAATAAATTTACATGAAAGAAGGAGTTAAAATAGTAATGACATTATCTTCGTTACATCATTTATTTCAGCAAATAAATATAAACGTGGTTGCCTGTGGTGGACAGTATGGCATTTAAACTGATTTCCTGGCTAATATAACTGTTCTAAGGTGGCAGATGTTACTTACAAAATAATTACATGAGAATGTGCCCGTTTCGTTCGTTTCTGTTACTGCAACATGTAGCCTCGACGTTTGTTGTCCATTAGCACAGTGGCGATGTTTTACACAGCCGTTCTATATCAGTTGCTGTAAGTAAAGGCATGTCACTTACATGTGGTGCTCGACAGCGCATTACTTGTAGCTCATCAATATACTCAAAACATTACAATTTGACATTAACTTGTTACATGTTCAATCTCTTCAGCGCGTGGACGATTGTGTGTATGTACGGCACGTAGAATCACCGTTTTTTGTGAGCGTGCGCACACACACACACACACACACATACATACACACACACACACACACACACACACACACACACACACACACACACTCACACACTAATCGTCTGGACTTAGTATATTAGCAAATGGTGTAGATACCATCGCGTTTGCTTTGTTAGGTTGGTGGATATATGTTGTATTGCCATTGGAACAGACGTTTCACGGTATTTCATGGATCCAGTCTTCTCATGTTACAATACACAAAATTCTTTCGGTGTGTTTATCACCATTTCGTAAACTTATCACTCTGCCGCCTGGTGAATAACAACGAAACCTGCAATGACATAGACAAATCTGTTAAATATGCTGTATAAAATCGTTTTTACTACAAGTGGTCGGGCAGTATATACAGTGTAAGAAGACGAAGCAGCTCAAAGAAATTACCCGAATGGGACGGAAATCGGTAGACGTGATGTAAATCTACCGAAAAATCATCACAATTCAGAAATAATGGATCGTTAACTCAATAGAAAGAACATCAAAAACTGAGAAAGTCAGTAACGCGTTGGTCATGCCTGACCAATATGTAAACAGATACTCGGCTTGGTTAAAAAATGGTTCAAATGGTTCTAAGCACTATGGGATTTAACTTCTGAGGTCATCAGCCCCCTAGAACTTAGAACTACTTAAACCTAACGAACCTAAGGACATCAAACACAACCATTCCCGAGGTAGGATTCGAACCTGCGACCGTAGCAGTCGCACGGTTCCAGACTGTAGCGCCTAGAACCGTTCAGCCACCCTGGCCGGCTACTCGGCTTGGCAATGGCTGACAGACTTGTCGGATGTCTTCCTTAGTGTTAGCGTGCGAAAGTCAGTCCAGCTGGCACGTTAGATCGCCGAAAATTTTGTGTTGGTGTAAGTGTTTGGAGAAAGTTGCATGATTTGTCCTGCACTTCCAAGCTGTCACATGCTCTTCGGTGTCAGATGTTCTCCTGCTCTTTGTTACTGCATATGTCTTCCGTCATATGTTTCACATTTTACTTGGTATATTCCCTACATTTTGTAGTGTTTTTTCTGTTGGTTTTGAAAAGAAACTTCCAGTTGAACTATTGGTTTGTGAAATGGTTTTCTTCCTCGTTTTATCAAGATACTAGATATTCTAATTTATGTGTATTCGTGGTTGTATGTCACTGGATACCATCTTTTCTTTTCTCCCCTTCTGACTGTGTTGTGCTTATGTTTTATACTTGTTTGTTTGTCTGAGTCTGTCTGTTGGTGATTCTGAGTGCTTGGCCTTTGCTGTTCCTTCATTTTATTGTTCAACTTTCTAAGTTTCCTTTGTGCACATTGTTTGTGGCTATTTGTACTGAGACACTCATTTGGTTTTGGAAGCTGTGTGTGTGTGTGTGTGTGTGTGTGTGTGTGTGTGTGTGTGTGTGTGTGTGTGTGTGTGTGTGCGTGTGTGTGTGTGTGTCTTATGGTATGCATTTAGTTTGTGGAGAAATTATCTGTGCGCTTCTTGTTTGTGTGAATCTGCATGGTTTGATGTCTGGTTTATTATTCCATGTGTTGTTGTCGATTTTCGGAGATGTCGAAAATCCTTTAGTTGTTTTGAATGTTTATGCCAAGGTATAAGAAATTTTACTGTCTGTTTTGCCTTTTTCTGTTGTATTTTTTATTTTATTCGTGAATAGTATTTGTCTGCATGTAAGTGCTGTATAGATATAGGTGTTCGTCTTTTACGCGCGCTATACGAGATTGGAATAATAGAGAATTGTGAAGGCGGTTCGATGAACCCTCTGCCAGGCTCTTAAATGTGTTTTGCGGAGTATCCATATAGATGTAGATGACTTTTACTGTTCATCTATTAGGCACATCAACATATTGAAACCAGTAGAAGATATTGTACCTATTTGACTCTGTTTTGTTAAATATGACCTATATGGTTACACATATGTTTACTATTGTTTCAGATGTGGCGATCCGCTTCGTAATCCTCCATTTTGTAAATATAATTCATTTTTGAATTGGAAATAGTTCTCTTCTGTAACTAACTCCAACAGCGTGCCTGTTCCTTGATGTATGCGGATGTATCCTGTATCTTTTATGATTTTCTTCTATAAAATTTATTATTACCGTTATTATTATTTCACGACAGCTCATCTTTACGTCAAATGAAAGTGTGGCAGTGACTCGAGCACGTGTGTCTTCTATCTAACGGATCAATTTTGTATTGTAAGAAGAAGCAGGTTCAAAAGAGCAGGAAATCTTCCGAAACTGTCTGTGAACCAATTTCCTTTCGCCCTCAATCTCCACAAACAACGAAGGAAGAAACCGTGTTTTCCTGAATAGGTAAACAAGAGCCAAAAATACCATAAGTAAATTTTACCGGTGTTTTATAAATACATACTGTTTTAAACGATAAATAACCAAATATAAAGACATATTACGTATCCATATTTTTATTAAAAGGAACGTCAGCATTGGCCATAATATTGACGGTTTATTGATAGCAAAATCTATTTTCAATCACATAGTGATCATCTTCAATGCTGACCTTCCTTTTAATTTAACATATATGGTAGTTGTGCACACAGCACTCCATGCATTCACCAATCAACCATATTTTTATTAAAACGTAAGAAGATGTTTTGAAAATAAATGCGATTTGCTCGTGGTGAAAAATACTCTTTAATTGTGATAACCTTTATACGGAAGAACCAACAAAAACTCACAGAATTTGCCTTCTAATAAGTTGGAATATTCTGTATTATTAAGGCATCAGCACAGAACGAAAGTGATGTGTAGCTCCAAGACACAGAAGTAGTATATAACACGCATAGAAACTCTTAAGCAACTAGATAAAAAATCTTAACCACTAACCCGCCCACAGTGTGAACTTTATCCAGATATGAGCGGCCTCATCCCCAAAAAAATCTCATATTTAAATCCATGATCTGCAAGGTTCCTAATCAACATTTGATAGGAAGTGAGTGTCTCCATCGACTTCACAGTGAGCAACTGTATCCGCTATCAAGTAAGCTAATACGCTGTAGTCAAGATACTTCTTGTGTGATTGTGAAGCGCAGAGACATTAATAAAAGCATACTGGGAAGTGAGAAAAAGAATTAAAATTATTTGTTAGGGAAACGTAAAGACTCCAACCTTCAGGAAGTGGCTTTTGTTATAGGTTTGGAGGCTCTGCTCACCCAATACCAGCTGCTACTGCTTGTGGAGTGCTGCATCGGGTGTGAAAAAGTGTATCCTCCTTCTGAGGTATAGTATTCATCTGTTCCGAAACAGTAAACTTCTCCTGTATCCTCTGCAACATTGATGTTCAGGCGTTTTACCGAAGGTTTTTGTTCTGTAATTGCACGAACGCAGATTATTCCCGAAAAGCTTACTATACATTTATTAAAGGAACAGCTGAAAGTATGCCTGCAACCAAATTTCACTCCCATCTATAATTCTTTCTTTCCTAGTAGACTGTAGCATGTCCATCGTTCTCCTAATTGAAGCGTATGTTCGCTCTCTCAGGTTCTCCCACTGTATTAAACTTAGACGCAGGTACGCATTTTTTTCATTACTATGTTCTGTAATTCGTGAAGCTATTAAAGCTTCCTCTGCTTATTGCGCAATTAAGGCCTGCACCCAATTATACTTTAACCATTTAACTCCACTCCAATGCCAGTGCAATTCAAGCACTCAGTAATACCAGCAACACAGGCTTTTCCGTTAACTGGGACTAACAAGCTGGCTGTTTAATCTGCCTCGATATAAATAAGTTTACTCTTAAAACAAGCCTGGCAGTGTAAGCACTTCGGTATTAATATCTCCGTAAATTAGCCGGTACGTATCCACTTTGATCTTCAAGTTGGCTACAATTAGTGAGATGCAGTAGGAATGTATTCATAATATGAAGAAAGCTCATTAGGAAGTAGAATACAAATTTAAATTATGACAATTTAATTGCGGATATGCCAGATTAAATTAAGCAACAAGATCTGTTTTTTGGATAATGATGATCACGCAGACGTAGAAGGAAAGTGCAATTAAATAACCAAAACATTTACGCAAACGGGGAAAGAATGTTGCAGCTACGAGTGCAGCAGTAGAAAACGATAAATGCAAGATTACTTTCATTAAATAGAATGAGATACTTATTAGTAAACAAAATAGAAAACGTGAGCAACTGTGTATAAATAAACTTTTAAAAAAGCCTTCAAAAAGTTATAAGAGGGTACAGTGATGGTTCCGAAAGAGGAAGAACTGAAGTTAATAAGAGTTTGAAATATACAAAACAGGAACATAAGTTGGATGGACGTCACATTTCAAGAATTAGGATGACAGATTTAAAATTGTCTTAAAACTATACAGGTACGGAAAGGTTATAAAGGAGATTCTACAATAAAAGTAATTAATAATGTAATTAGTTACATTCGAGGTGCAATGACAGATGAATAAATTCATGTGTAGTATGAAAAAAGCTGATACGCCTGGATGTGATGGCACTGCAAGAGGAACTGCTAAATCTGGAAGTAAAGTAATACGAAGAATACTTCCAATATAACACACAGAATACGATACTATCTTCAACGCCTTCGATACAGCTGCATATTTCATGTTCTTGCTTTCAAAATTCTGTGGTGGAATGTATGCACTGTAATGTGACCTAATGGTGTCATCTTACGGTTATGTTTTATTTTTGTGAGGCTCAGTTTCTGTACTTATCCATGATGTATACCGACCAAATTATGACTGCAGGATTTACATCCAGAAATATTTAAGAAATAACGTCATTCATACTTCCGTAACGACGATCGTTCATGATGAATGTAGAGCAAAGTTTGAAACATCTCCATTATATGAAACTAAAGTATGAACTGAAGCGATTGCATTGAAGATGCTCTCATGTAAGAATTTCACAGTCGCTAAGAGGAATAAATCGTACAAGAAGCGTTTACTGACTGCCGACACACGAAGAACATTTCACAAAACTGGACCAAGGCTGTAATTATTTTGAATGTGGGACGAGAGGCAGACAGATATAGCAACCTTCTGCCAGAAACTCACAAGATATATAAGATTTTCATCGGCCACATAGGAAGGATAATTATATTAATCAAGCAAAGACAGATGACTGATAGATACGAAGACAACTTTTGACTCAAATATCGAATAATAAGTGAGAAGCAAGGCACTGGTGTTACTATATCGAAAATGGTATAGTTCAAGTATACAGCTTCTACGAGACTTCATCAGGTTATCGTCAAAATCAAAACTTAATCAGGTGACAATCAAAGAAGTTCCGTGTGATCGGTACTATCCTCAGCAGTCAGGCAATTGAAAATCCTTGAACATGAAGAAAAATGAGGTATACCAGTTAATGGACAGTCTACTGTTGCCTCTGTTATCAAACGTCAAAACGGAATTAACAGTTCTTAACGGTTCAAATGGCTCTGAGCACTATGGGACTTAACTTCTGAGGTCATCAGTCCCCCAGAACTTAGAACTACTTAAACCTAGCTAACCTAAGGACATCACACTATCCTCGCCCGAGGCAGGATTCGAACCTGCGACCGTAGAGGTCGCGCGGTTCCAGGTTGTAGCACCTAGAACCGCTCGGCCACCCCGGCCATAACAGTTCTTAATAAACACGCACTAAGCCAACCGAGTTCAAAGAGTGTACATAAATTTTTCATTCTCTTTCCATATGATTGAGATAGGGCTGATGGGAGATCTTACTCTATTTTCCGCCGTAGACTTAGTTGCTCTATTTGGTCTCCGCCTCTTTGTAAATGAAGGCAGAGGATAACTTCTTATTTATTTTCTTTTGTGTTCAGATTTTGATTTTTCATTCCAGTTTCGATTTTTCATTCTATGGGTGCAGTATAGTCTTGCATTCACCATACTTATGAAGGTGACACCTGTAAAGTATGCCATGCAGTGGTCGTTTGTTGTTGTTGTGGTCTTCAGTCCTGAGACTGGTTTGATGCAGCTCTCCATGCTACTCTATCCTGTGCAAGCTTTTTCATCTCCCAGTACCTACTGCAACCTACATCCTTCTGAATCTGCTTAGTGTATTCATCTCGTGGTCTCCCTCTACGATTTTTACCCTCCACGCTGCCCTCCAATACTAAATTGGTGATCCCTTGATGCCTCAGAACATGCCCTACCAACCGATCCCTTCTTCTGGTCAAGTTGTGCCACAAACTTCTCTTCTCCCCAATCCTATTCAATACTTCCTCATTAGTTATATGATCTACCCATCTAATCTTCAGCATTCTTCTGTAGCACCACATTTCAAAAGCTTCTATTCTCTTCTTGTCCTAACTATTTATCGTCCATGTTTCACTTCCATACAAGGCTACACTCCATACAAATACTTTCAGAAATGACTTCCTGACACTTAAATCTATACTCGATGTTAACAAATTCCTCTTCTTCAGATACGCTTTCCTTGACATTGCCAGTCTACATTTTATATCTTCTCTACTTCGACCATCATCAGTTATTTTGCTCCCCAAATAGCAAAACTCCTTTACTACTTTAAGTGCCTCATTTCCTAATCTAATTCCCTCAGCATCACCCGACTTAATTAGACTACATTCCATTATCCTTGTTTTGCTTTTGTTGATGTTCATCTTATATCCTCCTTTCAAGACACTGTCCATTCTATTCAACTGCTCTTCCAAGTCCTTTGCTGTCTCTGACAGAATTACAATGTCATCGGCGAACCTCAAAGTTTTTATTTCTTCTCCATGAATTTTAATACCTACTCCGAATTTTTCGTTTGTTTCCTTTACTGCTTGCTCAATATACAGATTGAACAACATCGGGGAGAGGCTACAACCCTGTCTTACTCCCTTCCCAACCACTGCTTCCTTTTCATGTCCCTCGACTCTTATAACTGCCATCTGGTTTCTGTACAAATTGTAAATAGCCTTTCGCTCCCTGTATTTTACCCCTGCCACCTTTAGAATTTGAAAGAGAGTATTCCAGTCAACATTGTCAAAAGCTTTCTCTAAGTCTACAAATGCTAGAAACGTAGGTTTGCCTTTCCTTAATCTTTCTTCTAAGATAAGTCGTAAGGTCAGTATTGCCTCACGTGTTCCAGTGTTTCTACGGAATCCAAACTGATCTTCCCCGAGGTTGGCTTCTACTAGTTTTTCCATTCGTCTGTAAAGAATTCGTGTTAGTATTTTGCAGCTGTGACTTATTAAGCTGATAGTTCGGTAATTTTCACATCTGTCAACACCTGCTTTCTTTGGGATTGGAATTATTATATTCTTCTTGAAGTCTGAGGGTATTTCGCCTGTTTCATACATCTTGCTCACCAGATGGTAGAGTTTTGTCAGGACTGGCTCTCCCACGGCCGTCAGTAGTTCCAATGGAATATTGTCTACTCCGGGGGCCTTGTTTCGACTCAGGTCTTTCAGTGCTCTGTCAAACTCTTCACGCAGTATCGTATCTCCCATTTCATCTTCATCTACATCCTCGTCCATTTCCATAATATTGTCCTCAAGTACATCGCCCTTGTATAGACCCTCTATATACTCCTTCCACCTTTCTGCTTTCCCTTCTTTGCTTAGCACTGGGTTTCCATCTGAGCTCTTGATATTCATACAAGTCGTTCTCTTATCTCCAAAGGTCTCTTCAATTTTCCTGTAGGCGGTATCTATCTTACCCCTAGTGAGATAGGCCTCTACATCCTTACATTTGTCCTCTAGCCATCCCTGCTTAGCCATTTTGCACTTCCCGTCGATCTCATTTTTGAGACGTTTGTATTCCTTTTTGCCTGTTTCACTTACTGCATTTTTATATTTTCTCCTTTCATCAATTAAATTCAATATTTCTTCTGTTACCCAAGGATTTCTACTAGCCCTCGTCTTTTTACCTACTTGATCCTCTGCTGCCTTCACTACTTCATCCCTCAAAGCTACCCATTCTTCTTCTACTGTATTTATTTCCCCCATTCCTGTCAATTGCTCCCTTATGCTCTCCCTGAATCTCTGTACAACCTCTGGTTCTTTTAGTTTATCCAGGTCCCATCTCCTTAAATTCCCACGTTTTTGCAGTTTCTTCAGTTTTAATCTACAGGTCATAACCAATAGATTGTGGTCAGAGTCCACATCTGCCCCTGGAAATGTCTTACAATTTAAAACCTGGTTCCTAAATCTCTGTCTTACCATTATATAATCTATCTGATACCTTTTAGTATCTCCAGGGTTCTTCCATGTATACAACCTTCTTTCATGATTCTTAAACCAAGTGTTAGTTATGATTATGTTGTGCTCTGTGCAAAATTCTACCAGGCGGCTTCCTCTTTCATTTCTGTCCCCCAATCCATATTCACCTACTATGTTTCCTTCTCTCCCTTTTCCTACACTCGAATTCCAGTCACCCATGACTATTAGATTTTCGTCTCCCTTCACAATCTGAATAATTTCTTTTATTTCATCATACATTTCTTCAATTTCTTCGTCATCTGCAGAGCTAGTTGGCATATAAACTTGTACTACTGTAGTAGGTGTGGGCTTCGTATCTATCTTGGCCACAATAATGCGTTCACTATGCTGTTTGTAGTAGCTTACCCGCATTCCTATTTTCCTATTCATTATTAAACCTACTCCTGCATTACCCCTATTTGATTTTGTGTTTATAACCCTGTAGTCACCTGACCAGAAGTCTTGTTCCTCCTGCCACCGAACTTCACTAATTCCCACTATATCTAACTTCAACCTATCCATTTCCCTTTTTAAATTTTCTAACCTACCTGCCCGATTAAGGGATCTGACATTCCACGCTCCGATCCGTAGAACACCAGTTTTCTTTCTCCTGATAACGACATCCTCTTGAGTAGTCCCCGCCCGGAGATCCGAATGGGGGAGTATTTTACCTCCGGAATATTTTACCCAAGAGGACGCCATCATTATGTAATCATACAGTAAAGCTGCATGCCCTCGGGAAAAATTACGGCTGTAGTTTCCCCTTGCTTTCAGCCGTTCGCAGTACCAGCACAGCAAGGCCGTTTTGGTTATTGTTACAAGGCCAGATCAGTCAATCATCCAGACTGTTGCCCTTGCAACTACTGAAAAGGCTGCTGCCCCTCTTCAGGAACCACACGTTTGTCTGGCCTCTCAACAGATACCCCTCCGTTGTGGTTGCACCTACGGTACGGCTATCTGTATCGCTGAAGCACGCAAGCCTCCCCACCAACGGCAAGGTCCATGGTTCATGGGGGGGCAGTGGTCTTTAGGTTTGTTATTTTCCGAGATTTTCTTTCTTAGCTTCCATATAACTTGATGACTGTTGGCTAGACTTCTTTTTTCTTTATATTCAGTCGTAGTCTGTTTTCGATATTCACTGAGCTACTGTATGTAGCGGGTAAATAGATTAAAATACATCTGTTCAGCCCGAATTTACAGGCTAGCTCTTTGAGTCGTTATTTTAAACGTATTAGTTGCCTCTTTCGCATTTTGCATCTTCTAGCGTGTAAGTACAAGATGTTGTTGCTGTGATGACTTTAGTCTCTATGTTGTTTGAGTTCTTCCGTCTCTACGAGTAGGAATAATTAGAACTAATATCCATTAAAGAAAAAGACGAAGTGCGCAAAGCAGCAAAATAACTTTCAGCAGAAGTCAGGATGCTTGCTGCAGCTCGTAATTTTAGAATAATGCCAGGTGAAATCGGTTTGAAAATTACTTGCGAAGGCATATCATCACTGCAGGTACACGAGAAAAACAATGAAAGGATGAATAGCAAAGAATATAACAAACATTACGGGATATTCTTTATATTTTAGTGTAACAAAAACGCTGCACTCTTTTCATACCTGATCCTAAGATAACTAACTTGGAAGAAAACATTACTACTGTCATCAGATGCGAACCACGTAAATTTTTTCTGAGTGTTTTTCTTTAGTAATATTTTATGTGTCTTTGTGACTGATTTATGGGAAGCCATTCCATCGGTTTTTTTGCGTTATTAAGAAAAACTGTTAAAAACACGCCATACCTGGAAGATATACGAGAATAAGTTTCTTATTCCGGTGCGACGGGATTTCTAATCTTTCTGTCTCTTCAGCTAACGGTTAACGTACTGGACTACACGAATAGCTAACGTAAGGCGAAGTACATTCTGCAGCTATAATCCCGTACGATGTAGATCGATAATAGTTCAGGCAAGAGAACACGATAGGATTAAATAACGATTTGTATGCTAATGCCTCAGACTGAGCTTACTGTGCGTCTCTTTGAGAAACAACCATAGACATTGGCAATGGGCTTAAACTTACAAACGGTGTAGTGATTCCTACAGCGCCACCAAACGGCGCCGTCCGCACGTCACGGAACGCACAGATTAGCGTTCTAGTCTAGTCGGTTGCGATGCCGCAGTATACATTGGTTCGCCTCAGTCTGAGCGTACTGTAAGCAGTCTGTCGTCCGCTGGCTGCGTTAGATAAAAATTATCGACATAACTCGTGCTGCGCAATTCTGCCAAAGGTTTTTTTTTCCATTTTGCCCTTCTACATTGCTTTAGCCTGTTGGTCTGGAACCCATACATCCACTAGTACATAGAATCAGTTGCAGCACTTGCTTCTACTTAGCGTACTATGGCTACGTGTATGAACGACACGCTAATCCACAGTTCATCTTCCATTTGTACGGTCAGATCGTAAGGACTTTTGCTTGCAACAGAAATAAAATTGCCGTGATTTTCATACGTACATTGTTCAAGTACTAGCTCAACGCAGCACAGTCATGGGTTAGCCGTTGAAATTTATTTTTCTCCAAATTAACGAAATATCAGTTGCGTAGTACAATTTTTATTCTGGGTTCCCCAGAAACGAAAACTTTCGAGAGGTTGTACAGTGTGTTCTGAGAAACAAATCGAGGATACACACCCTTGTCCGGAAACATCATGCAACGACGCTAGAGAGCGTGTGCTACTAGGCGGCAGACGTGACTTCGTACGCTGCGAACTTGACTTACCGTAGGCGTAAAGTCTCGTAATGTTGTTTGTTATTCGGTGGTCGCAACTGATTTCCACGGTCACCAGTGAAGAAGCTGGAGCTAGCTGCGGCGTACAAAGGCCCTGTCTTCTGTAAAGGCAATGCACTGTTGCCTTCGTGGATGATCATTTCTAACAGTGGTTTCCATCTGCATTTTATTTTTCTGCTGTATACAAAAAAATCATTTAAGGTTTTAGAGGATTTCAGGAGGAACATACATTGTGGTTGAAACCTGTGTCGGAAACCGTTATCCACCGAGTCAACAGAACATTGCATTTATAGAGGACCAGACCTTTCTATGCAGCCACTGACTCCATCTTCTCCATTGGCCATCGTGGCAATCAGTCGCTATCACTGAATAACAAACAAAGTTTGCTGCCGAAGGGGTGGCTTAGTGGTAGACTCTGGAGCTTCTAACTTTGACAGTCTGACGACGATGTGTTCCTCGAGACAGCCTATGCAACCCCAAGAAGTTTCTCGCAACATTTCTAGGACCCTCCGTATCCACTGGCCGTTACCGTTCATCCATACTCAACTCGTCGTCACACCACTCTGTCCGAAAATAAAACTAAAAATCACGTCTCTAGCACAAAGCTCCACCGTCTGCTTAACCTCCGCTCTGGGTGAGGGAGGAAGACGAGTTTTTAACGTCCCGTCAACATCGAGGCCATTAGAGCACGAGCTAAGGATGGATCTGGAAGGAAATAAGCTCTGGACTTTCAAATGAACCACTGCGGCACTTGCCATAGCGTTTTAGGGAACTCACGGTAAACCTAAATCAGAATGACCCAACGGGGATCTGGACCGACGTCGTCCTGAACCACTGGGCTACCTAATTCAGAAAGTCCTGTAGAAATATACCACCTAAAGTGTCGACGGTCCACTCACACTATGAGCTCATATTCGTTCGCAGCGGTGTATCCACTTCCATGGTAACGTTTTCCTAAGGGTATCTATAGTGGTATAAAATACTCCAGGTACCTCCAGAATCTTTGCACGCGTGATTCATCCTAACATATAGCAACCGGTTTGAAACGTTGGACTGCTCAGATCTCTTTATCTTTGTTAAAGAAATTAAACAGTATTAAGATGGACCTGAAGTAATTGATTACGACACCGATACTGTCGTGAACGATGTGTATTTCTAAAACCGCACTCTCACCCATCTCCCAGATATATTAACGGTGCTTTTAACGCTTGTAGAATAGGATGAACTCCACTCAGTCGTAGAACTTGTCATGAAGATCCGGTTCCATCATTAGGGTGAAAGGATGTCCTACATTGTTCGAGAGAGATGCCCATAATTTCTTTCTGATGGCTGCATTTTGTTCATTTTTCTAAATACAAGTACATGTGTTAAATTCTCTAAGTGTTCTCCTGCTGTGGTGTTGGCTATATACCTACCATCCGAATATTCCCAAGGATATAGAAACGTCTTGGCGTGTATATACTGAAAATGTAGTTTCAGTTCTATTTATCACTGAATGCACTTTAGTTATCGGCAATATCTTTCCGACCACTGCAGTATATTTGGAACCCGCACAGTTCCATAAACAGGCACTAATTCGTTCGTCAAAAAATATGGTAAACCTACAGGGCGGTTAAGTTTAACATAATGGAGATTGAAATTTAACGTCGTCGATCTTATACATCAAAATAATCCTAAAATCTGACAGTTTATTTCAGAACTGAACTTATTTACACTCAGATTTAATATGTCAAGGCAGACTGGTACAATGAATCCGGTCCACATTTTACTACTTGTAGATGTGAGAGTTTTTACATGAAATAAATTATTCTCATAGCGACCGTAGCGTAATGTGGGATTCAGTCGGTATATAAAATACCACAAAGGGATAAGACAGTTCTTTATCGTCGTTTGCAACTCAAATTTTGTCCATACCATTATCTCAGTCTAAATTATGGATGTGTACAGGTTTCTGCACACTGTTGTATTATTTGTTGCTGATTGATGTTGTAACGTATCCATATTGTACTCACTACTTATCCGTATCTTCTGGAACTTTAGGAGCCAAGTGCCCCTTTTTTTCCTGAGAGAGCACTATCTTGCTGATCTATAGCGACTATGGCCCAGCGCAGTAGTCACGCGGCATCTTGGTGTGCGGTCGGTGTTGAGTGTGGAGCGGCCGCGCGCAGCCGCGTCGATGAAAATTAGTGTCAAGAATTAAATAGAAACTGGAGTTAACAGTTGAAAGCGTTACATCGCATAACAGAAGAAAAGTATTTGAGTAATTCAGTTACCAAGCGCAAAGGAGTGGGGATTAATTATGAAACTTATGGTTGAAACAGTATCGTATTAGTGAATCAGTAGCAATTTTGGAAAAGTATGTTGATAGTAGAACGAGAATGAAAAGGCTTCTGCGACAGTGATCACCTATTTAATTAACGTCGAAACGCAAAGTAGCCATGGTTATTACATTGTGAATGTGAAAGAAACCTAACTTTTAAACGAGTCTAGATGAGTGTAGTTAGGCAAGTGTTTTAAGTGCAAAAGGAACACTAAAATAAAATAAATTAATTGACTCGCACTGATATTAATACAGACTGACACTTCTTCATTCTTTAATTGAATAATTTCAAAACTTGAAACACATAAGACACCAGTATTCGTATTAGGCGCATGGTCAAGCTTATTTCATCCCGAAGAGTGTTCTCTATGTAAAGTTATCTCACTTGAATCCAATAGGCGCAAAATTAATGTAAAATTAACTGAGAAAAACATCACAACGAGATAAGGAGCTTCACACAGCAAAAAGCACGAGATCCTGGAACTGCAGTTTTACAAATTTTTAATAGAAAATTTTGTAGAATCTTGAAATCTGGAATTTCACAGGACAGAACGGATCGGGTTACGGATGTGGAAAGGGGCAAAAATGATTACTGTCAGTTGGTCAATCACACAAACTTTATTTTCCTAAAAACACTTAATCACACATGCCCTTAAAAGGATCCAAAACAGTACAGCTGAAAGTCCAAACACAAGTTATTACAATTGCTTTAAGGAGTACTTTAAAAAAATAACGTAAATACTCGGCTGATGGCCACACACTGGACACAGAAGAACTATGGGCTTAAGGCGTGGATAACAAGAATTTCGGATAAAGAAGAAAACTTTAAAAAGGTTTTAACAAGCCAAATTTCAAATTTTAATTTGGGAAGGCTGAAGGCTTTATCTTAAACTATTTCATGTAACTGTTCATCTGAAGGTCACATAATGAACATAGAACAAGTCAAGGCTTAAGGACTGGATAATGTTGTCGTTGTTATGGTCTTTAGTTCTGAGACTGGTTTGATGCAGTTCTCCATGCTACTCTATCCTGTGCCAGTTTCTTCATCTCGCAGCACTTACTGTAACCCACATCCTTCTGAATCTGCTTAGTGTATACATCTATTGGTCTCCCTCTACGTTTTTTACCCTCCACGCTGCCCTCCAATGCTACATTTGTGATCCCTTGATGCCTCAGAAAATGTCCTACCAACCGATCCCTTCTTCTTGTCCGTTGTGCCACAAACTCCTCTTCTTCCCAATTCTATTCAATACCTCGTCATTAGTTATGTGATTTACCCATCTAATCTTCAGAATTCTAGTGTAGTACCACATTTCGAAAGCTTCTATTCTCTTCTTCTCCAAACTATTTATCGTCCATGTTACACTTCCATACATGGCTACACTCCATACAAATACTTTCAAAAACAACTTCCTGACAGTTATATCTCTACTCGATGTTAACAAATTTATCTTCTTCAGAAAAGCTTGCCTTGCCATTTCCAGTCTACATTTTATATCCTCTCTACTTTGACCATCATGAGTTATTTTGCTCCCCAAATAGCAAAACTGCTTTACTACTTTAAGTGTATCATTTCCAAATCTAATTCCCTCAGCATCACCCGACTTAATTCGACTACATTCCATAATCCTCGTTTTGCTTTTGTTGATGTTCATCTTATATCCTCCTTTCAATATACTGTCCATACCGTTCAGCTGCTCTTCCAAGTCCTTTGCTGCTCTGACAGAATTACAATGTCATCGGCTAACCTTAAAGTTTTTATTTCTTCTCCATGAATTTTAATACCTACTCCGAATTTTTCTTTTGTTTCCTTTACTGCTTGCTCAATATACAGATTGAATAACATCGGGGACAGGCTACAGCCCTGTCTCACTCCCTTCCCAACCACTGCTTCCCTTTCATGTCCCTCGACTCTTATAACTGCCATCTGGTTTCTGTACAAATTGTAAATAGCCCTTCGCTCCCTGCATTTTACCCCTGCCTCCTTTAGAATTTGAAAGAGAGTATTCCAGTCAACATTGTCAAAAGCTTTCTCTAAGTCTACAAATGCTAGAAACGTAGGTTTGTCTTTCCTTGATCTTTCTTCTAAGAATAGTCGTAAGGTCAGTATTGCCTCACGTGTTCCAACATTTCTACGGAATCCAAACTGATCGGGTCGGCTTCTACCAGTTTTTCCATTCGTCTGTAAAGAATTCGCGTTAGTATTTTGCAGCCATGGCTTTTTAACTGATATTTCGGTAATTTGCACATCTGCCAACACCTTCTATCTTTGGGATTGGAATTATCATATTCTTCCAGAATGAGATTTTCACTCTGCAGTGGAGTTCTTCTTGAAGTCTGAGGGTTTTTCGCCTGTCTCATACACCTTGCTCACTAGATGGTAGAGTTTTGTCAGGACTGGCTCTCACAAGGCCGTCAGTAGTTCTAATGGAATGGCCGGCCGGAGTGGCCGTGCTGTTCTAGGCGCTACAGTCTGGAACCGAGCGACCGCTACGGTCGCAGGTTCGAATCCTGCCTCGGGCATGGATGTGTGTGATGACCTTAGGTTAGTTAGGTTTAATTAGCTCTAAGTTCTAGGCGACTGATGACCTTGGAAGTTGAGTCGCATAGTGCTCAGAGCCATTTTTTCTAATGGATTGTTGTCTACTCCCAGGACATTGTTTCGTCTCAGATCTTTCAGTACTCTGTCAAACTCTTCACGCAGTATCGTATGTCCTATTTCATCTTCGTCTACATCCACTCCCATTTCCATAACATTGACCTCAAGTACATCGCACTTGTATAGACCCTCAATATACACCTTCCACCTTTCTGCTTTCCCTTCTTTGCTCAGAACTGGGTTTCCATCTGAGCTATTGATATTCATACAAGTGTCTCTCTTTTCTCCAAAGGTCTCTTTAATTTTGCGGTAGGCAGTATCTATCTTACCCCTAGTGAGATAAGCCTCTACATCCTTACATTTGTCCTCTAGCCATCTCTGCTTAGCAATTTTTCACTTCCTGTGGGTCTCATTTTTGAGACATTTGTATTCCTTTTTGCTTGCTTCATTTATTGCATTTTTATATTTTCTCCTTTCATCAATTAAATTCAATATTTCTTCTGTTACCCAAGGATTTCTACTAGCCTTCGTCTTTTGACCTACTTGATCCTCTGCTGCCTTCACTACTTCATCCCTCTGAGCTACCCATTCTCCTTGTACTGTATTTATTTCCCGCATTCCTGACAATTGTTCCCTTATGCTCTTCCTGAAACGCTGTACAACCTCTGGTTTAGTCAGTTTTTCCAAGTCCCATCTCTTTAAATTCCGACCCTTTTGGATAATAAGGATTTCAAATTGAGCAAAATCTCCTTTTTGTAAAACTAAGTTTTAAACAAAACAATCTTGAAACC